>NC_056728.1:749214358-749541858 GCF_019279795.1 Protopterus annectens | reverse complement strand
AAAAGTTTTTCACTGTGGTTTCCTTGACTGGGGGTGGGGGCAGAATGTGGATATCCAGAGTGATTAGTCTATGGTCTGATCTAACCAGCGAGGGTTTGACCTCTGGTGTAAAACATCGGTCACCCATGTTGGTGATGACCAGGTCCAATATGTTGTCATCTCTGGTGGGGGTATTGACCAGTTGATCCAGGGTGTTCGAGTTTATAAATTCTGGGAAGCGTTGGGCAAGGGAGTTAGTACTTGAGTAGTTCTCCCAGTTAATGTTTGGGTAATTGAAATCACCCAATATTAGAGCGTTTGGTAGGACCTTCATATTTTCCAGTGTTTCCAGAAACGCGGAATGGGGATCCTGGGTCATGGTGGGTGATCTGTAGCAAGCTACAATTTGAATTGCAGTTTTGTCTGTTGTTAGTTGCACATGGATGATCTCTGAGGCATTGTGCTGTGCCACTAACCTGGAGGTGTGGGTATCCTTGATGAATATGGATACACCCCCACCTTTTGTGTTTCGGTCCGGGTTCTGTGGCCGAAAAGTATGGTATGAGTTATAGCCTGGTAGTGCTGGGGTGCTCTCTGGAGCCTTAAACCAGGTTTCTGTTACTGCACAGATATCGATGTTCTCAATACTGAGGAGTGCCTCGAGTGCATGCATTTTGAGGTTTAGACTTCTGGCGTTGAGTAGTATTACCCCCGGTTTTTGGTTACTTGTGCTATTTACGGTGGTGGGTTTGTCTTTTGAGCCTTGCCTAAAAAAGACACTATGAGGGCGGCAAAAGCCTTGGCCAATATTTGAAAGCCTAAGGGTGACAGGTGCAAGCCATCTCTTGCGAAGCAATGTGGCTTATCGAGCATGTCGTCCCAGGTGGACAGATACTGGATCTCCTTTGAATGACACCAGAAACTTAGCCAATTGTTGAAATTGATAATTTTTTCTTTATATTGTGGCATCATTCTTGGTGAGGGCAGGATGCTACTCAGGGTCAGGGTCATACCGGCCTGGGCTACGTGATCAGAGAGCTCTTCCATGTATCTTTTCATGTAGTTCAGGGGGGTATGTCTCAGGTCATTCACACCAACATGGACAATGACAGAGTCGTATTTGTACTTGTTCTTGAGTGACCTGAGTGTTTGTGTTATGTGGCGGATCCTGGTGCCCGACAGGCAGCTAACTGTAACCTTCTCCTTGTCCAGCCTAGTTAGTGGGACATCAGTGTGCCTGACTATAGAGTCGCCTATTATTAGTGTGTTGGGTATGTTATTTTGCCTTAAGGGCTGTGATTGCGTGGCACACTGATTATGTGAAGTATGTGTTTCATGGTTTGTGATGGGGTGTGGAGGTTGCTTGGGTATCTGCTTTGGAGGTCTCTGTTGCTTTTGCAGATTTTTATTTAGAGCCTCAGAATATGTTTTCATGTATTTATGTGTGTTATTTGCCGGTGTTGGTTTAGTAGGTCTATGCGAGACTGGTGGTGTGTTACAAGTATTTTCCTTCTCCTCTTGACTGTCAGTTCCAGTCTTGGGTTGAGAGAGCTTTGCCTCCAGTTTGGCTGTATAATTGCATCTCTCGCATATATTAGTGTTTGGTGGTAGGAGGAGAGGGTTGTCTGTGTACATGAGGCAGTTGTAACATTGCCTCAAAATGCCCAGATTCACCAGCTGGGCTGGAGAGTACACCTGAAACTGCCCTTTGAACATGCCTGAATAGGTAAAGTGATCTGTTTTACTGATTTGCTGATAGGGACGAATAGAGAGCCTTGTCCTTCTGGACAGTATAGGGGGTCTAGTGCTAGGGTTAATTAGTGCTTGCTATGAGTTTTGAGCAAGTGCTGGGCTGTGAAATGAATGGTTTGAGTGCTTAAGTTGAAAGTTTGTCTAGTTCCAAGGGGAAAAATTGAAGTGCAGACTCTGTGGAGCCAGGAATAGTTTAACCCTAGCTAACCGGCATTGCCCGGCCCGCAAATGTGGTTTTTATAGCAGGGAAATAAAAGAGATAGAAATTATCCCAAAATGACCAATAAACTAAACTTCTGGGCTACAGCAAACAAGGCGAACAAATTTCAGAAAGAAACAGATAAAAATAAGCAGGCACAATAAGCCTTTAACCAGAAATCCCCAGCTCAGAAGGGCAGAATCTAGCCTCTCCTCCTACAAGAGTGCAGACTACAAACCTTCTTAATGTAAAATAACTGCCCTGAAGCCAAAGTGCTTAAACTAGAACTAATGCACTTTTAGAATAACAGACACTGAGCCTTCAATCAGCAATTCCCAACTTAGAAAGATGTATGCTACCTGTCCTGCCACAACAATGCAGTCCGCAAAACTTCTTAATGTAAAACAACTGGTTTGAAGCTCAAGTGCTTAAACCAAAAGGTTTAGAATAACAGTTACAATTTAATCAGGCTACTACCAAGCAGTAATAACTGCAGCAGAATAATACAACTGAGTACTTTTAAGAAGAAGCACAAACAAAATAAGGTAATAAAGTGGGAAGAAACACAATTACAGTAAAAGCAGATGAATAAAGTGCAATTTTTATATAACAATAGAAAATGAGCAAAATGATTTAAACAAATTACCCAATTAACCAGTAAAAAAACTCAAAACTGAGCCCTGTTCCAGCAGTCTTCAATCTGACAAGTTCTAACCACACACTCCTGCCACTAGGGTGCAGGGGAACCTTCTCCAAAAAAGATGGCCTGGATTAGTGCTCAAGTTATACAAACAAAGCTAGATTCAGCAGGCCTGAATCTAGTCTATGCTACAGCAGACAAGGCGCACCAATATCAGAAAAACAGTTCAAATGAGCAGGCACAGTAAGCCTTTAACCAGAAATTCCCAGCTCAGAAGGGTAGAATGTAGCCTCTCCTCCCACAAGAGTGCAGACCACAAACCTTCTTAATGTAAAATAACTGGCCTGGAGCCCAAGTGCTTAAACCAGAACTAATCCACTTTTAGAATAACAGACACTGAGCCTTCAATCAGCAATTCCCAACTTAGAAGGATGTAAGCTACCTGTCTGCCACAACAGTGCAGACCACAAACCTTCTTAATGTAAAAAGCCTTTATTTGTATAACTTACAATTGAAATTGCATGACCTTGCATGTAATTGTATTTATTAGATCTTGATTAAGTACTTCTCGATTTGTTTGTATAAATTTCTTATTGTTCTGCATTAAGTACTTTTACTTCAGATTAGTTGTTTGGCTTGGCCGTGCCTGCACCATCCTGTATTTACAGGTGGCTTACATTACCTCTGCTATTCTAAGTTGATATTAAATTTGAAGCTTATTCCTTGCAGTGTAAGTGTTCTGGTTGTGGCTTATACATCCGTCTAAGTTGCTATTGTGGCGGCGTTTGTGGGTCTTATCTCTGTTCTCTATTTTTTCTAGTTTGGAGTTGAGTCTTATGAAGCTGGAATTGCCTAGTGCAAAAAACTCTTTCATGCTGTGCACTGTACCGTACCTAGTGTTTGCTGTCTGCCTTTCTTAAAGTTGAAAAGTTGTTTAAAAGTTGTTCAGGCTCAGGCTTTGGTCTTGAAACTAACCATTAAGTAGGAAAAAACGCTTGTTGCAAGAAAAAGCCACTTTTGAGATTTTTAAAAGTTTTTTTTCTGTTTATTTGCATTTTGAGCATTTTCACCACCTAGTTTTTTTCTTTTCGGCTTGTTATTTTTTGATATTTGCATTAGTAGCCTTATTTAGATTTGCTACAAAAGCTGGCACTTTGAATTATTGTAGTGCACTTATTTTTAAAATTGCTTTTTTTCTCAAACTTACATTTGTGTGTGCTTTGGCCTACTCTTTAAGTGGTTTACATTATTTCTTGTAAATGAACTTTTTCTCTTGTGTACTCTGCTATCTCTGAAAACCAAAAACAAAAAAAAAATCTTGCTTTTTTTTCATTTTCTTTCTTGTTATTACTTGGTTTGTTGTGTACTGCTGCATTGTAAGAAAACTGTTTGTAAGTTTCTGCCATTTGCTCTTTAGAAAAAAAAAGTCTCTCTCAGTCAGTCAGTGGCAAAGAAAACATTGCTTTTCTTCTGCCCCCGCGGGAGTGTTTTTGGACTTGACTTGAAAGTTTTCAGTTTTATTTTGCTTTTTGGCCATTGCTTCTCTCTCCCCTGCTATCAAGCACGCTTTAGAGGAGCATCACTAGAGCTTGGCGGGCGGCCAGTTTTACCCAAGGTTTAACTTTTCCTGCTCCCTAAAGCTTAAAGCTTGTTTTTCCTTAGAACCAATCTCTACTGCACTTTTCTTATCTGAAAAAAGTTCACTCACATAAAGTTCGTGTTTCTTTTTTAAAAGTTTTTTTTCTACAAAAAAAAAAAAGCCACTTGTTGTCTCTTACATAGCATCTCAGGTTATTTTTCTTGTAGCTTACAAAAACCTCCCCCCACACTAGCTAGGCCCTACAAGAGTACTCTTCTTCCTTACATATTAGTACTAATTCCCTTACTTCCTAACTTCTTAATTAGATCAGCGTACCCAGTTCCCTGGCCAGTTTCCTCTCCAGTTCAGTTGAGGCATCTTATTGATTCAAGCATACTTACAAGGGCCAGACCTACAACCCTCTCCTCTCCTCCTCCCACATAACACAAATATTTCATTGTCTACACGCTATTTGGCCAACAGGCAACCCTCTCACCTTGACCACCCAGCAAGACCAGACAGGAGGAGAAGGCACCACTACACACCACAAACCAGTCCACACACTCAACCATCAACTGGCAATCAAACACACATAAACACAACTCTACCTGAGCATTCAACAAAAAAAAAATAAAAACAACACAACAATCCAAAAGCACACATAACCCAAACTGCCACCTCATGACACACCAGGCAACAAAAAAAAACACAAAGCAGTAGTCACTCAGCCCACACCTATTAAAGCCAGCCCAATGCACTCACAAACAATACTTGTCATAGGACACTCCATAGTCAGACACACCACCCTGGCCACTCAAGGACAGGGTTAAGCTGTCTATTGGGCAAGGAACTGAACTGGGACACAAAGGCTGCCACATAACACAAGCTGACAGCCAGTCACATTGTCCATGCTGGTATGACCGTACTTGTGACTGCTGGTTGAGACGCATCTCCCTGGACAACAGCTCTGACCACAATGAAGAGAGAGTTACTTGACCCTGAGATTGTGGTAGCATGAATGAATAGACTCCTGACCCTGAGCAGAATCCTCAAGCCAACAAAGAGCTTAGATGATCAACTCATTCAAAGGGGTATCATTCCAGTCTAACACCTGATGCCACTGTGTAGCTCATCCAAGATCATGCTTGGACATAAACCTGCCATGCTAAGTTATTCGCTGGGAGTCTTTGTTCATTCGTTTATAGAAATCTTTGAGTCTGGGAGGGCTAATATGCCTTCAACCACGCTGCCCCCAAAATAAGAACCCCCCACCCTCCAATGCCTAAACCTTCCAGAAGTCTAAAACAAAAATTTACGTTGCTGAGGGGTAATGCTGCAAGAAAGAAGTCTAAATTAAAAAACCAAAGTCCTGAAACTCAAATCCCAAGCGGAGAATCGAAAATCTCCTTCAACCACAAAAGCTTGTTCGTTCCCGCCCCATTCACCGGACTACACCACAAAAGCAGGCCTGCCCCCCAAACTTGGACCAAGGTACCACTATCAGGTTTCAATTATACCCCAACCGCAAAGCATCGGGCACACACCAGGTGCAATTAACCCACAAAGGTCATCAAGGCAATCCACCTGCAGCTTACACCCACACCTCCAAGGTCAAAACCATCACACCAGGAACTGAAATAGGCAAACTCACCACACCCTTCTCCAAACACCATTATCACCAAACTACTCACTTACCCCACCACAGATTGTATACATTCAACTAACACAATATAAATGGGAACTGGAACTAAAAGTTCCTGGGTAGTTTAGAAAATATGCTAATAGACAACAAAGAACCAAAAATATACTGGACTCCAAAGGTTCCCATCTCATCATCCAAATAAACAGGAAAGTATATTCATCAATCCAATGCATGATCATAATATAACCTTCACCTAAAAACAAAAACTGGGGATTCACATCCCGAACACCATCCACTCACAAGAACCTACATCCCCAGACAATCTCACCTAAGACCCACACATCCCGCTTAAACTAGGCTAAAAAACAAGGACTCCTCCACTTCACACTTGCTTCACCACACTCTACCACCACCTTCTACCTAAGCCCTCCCAGACCCCAACAACTCAAGCATCCCCCATAAAAGGCAGACTCTAACCCCCCAGGACAACTGCCCACCAGTAACAAACTTAAATCTGGCCAAACTTTCCCACAAGACAAAAAAGCTGTTAAGAGATGAAGCAAGTTCCATAAAAGAGCAGACAATCTAAAAAGAATTAACAGTCAAGATAATGAAAAAACTCATAAAGAGAAGACACCTTGATCATTATTAGTAAAAAAAGCAGAGCACTCATAAAATCATCCAAGGCCAACTTTGAGAGAAAATTGCCAGAACTTCCCAGAAAAGATCAGGAAGATTCGAGCTATGCGTTAGAAACCTTCAGAACCTCCATGATGCAAAAATCACTGAAAGCAGACAAAAATTCAAACAACTTCACAGACAGGTTCAGTGCAAACTTCACCCTCTCCCAAAAAAGGTGCCCCCTCCCCCAAAAGAGAGTGTAGTGTCCCAGCAAAGACAAAGCTAAACACAGCATCAATGGTACCGGATGGTGTCCCTCGGCTGTGCTAAGCACCTAACTCAATGAGACACTAAAGGCTCACACTTAATGACTGTTTAACCACAAACTACACACAGGATACGTGGAGCACTTGTGGCTGATAGGTGCCGTTACTCCACTCAAGGAAGGCGTGCGACGTGACCCTGGTAATTACCATAAGCTTAATGTGCCTGGACTGACTGCAATACCAGAGGATCATAATGGAATAAAATGTCTGCAGACATAGGGAGAGGATCTCATAAACAAAGACATACAGTTTCACAATTTGACTCATGAGGACATGCCTGTTTGACTGCTTCACTTCAGGGCAGTCCACTTGGCTTTTTTTGAGGGACTCCAGTCACCCCACACATGCCATTGATGAGGGAAAAAAGCTTTACAGCCTACCTTGACCTTGCAAAGCCGACACAATACCCCACACGGGTATTATAGAGAAACTTGCAGCTTAATGGTAAACAAATATGTCACAAGATGGGCCAAGGGGTTGCCCTTGCCACCCATTAGAGGGGTTAGAGTTGCTCAAGGGAACAGTCCCACAGGGCTTGGTCCTGGCCCTCTGTTACCAGCATCCTTATGTAGCTGAAGAAAGTAACTATAGGAGGTACAAAAAATAGGGAGGACTTGCAGCTGACAAAGCACCGGGAAGTTCAAACTGGGCCACATTGGACACCTTCATAGGCCAGATATCCTTCTCACGAAACTGATAGAAAACCTGATAGGAATGGCCTGAAAGCCAATGCCAAAAATGTATAGAAAAAAATAGTAGGAAATACCCTGAAACAAAACCAAAAAAAACCAAGCACACCATATGCTCCACAAACCAATTATGAGGGGTAGACAGACCCAGCATCAGGACACTGACCACCTTGACACCACATTGCTACAGTTTACAGTTGCCAAAGTGGTTAGAAAGGCTTCACATTTGACCATGAGGGGATTCGATCATCATCATCATCAAGTGCTCCCGCCCCTGTCACTTATCAGACCAAGACCACAATGATCGATTCAATGCCCCATTCGATGTATACGACACGACAAAATTGAGAGACACTAAGAATTCCTCACCAAAAAAACCCAAAGGATCCCAAAAATCAAATCATGTCATATGCTGCCAGAGAACTCCAGCTCTATTCAATTCCAGCGCATACCGCCTGCTCAGAGGGGTGCCTTGTGATATATATACAAGGCCATGTCCAACCCGAATTAATGGACACCACCCCACCTCAAAAATCCAAATCTACCAGATCCACTAGAGCAAGCGACTCTTAAACCTTAGCATGGATATAAATAGGAGCGCTGGGGAGGGATAGATTGTCACTCAGAGACCCTCTATGCTGTGGAATAAAAAATCCGTCCATGAGAGGCAGAGCACCCTGCTCTGTTGTTCAAGAGAAATCTTGGGTGGATGGGAGATCATAGGTTTACCCTGGGGGAATCATCTCTGTCACTGCTGGACGAGGCTAGAAAAAACTAATGGGGGCAATATTTTAACATAAGGGGTGTGAAGCGCAAAAAACTTTTGGCTAGGCTTATAAATGCCTTAGGGCAGATAGCCTAGTATGAACCTATGAACCTATGAACAAATGGTCTGAAGCCCAAGTGCAATAACCAAAAGACAGAATAACAGTTACAATTTAATCAGGCTACTACCAAGCAGTAATAAATGCAGCAGAATAAACACAACTGAGTACTTTTAAGAAGAGGCAAAATAAGGTAATAAAGTAGGAAGAAACAAAAATAGAGTAAAAGCAGATAAAGTGCAATTTTTTATATATAACAATAGAAAACAAGCAAACTGATTTGAACAAATTACCCAATTAACCGGTAGAAAACCTCGGAACTGAGCCCTGTTCCAGCAGTCTTCAATCAGACAAGTTCAGGGCCTAAGTGGGTATGCCTACTCAAATGTTCTCTCTGTATTAGGAAGGATGACCTAATGAGACTAGACTAGGATATAGCTGGGACAGGGCTGAACAGATGGGAATGGTAGGAGTGTCTGAAATCAAAATATGATCTCACTGTACTCGGTTGATTGAGCAAATGAGATGGGCCCAGGAGGAGTGTTCAAACACAAATTTACAGGATGGGCGGTCAACTCCAAAGCCACCAACAGTAATACCACAACAAGAACAGGAAAGGTGGGTGAGAAAAACTAACTGCAGACAGGGAGAGAACAGAGAGAGATCTCACAATTCTCAGTAAACAAATAAATAAGCAGATAAATGCAGTACTATTTTTAACACAATTTTCAATGAAACAATAAACAGAAAAAATAAAATTCAGTACTGTCTTATAACACTGCAAGTTTGTACTTATCTCAGCTTGTAATAAAGTTGATGTAGGGTATGCAAAAGCTAGCCAAACAGCTCAAGTATGCAACTATTCAGCAGAAATAATTTCAGAGATAAGGGACTAAGACTTTAAGGCACAGAGAATCCCTCTAGGCTAAGACTTCTACACAGAATAACAATGAAGTGAGAAGAATTGCTCAATCAACCGAGTAGTGAAATCATATTTTGATTTCAGACACTCCTACCATTCCCATCTGTTCAGCCCTATCCCAGCTCTATCCTAGTCTAGTCTCATTAGCTCATCCTGTCTATTAAATAAAATTGGGAATACAGCTAGTAGACAGAGAAAGCTCTGGACAGAATTTGTATGAGTGACTAAGCCTTGAGGCACTAACTACCCATGTAATTTAGCAAAGAGATAATTCTATCCTAGTGGGATGGGGAATAGGTGATTGATTGATTAACTATCTTTGTTCCTGCAGCAGGAAAAGACGGGGTTAAGTCTAGGTAATCACATATTACTTAGAGCATATCTTCTAAGTAGTGCTAAATAATGCACTTCATATGAGACCATGCTGATTGGACCTTATCTGAGTGACTTGTGGGAAGGGGGGTATAGTCCTGTAATTAGTGCAGTAACTGTTTTCTAATTACTGATAAAGAAGTTGCTTCACAGGAGATCATATTGACTGGATGTTGAGTACACCACAGGATTATATAAAAAAAGTGACTTCACTTTGGTCTGTAGGTAAATGACTAGTGAAATAAAAAACTTTATGGAAAATGTGAACAAGGCAGTAACACTGCATTTAGAAGGATTCATTGAAAATAACTATAAATAAATGCAAATAGGATACCCATTCCTTCTACTTCTGGAGCTAAAGCAGGTACCCTACTGTTTAAGCATAAACATAAGAAAAAAATACCACGCCTGACCAGACCCATAACCATAACAGATGAAGTAAAGAATGGCGTAGAGGAATAAAACCCCACCTTGATATTGATGACTTAAGTTAGAGCAGCAGCAGCAGCTTGGATGAATGATGAGACTAGCAAAGGAGGATGAGCATGCCTATCCTGTAATCCCTTGCAGGATAGACAGTGATACAAATCACAGCCTAGGGGAAGATGTTTGGGATGCAAAGCCACCACCTAATGGTAGCCATTGTAGCAAGTGTGCAGAAACATGCATATGTATGGCAAAGCACTGTGGGCCTCTATGGTGAGGCGGCCTGCTCCTCATCCACCCCAGGGTGGCGTAGTGCCATTATAAATGCCCTATAGCTTGGATGTTGGTGAGTAGACAAGTAGGATGAACATTTGAAATATCAGCACCTACTAGAGTAAGTCCTGAATACAGAGACTGAATAGCCAAAAAAAATGGACTTATAGAGATGGCCATTTCTGGGAATATTGCCTTTTCTCCAAGGTATGGCAATCTCGGAGTTAGTATATATGAGTTCAGGTGGTGCAGGGGGGCTTGCCCCACACACACAAAAAAAAGAAGTTTAAAGGAGAAGAGGGATCTCCACAATTAGCTCTTCTCCTGCATTTTAAATCTTATTTTTTCTACATGTAAGCACTCAGTATTTTGAGCGCTGACATTGACAGGGAGCCCACAAGCAGCTCCATTTCTGCTTGAATGATGTTTCCTCTGGATGACTGTAACCACTTTGTCTCTGGGAGGACCCCATTAATAAGTCCATTTAGGATAGTCAGCAACAAAAAGAATCTAGAAAAAATAAGTAAAGAAGATAGACCAAAGGAGAAGTGCAACATATGGAAATACACTAATGTCAACACTTTTTTACAGAGGAAAAACAGCACTAGTAAGAAGTGGAAGACAGCAAGAGAATATTTTTTATTCATAGGTTCATAGGATGATACTAGGTTATTGGCCCAGAGGCCCTTATAAGCTTAGCCAAGAATTTTGCCCATGTTCCCTCAAAGCTAGCACCCGTTTCCCCTGTCCAGAAGGGACACAGTGATCCCAGGGATGTATTTTCTGTTTCCCATCCAGTCATCCAGGTACCTCTTAAAGAGCGCTAGAAAGTTACTCTACTTGACATGGAGAGGGAGTCTATCCCACAAATGGGGGGAGTCTTTGGGACACAAATGTATCTCATCAACAAGTTCTATTAATGTCACAGACCAGGTTAAGGTCTTGTGTGTGGGTTACGCAAGTGAAGTTTGACTTATGGATATGCAGCAACTTCATCAAGGCTGGGTATGAGATGGCCTTGTTTGCCAGACACTCTGGGCAGTCTGTATGGACTAGCCTATCTGTATAGGACAGGTGTTTCAGACCCTGGAGTTTCCTGGTCAGGAACCTCTGTGGTCTCACCAGCTGCTGCATGTGCTTGGGAAGGTACATGCCATGCTGAAGGGGGCATTGTACTTGATAATGGGTCTGATATGGGAGTACAGGGATGTTATGACCTCTTTTTCCTGGATGAAATACTCTTATTTATGGGGCTGGCCATGTAGAAATCCTTCCATACAACTGAGGCAACATGGTGGTCAAAAGTCAGATTGCTATCAACCTGGGTGCCCAAGTCCCTCACAACTGAGTGTGTGCTTAGTACGTTGTTATTAATGCGATAATTAGTGGGGATGCCATTTTCCCCAAAGATGATATTGATGCATTTCTTGCCATTCAGTCTGAGGTCATTCTTCTGCCACTAGTTATTAGTTTGGGTAAGGCCCTCTTGGAGGATGTCCACATCACTATTCATTTCTGAGACCAACCAAATAAATGAAATAAAAATGGCAGTGACTACTCTAACAGAAAATACAATGTCACCGGCCACTGTCCTTTTCTGAAGTCCTGGCATGACACTGGTGACGGTGAGAAAAAACATTTGAGACTAAGAGACATGACTTAACATTGTTACAGAAAGTGACAATTGTACTGAAATGTTTATGTCTAGAAGATTCCAGAGAACACTAAAGCAAGCATTCTTATTTGAATTACTCTGTTTACTTATCATACACCTAATGTAACCATATTAATAACATTTTCTTTCACAGGTCATTTGAAAGTGACACGCAAGATTGCTATGGTCTAGGTGTCCTGACAGGCTTAGAGTTATGTTTAGCACATACTACACAATAAAACAATAAAATATTATTAGTATTTAAAAAGCATGCATGCATGCTGATCGGACAAACCCAATCAGTGTGCTCATTGTATATTAAGTAATACACAAAGGAATGTTTTCCTCCTCACTGTTACCGGGGAAATTAAAATGTAAAAAATAAACTTGTACCAAATAAAACCTTAAGATCCTCAGAAGTTAAACTTACTGTTTCTAATAATTCAAAAAAGAAGGTATGTACTCACCATAATGTTCCATGTGTGTTCATCTCACTTTCATTCTATACTGGTTGAGTTTGGAACCAATCATCGGTTCTGTCTCGGCCTATACAAAAGCTTGAGGACTTCCACCAGCTTGTGGCTGTAACCCTATCCCATCATGCTTAGGGAAGACTACCCAGATCTTGTTTGCAAACATTACGCCTATTATCAAAAATCTATTTACATGTCTAACAGACCAATGAAGAAAGGTCGGAGAACATTATATGCTAATCACAACCGCTTGGTCCTCCAGGATCGAAAGCCTGGGGGAAGGAGGGTGGGACATAAGAATGAAGGCGAGATGAGCAACACACATGGAACGTTATGGTGAGTACATAACTTCTTTATGTGATGTTGTCCTATCTCTCCTTCATTCTGAACTGGTTGGGACAGCGTCCCTAGCACCATCTTTCTTGGGTGGCTCAAGGGAGAATATTCTTCAGAACAGTGGACCCAAAGGAGGCCCTGTTCCTGGAGGCCAAATCCACTTTGTAATGAGTCATAAAGGTATGTGGCCTTACCCATGCTGCTGCTGCAGCACAAATGGTATCAATTGGTAGTCTCGCTTGAAAGGCAGATGAGGTTGCTATAGCCCTTGTAGAATGACCTTTTACTTTTCTGGGATATTCTCTGTTTTGAGATTTGAGATTTGTAAGTAAAGGTAATGCAATCTGAAAGCCATTTTGAAAGTGTGACTTGACACAAGAGCACCCTTCTTGTTGTCTGAAAATTATATAAACAACTGGTCAGATTTTCTGTAGCTCTTCATTCTATGTATGTAGAAGTGTAATTGCCTATGTGCATTTAGCTGACATAGCTTATACTCTGCCCTTTTGCCATAGCTGAGGAAAAAAACTGGCGAATCTATGGATCGATTCAAATTAGATTCTGAGCATACTTTGGGTAGGAGGGATGAGTTTGTTCATAGAGATACTCTATCTTTGTGGAAAGGCATCTGGGGGGGCCTTATTGACAATCCTTGTAGTTCTAAAGCTCTTCTAGCAGATGTGATGGCTACCAAAAAGATAGCCTTCCACGTTAAAAACTTCAGGTCACAGGATGATGCAGGCTGAAAGTGGGAAAGAATCAAACTGGACAAGACAAAGTTTAGGTATCATGGCGCTGGAGGATCTTTGATGGGTGGCCTGAGTAAAACTGAGTAAAATAGTACCCCTCAGAAAAGCTTTGCAAAGTCTGTTGGACATTACCTTTAGTCCCCATTTTCCTATATGGAAGTTGAATATAGCTGCTAGCTGTACTCTAATAGTAGCTATAGCTGCGCTTTCATTAAAAAGCTTTGCCAATAATTCTAATATAGAGGTTGTAGAGTCAGTGAAAGGGTCAATGTGATTACTGACATCCCAAAGGGAAAATCTCTTCCATTTGCTTGTGTATAACTTCCTGGTTGAAGCCTTATGAGATGAAATCAAGATATGTTTCACTGAAGGGGAAATGTCAGGAAGCCTGGCTATGTGTGGAACTGGAGCAGCCAAACTGTCAACTTGAGGGTTTGAACCAATGGGTGGAGCATCCCTGACAAATGAGTCAGGAGATCTGGAACTGGGTCCAGAATCCACAGCTCCTCCTGGAATTGAGGCCAAAATAAGGGGAACCATATTTGACGAGGCCAGTATGGGGCGACTAGTATTAAACTCCTAATTAAACTTCCTAATGAGCTGGCTTTCTGAAGGACTTTGGGAATTAATGGAAACAGGGGAAAAGAGTAGAGACGACCCAGGGGCCAACTGTGCACAAGTGCATCCCTTGGTGACTTCCCTGGAGAGGGGATCAGGGCAAATTAGCTGCTGCACTTGGCATTCATGGGCATGGCAAAGAGGTCGCAGCAAGGCTGGCCCCACTTGCGGAAAATCTTTTCCGTTACTTCCTGTTTTTGGGACCAGTCATGAGGCATCAGAATTGCTCTGCTGAGTTTGTCCACTATCACACTGGATTTCCCCAGGATGTGTGCTGCTGTCAGAAAACATTGGGAAGAAATTGCCCACTGCCATACTCTTTGGGCCTCTCGACAGAGGGAGTAAGACTTGGTTCCCCCTTGTTTGTTTATGTACTGCACAACTGACATGTCTGTATTGCAATTATTCCTGTCGGAAGAGAGTCTTGGAATGCTTGCAATGGTAGAAGCACCACATCTCATTGATATGCAAGTGGGCCTTATGATCCCCCAAGTGCCTTGGACCGTCCTTCCCAGATAATGTCCCGCCACACCCTATCTGGGAAGCATCCGTGGTCACTGTGGCTAATGGTTGTGGAAGAACAAAATGTTGGCCTAAAGTCAACTGAGTGTAATGAAGCCACCAACAAAGGTCTTTCTTGCAATATTCTATAATTATAATCTGGTGAGACATGGGTAGCTCCTGCATGGAGCACTGAGTGAACAGCAGCCACTGCAAAATTGTCATATGCAGGTGCACCAATGGTATCAAGGTTATTGGTGCTGCCATGGTACGCAAAACTCTCAGGACAGTTCTTGCTTGCACTTTTTTCTTGGAAAGTAGATTTTGGACTTGATGTCATAGGACTTGAACTCTTTTGGGGGGATCTTGGCCAACATTTGTTTTGTATCTAGGTCTGCTCCTATAAAAATGATATACTGAGAAGGCAACAAGGCAGATTTTTCATAATTTATTGTGATCCCTAGGTGAGAGCAAAGCTGTATGGTGGTGTTTCTTGCTCTTGTTAGTAGATTCTTGGTGGTGGCAGTTAGGAGCCAGTCACCTAGGTACGGAAATACTCTGAATCCTAGGCGCCTCAAGTGAGCTGTGACTACTGCCATGCATTTGGTGAACACTATGGGGGCTGTAGTGAGACCAAAAGGCAGAGCTTGAAACTGGTAGTGATTGGCTCCCAACCAAAAGTGCAAATGACTCCTGGATCACCTGTCAATCTTGATGTGGTAGTACGCACCCTGAAGATCTATCGAGTACATCCAATCGTCTTGTCCCAAGAAGGGAAGTATCTACTGCAGTGTCACCATCTGGAAATTTGACTTTTTTGCAGACTTGTTTAGTTTGCTGAGATCCAAAATGGGTCTCTAGTCCCATTTTTTTTGGAACTAAAAAGAACCTTAATTTCCAGATCCAATTTGGTCTGTGGGGACTGTTCGAATGACTCTTTTTGCCTAGCAACTTTTGTATTTCTAGAGTTGCCTGATCCCTTTGACTGGGTGGAACATCTGGGATAGTTTTCATTTTTGGGGCAGGAAAGGAAAAGGGAATAGAGTAGCCTTTGGATGCACTCGTTTATACCCATTTGTCTTTTGTAATTTCTAGCCAGGCCTTTGGGTACAAAGATAAGTGACCCCCAACTGCCTCCAGAGATGGATAGATGGACCTCCTTTCAGGAACGCTGAAAGGGCTTACCAAGAAAGGATTTATTGTTGCCCTGGTTCTGCGGACCCCCTCTGCCACATGGTCAGCTTCTTCCCTTGGTACTTCCTCCTCTGCCCCTAGGGGAAAGGTCACCATGTGTGTCCTGGAAAGCTCTCTGGGACTTTCAAAACCACATTTTTCCCCCTTCTGACCTTTGGGGTAAGGTCTGGTACGTAGGGAGAAATGGACTCCAATGGCAGAGAGAGTCTTTCCTTCCTGTTCACACCTGGTTAGTGTGTCTTTAACTTTAGGCCCGAACAAGGATGAGCCATCAAAAGAGGCGTTAATAAAAGGGTTCCATGAAATCACACTAGCACATCCAGGAATGACTCCTTAAGGAAATTCCTTTACCCGCTGCCCTGCTTGCTGCATCAGAAATGAGCCTCATGGAAGAGTTGACCACTGAATTTAAGGTGGAGAGCTGAGAGGAAACCTTGTCTGAAACCCCCGCAGCTACTGAACCTTGGAGGGTATCTCCTAGCTCTTTCAAGAGATCTTTCTGAAGCCTAGTAAAATGAGTCAGGTAATTCAGCGATCTGACAGCAAAAGTTGCTGAAGAAAAGGTGCGCTTTCCATATCTATCCATCGTAAAAGACTGTTTGGTGGATGGACAGATGAGGATGTCTCTGAAAGTTCCTTCTTGGTGCCTGCCACCACCACCATAGCATCTACTGGGACACCCTTGCTAAGAAACTCCTTGCCCAAAGGTGCAGTAATAAACTTATCTGGCCTCCTAGGAACAGGTTCCACTGAGTGCATAGACTACCATACCTTTTGACTAACTACATTCATGAGCTGGATGAAGGGTGGAGACACCCAAAAGGTGGAAGGGTGAGACCCAAAAGCCTCCAGGTATACAGACTCCTCCTCAGAAGGGTTGATGGGCTTCCAGTCACCTCTCTGCTTAGGTATTTCTAGGATGTCTGCAAAGGAGACATCCTCAGAGGGTGACCGTGGGGACCCTTCTGACTTATCAAGGTCTGTAACTGAGGTGATGGACTCCTCTGGGGAGTCTAAATGCTTCCGCTTGCATAATCTCTTTCGAGGGACCTCTTCAAAAGGGTATTCTGGAGAGGTTTTGGAAGACAAAGTTTCACCAATGGGGCATCCTGAGGCTTTGGGTCTCCATGTCTGTGTGGATGCGATGGTCCTGAGACAGACACTGGTGGCTTTGGGGGAAGAATGCCTGAATCTGAAAGCAGAGCTGTCCATGGTGACAGCACTTTCCTCATCAGCTCAAACACCCCCTGGCCCTGATCTGAGGAGGCTCCCAGTTTAAAAGAACCAGAAGACATCCCTGGATCCATGGGCTCCAAGGCCAATGTAAGAGTAGAGCTCACCTGCACCGAAACCCCGAGAGACAATTTCGGATCAGACAGCTGTCCAACGCGACTCTCCTCACTGGACCCAATGGGAAAGCGTCGGCTCCTAGACCCCTCAAGTTCAGATGGAACCAAGGAAGTTGGAGTGGTAGCCGGGCCCAAAGATCCTGGTGCAAGTCTCAATACCAATGGTTCAACCACAATCGGATCCAGGCACTCCGGCTCTGAGGTCCCAGATTGGGTCAGAGGTGGAATCGATGAAGGGGAGATAGTCTTTGTCAGCTCTGAATCCCTCTGGGTTGGAGTCAACAATAGCTTGGCCAGTGCCAGTGTCTGTAAAAGTCTTCTCACCACACAATACACATCATCATTGGAGAGGCTCCTAGAGGATCGAGAGGAGGGGGTGGGAGATCTCACAGGTTGAAGCAATGGAGATCTGAGAGTCTGGGAATCTGGCTCCAGAACTGGGGACCGGCTTTGAAAGTGAAACTCCATCAGTTCTGAAACCACAGCAGGAGCCAAGGAGGAATTTTTTTCAGGCCTGGAAGCCTTTGGGTCAGAGCATGACTCTTTTGCCAATTTTTTGTTTTGGCTCTGAATGAGCAGCAGAGGTAGATGATCTCCTTTCTGGCTTCTCTGATCTGGAAGATATGGATTTTGGAGTTTTTGACGAACTCTGACCTTCTTCGATAGCCTCTGTGAAGGGGGTCTTTAATAATCCTCTTAAAATTAGCTTGTTTTTTCTCTCAAGCAAAATTCTCTGACTGAAAGCATGGAAAAATCCACATGATTCCTGAAGGTGGACTGCACCTAAATATACACAACTTGTATAGCCATCAGTCAATGACATTTTTTTGGTTACATTTGTCACATTTCTTAAACCCAGAGGGTTTTGATTATTTTGTATCCTTGGACATTATGTATCAAGAGCAATAACAGCAACAACCAACTACTAAATATACAGTACTAGAAACATTTTTTTTTTACATTCAACAACAAACAACAATACCAATTTCACTAGGAAACAAAGGGGACAGTTCTCTAAGTTAAACGAACCTGCCTTAAATAGGAAGAAATATATAGAGGAAAAGGGGAGGACCCTTTAGGTTAAACAGGCCAAAGGTCGCCCTCTAACTTAAATGAGTTTACTAGAGGAAAGAATGGTAGAGTTAAATCAAAATTGAAAAACTTATTTCTAGCTTTGCTAGATTTTTCTTTTTGTGTTTTTTAACCAGTTGGTTTTCATGTGTGACCTTTTTACTCATTGTTTTAGTTTGTTAGTTGGGATATTTATATTTTGTAGACACCCTAATGTTTATGGGTATCAGCTTGGTACGACAACCCTGTGTTTCCAAAAGTCAAACATTCCTCTTATGCTGTGCTGATAATGCCAGAAGAAGCCAGAAACATGCATGCCCACAGCTAGAGGAGTTTGGCTTTATTGGCCTGAAAAATTGTCCATAGATAGACTTAAAAGTAAAAGAAAAAGTCATGGCCTTTCAGAATTGCCATTTAGCAAAAACACTTGATATCCTTAAAGGGTAATTTGCATATATCCCATGTTGCTTCTGATACAAGAGTTTTAAGGTATCACACAGTAGAAAATCTAGCTTTGTTATATTTTTGTTTTTGTGCTTTTTTAATCAATTTTGTTATTTCTTTGTGGCCTTTTTACTCATTGTTTAAGCTCTCTAACTTAAATGAGCTTGAATAATTATTTATAAGAGCCGGGATAGGGAGGTAGAAAAAAAAAGGCCTAGAAGAAGAAACGACAGCCAAAGGTAACAGCAAACAACTAAGCAAACACTCTAAATAAGCTCAAACTAACCTACTAACACTCTAGAAAAGCTTATAACAGTTATGAGTACAATTTTTAACAAAAGTGAAGAAAAAAGATTTATACTTAGCCAGAGCCTGAATGGAAACACCAATCTTGTTTAGCGGCAAATGAGATCTGGGTAGTCTTCCCTAAACATGATGGGAAAGTGTTACAGCCACAAGCCGGAGGAAGTCCTCGAGCTTTTGTATAGGTTGAGTCAGAACTGATAATCAGTTCTGAACCATACCAGTACAAAATGAAGGTGAGATAGGACAACATCACATTAATTATTATGGTGCCTCACTGTTCTCTGCTGCAATCTCCAAGGCATGGCATGAACTTTCAAACCACATCAGGCTTTTAAATAACCTGCAACAATTCAAATCTGCCATAAAATATCACCTGACAACTAATAAACTAGAGAGCTATACTGGACCTACAGTCTGAAGTATGTAATCCTAACTCTGTTCCCTATGGATACTGTATAACTGTATTAATATAGTATTTTTCATTTTACTCACAATATCTTGAAAATATGTATTTCCTTAATCTGATGTTTTTCAAATTGTTTGTTGACCATTTGCTTTGAAATACTTTACAAATAATGTTTGTTGACTGCTTTTCTTTTGGATTATCAATGATGTATTTCTATCCTTGTTTAAGAAGCTTTTCACCCTCGGCCTCCACTAAAAATGATCATTTCAGTTTCCACACAGACTTTCCTGCAAACAAAAGAAAATAAATAAAATGTTTCCTCATGGGCAAACTGCTCTGTTGAGTAGAATAATGTAATACATTAAAAGAGCACAATAAAAATACTCACAAATTTGATGCAGGACTGCCCTCAGAGCAGCTCTATGGTATATACACCTCACTATCTCTTGCCTCCTGAGTGACTTCATTCCTCAATAATATACCTGAAAACATAACTTTTTATGAAGAACAGAACAAAAATATGAAACAAATATCTTTGCAGTCTGATAAAATAGACAGGAAAACTATGCATCCTACCTGCAACATATAGACCCAGCACAAAAACATACCACAGAAGAGTCATATGATAAAAATGGCAAAGATAGCAGTGCACTGTACAGCCACAGAGCATGCACAGTACATACATGTCCAATGTCTCAGACTACCAGAAGCAGGCAGAACAGCACTAACATCCCTTTATACAATATTATTTAGAAAAGGTAATTTTTCCTAAATGTATTTGTATATCAATAGTTCATTCCTGAATATGGGTTATGATGCATCTGAAAGCAAGAGGTATACGTTAATGAAATCTATTGGTTGATACTACTTTAACTGGTTTCTTGATTTGTAAATAGTTAAGTCTGATGAAGCAAACACTGATTTTTTTGAAAGTTTTATTAAATATTATTACTTTTATCTGTGTAAACCTGCAATGTTATTGTCATTTGAAGGAGATTTTGTTTTACTTCTTGTTTCACAGTGTGCATTACTTTATACATTTATATTTAATGCAGGATTTACCCATGGTTGGTTTTGTTTAAACCCTTGGCCTTCGCCCTCTTGATCAAACCATGCCAGCTGTGGGTAAATCCTGGGTTAATCCCACCCCAGTGTGGATTATTGCTGTTGCCAAAACTTTTTCAACTGACAGCCACTGTTACACGAAATTTTTTTTTGCCTAACTGTTATAGGTTCATAGCTAACCACTAGGCTAGATACCCTAGCAGGCCATTTTAAGCCTAGCTAATTTCCCTTTTTATGCTTGAAGTAACCTATCCCATTTGGTTAGAGATTGGACTTACCCATCCCATGGTCAGCAACTGTATATTACTCCTAATGTTAATAACTGGGATCATACCACAGATAAGGGGACCCATGCATGGGATAAAGCATTTAGGAGCTGCCTCTATCCAGTAGTACAGGGAGCAGTCCTGGGGTAAATTTTCTGATTCCATCCATAGATTCAAGTTGTGCTTGAAAATGGACAGGGATGGACTTTGTTTTATGTGAATTGGGAGTGTGTTCCAGAGTATCAGTGTCCTCTGTGAGATATACCTGTCCCACCAAACCATTCTGCTGATGTTGCAGAAGAGGTTTAGATCCCTAGACTGAGTACTTCTGATACCATCTGACTTGCTGATGTGCAGCACATCCATTAGTATTAGAACAGAGGATGCCTTGTATGCCAGACGCAGGTCACCTCTTAACAGTCTGTAGGATACCGAATTTAGTGACAGGGCTTTGAGTCAGTACATGTTGGTTAGGCCTTGTATCCTTTTGGTAAAGTATCTCTGAGGTATTCCAGTTGTTGCATACATCTGGACAGATGTATACCAAAGGGGGCATTATACTCAATGACTGGCCTAATTAGTGCCGAGTAAAGGGGGACAGTGACATCCTGAGATCTAGACACAATCCCTTGGTTTATAAGCTGTGCAATATAAATGGACTCACGTTGATCAAAAGTTAGGTCACTCTCCACATATGTTCCAAAATCCCAAACAACTGGGTCAACTCTTAAAGATATATAGTCAATGTGGTAGTTTCCTGGAGTGGATGACTTCCCAAAGGATATAATACTGCATTTTTTCACATTTAGTTTGTCTACGATTTTAGCACCAGTTATTTTTTGGGGGAAAACCTTCCTGAAGGATGGCTAAGTCATTCTGAGGGTTCAATAACTGCTCTTAGCTTGCAGTCATCTGCAAACTTAGTCAGTCAGAGCCCTTTGCTATTGACTTTTATTTAAGAAAAGTAGATGCCAGAGAGGAGAGGTCCCCAGCACAGAACCCTGTGGTCTCCACTGGTGAATGGCCTCTTTGTAGAGGCAATTTCCCCTATTATGATTTCCTGTGCCCTATCTGTGAGCCAGCTGGCAATCAGCAGTTGACATTGGGGCTTATTCCCAGTTTATTTAGCTTTTCTGCCATGTCGGAGTGGTTAATTGTGTCACAAACCATGTGAAAAACTGGATAACCAGGCTGAAATGACAAAACAACTCGCAGACATGATGTACAAAATTTTTACTGGTGCTTCCCGGCACCCCACCATGTGTGTGCACAGACTTCATATATCTAGGGTGCTTTATACTTATATTTATCAATCATCTTTTGTGTATTTTGCATTTGCACATTGGGGGTTGTATGTGTATACTTCTTAGAAAGGGTTAATGTGCAGTGTTTAATTCTTAACACTATTTGTAATTGAATGATGCTGTGTTAATTAGCCTCTCAACCTTTATTTAAAGTTGTTGCATTTGGTCCAAAAATTATTCATTTGAAAGGCTGTTGAGCCAAGGTACCAGGAAGCACTAGTAAAGATTTTATACACCATCACTGTGAGTTGTTTCATCATTTCAGCCTGGTTATCCAGTTTCTCACATGGTTTGTGAGGTTTTGGTGCATTGACAGTGTTTTTTTGTCTTTTTGGTTAATTGTGTCAAAAGCTGTGGCTAGGTTAAGGTATGTGGTGTGTACCATTTTACCTTTATCCATTGCTTTGGTGACCTTTCCACCAGGTTGAATAAGCATACCTTGCCCTTGATGAATCCAAACTGAGATGGGTCCAGTGTTGGAGATTCTCTATGTTCTTAGCGATTAGTTCCATGATAGTTCTTTCCATGGCTTTGCATATGAGGCTAGTCATATTTATTGGTCTGGAATTGTCTGGGTCTTTGATTGTACTTTTTCTCCATGCGTTGGTACAGAACCTGTATTGGAGGCTAAAAACTAATCAATGCACTATTTTTTAGCTTTTGATAGCACTCTTAGGTCTTAGTCTTGTGTGATAGCTGGAAGTGAGCCAGTTCAAGGTAGAGCTTGAGGAACAAATAAAAGGAAGTAAGAGCTAAATTTATCAGCCAGTAGGTTCACTATCTATAGCCTCAGTATGGATAACATCATTCACAGTCAGCTCAGCACTTTTGAAATTACAAACATTACTAAAAAGAAAAAGGGGCCTTGTAATTTTCTTTGGATTGGGTAGCTATTTTAGCCTCAAACTTGGCATTGGTAGAATTTATTAAGCTCCTGAGTTGTTTACTTCAGGGCTCTAACATTTTGGGAACTACTTCTCAACTTTGGTCAAAATGCTTTTCCTTTTATTATAAAGCTTGCTGACTTCCACCATCTGGGTTTGTTTCTGGGGCTTGCCCTGTGCTTGTTCCTACAGGGTACAGCTGGATCTATGCAGATGTTTACATGCTGGTATAGTGTAGTGGTGTACGTTTCAGCATATTAACTGAAGTTAACTGGGTTTGATGGGGATTTGAAGCTTGTGAATGTACCATTTGGGAATAGGTAGTTTGTCTTAAAGAAATGTCTAAAGGTACCTTGGGTGTAAGGGATCTCTGGTTTCATTTCAAAGCAGACTGCTTTATGGTCTGACCAAAGTGATGAAGATACTCAAAGGATGGTGCAAGATGCCCTCATATTATTAAAGACAAGATTGAAGATATTATTCCCTGTAGTGGCTAATTGTTCTACAGATTTGTATTGCCAAAGTCCAGGAATCTCTGTGAACTAGTGGTGTAGATTTTCCAGTCTATAGTTGGATAGTTTAGACCACCTAAGAAAATGGTATTAGGTTTAATACTGAGTTTAGTTCCTGTAGACTGGGGATGTGGCTTTCTTGTGTCATGGTTACTATATGGTATGGGACCTTTCTGATGGTTATCTGTTAAATGTATACAAGTTTGTATATTTAACAAATTGTGCTAGAGCATTTCTCTCCAGGCCTCAGCTGAAAAGGAATAGTTTTATTGCACCATTGGATTATCCTGGTAAACAAATCAAATAAATGAATGTGTACACACCTCACCTGGAACAGGAAAAGTCAGTGTTCCCAGCACTGACATTTTCATCAGCTGATCAAAACTCACCTCAGTCAAAAAAAACACATTAACTTTGCTGATAAAAGTACATTCAATAAAGTTAATTGCAACAATACATAAATATATACATGCATTTTGTTGGCTAGATTTTGTGATCAAAAATCAGCTTATTGCACAAGCTAGCTTTTATTTCTATGTGAGATCAAAGTGGAGTGGAAGTAATGGAATTTGCCCTTTTGCAAATGCAGTGCAATCTTGGAGCCATTATACAATTAGCAGGGGGTGTGGGGCTACAGGTAATGTTGTCCCTCTGCAGAAACAGGAGGCTTTAGGTTATTTGATTTTTTTTTTTTGATATTTTGCTTTTTGAGCAGTTGTGCTCATTAAGTTGTAGTTTTACTTATACATAGATAAACAAATATATGGTTTACTATCAACTGCTCAACAACTAGAAGGTTGAATCACACAATTACTACAACCTTACCGCAAAACTCAGCATGCCTGAAATATCTGCCGAACACTGAAATTCCCTACTTTTCCAGACCCAGGATTAAATGCCAACATGGGTACGGAAGGGGGGAAAGTTCAGTCAGTAATGCTGGTATTCAATGTTCCAACTATTGGTAGGCAAGATTTGCTCAACTCAACTCGGAGTATTGAGCATTTGATAGTAAACATATATATATATATATTTTCATACACACAGCCAGAACTATATTGGAAATGGAAAATATCAACATGGAAACAAAGCAAAGCAATCAAGTTTGCTGAAGGCAAGTAGGTTGCCAACTTGACAATCTAATCAACAAACACACACACTCAGGACAAAAGTGAACCAAGAATCAAAATTCAGGAAGTAAGAGTTCATGAGTTCTGTGGCTTTCACCCAATAGCACATTAGAATATTTGTTGTTCTCTAACGAGAATCCAAACTGATATTCAAATGAAAATGTCAGCCACATGAAAGTAGTGTGGCATTTAAATACATTATCTTTTATGTTCTGACAAGCTGCTTAATCAGCAAGATGGACATGGGTTTTCATAGGTAGGTACTAGGCTATTGGCCCTAGGGCCTATATAAGCCTAGCCAAATGGTACCCTGGCTTTTGCCACCCAAGAAAATTATTTTCCTGTGCCCCTGTCAAGCAGAGCCACAGAAGTGATCCCCGGGGTGAATTTCATATCTCCCATCCAATCGTCAAGATTTTTCTTGAAGAGTGCTAATGAGGAGCTTTGGTTGATATACATAGGTAGTTTGTTCCAGAGTATGGAAGTCTCTGGGACAGGAATCTATCCCTCCAGCATGCTCCGTTTATTGTGGTGACAAGGTTTAGGTCCCTAGAGAGTGTAGCTTGGAGGGATTGGGATTTCTTTAAGTGGAGCATGTCCAACAGCTCTGGGTTTGACATAGCTTTGTATGTTAGGCAGAGAATGCCTCTGAGTAGGCGATATGTGACAGAGTGAAGCTGGAGTTTTTTGAGATGGTCTGTATCTGTTTGAGGCCAGTAATCCTTTTTGTGAGGTATTTCTCTGGCCTTTCCAGTTGTTGTAGATGTCTTATGAGGTACATACCAAAAGGGGCATTGTACAATATAATGGGCCTAATGAGTGATGAGTAGAGGGGAACAATGACCTCTTTTTTCCTGGATGAGAAACCTTTTGTGATGAGGTGTGCCACGTAGAATGATTTACTGACTACTGCGGCTATGTGATTATCAAAGGAGAGACTACTGTCCACCTGTGTCCCCAGGTCTCATCACACTTTTGGTGTTAAGCAGACTACTGCCTATGTGGTAGTTCATGGGTACAGAGTTTTTACCAAAGGGGATGGCAATGCACTTTTTGGCATTGAGCTTGAGGCCATGGCTTTGACACCAGGCATCTGTCTCAGTGAGGCCATTTTGTAGGATGTCCACATCATTAGGTGTTTTGATTATGGCTCCTAGTTTGCAGTAATCTGCAAACTTTGTTAGCCAAAGACCTTCTGTGTTAGCCTGTACTTCAGAGAAGTGGATACCAAACAGGAGAGGACCTAGGACTGAACCCTGTGGTACTCCACTTGCCACTGGTCTGAAGTTGGATTTAGAGCCTGCTACTTTCACAATGTGGGTTCTATCAGTGAGCCAGCTGGCAACCCATCTTGTGACATGGGGATTTATAGCTAGTTTAGTGAGTTTATCTATAATTCCGGAGTGGGGGATGGTGTCTAGATAGGCTGTGTGAACCACCTTACCCTCATTTACGGCTTTGGCGACCACTTCAAAAACATCTATCAGGTTTAGGAGACATGATCTGCCTTTTACAAACCCAAACTGGGTAGGGCCCAGAGTTTGGAGATTACCAGTGTCATTGTTTATAAGTTCCATGATGATACATTCCATAGCCTTGCAAACCAGGCTCGTCAGGCTAATGGGGGGGGTAGTTCCCAGGGTTTGTGGTGGCTCCCCCTTTGTGGAGTGGGATAACCGTTGTGGTGTGCCATTCAGTGGGCACAAAGCCTGAGGTGGGGCTATGATTGAACATGGTACTTAGATGGGGTGCCAGTTCATTCTGTAGTTCATGTAGAATGCAGCCTGGGATGTTGTCAGGTCCCATGGATGCTGTGTTCCTGGCTTTGGAGAGTGTGGTTTACCTATGCAGCTGTGATTACAGGAGCTTTGCATTCTTCCGGTATAGAGATGGGCCCTTTAGGGGATGAGAGAGGGGTAAAGTTAGCACTGAACCTATCTGCCAGGATGTTGGCAATATCAGTTGGTTCTGTATATTTAGTGCCATTGTGCTTTAACTCAGAGCAGATCTGTGTGTTGCCATTGAGATTCTTGACATAGCAATAGAATGCTTTCTGGTTGCCTTTAGAATCAGTGGCGATTTTATTTTCAATAACTAGCTTTGGAGGATTTTATGAGGGATCTCAGCTTCTTACTGAGGCTGACCACGGAGTTCCTCCAATCATGGGATGTTGCTCTTTTTTGCAACAATTTCTTCTATTGTAGTTTGTTTTTGTCAGGGGACCACCAGATTGGCTTCCTTTATTTGGAGGATAGCATCTTGGTTCTGTTAGGGATTGCACGATCCATGCACTTGTGTAAGTGCTTATAAAGTGCAATTGTATAGGATTCAGCAGTCGTACCTCTACTGTCCGTCAGCATGGGTGTCGTGAAGTTTGCCACTTCTGTCTTAAGAAGCATGAAGTTGGCTTTGGAGAAATTTTTTATGATGTTTTCCCTAATGGGGGTGGGATGTGGATGTCTAGGGTGATTTGCTTGTGGTCGGATCTGACCAACGAGGAATTGACCTCTGGTGTGGAACACTGGCTGCCCATGTTGGTAATGACCAGGTCTAGGATATTGCTGCCCCTGGTGGGGGTGTGGATAAGTTGATCCAAGGCATTGGAATTTATGAATTCCAGAAAACATTGAGCACAAGAGTTGGTACATGAGTAGCTTTCCCAGTTAATGGTGGGGTAGTTCAAATTTCCCATTATTAGGGTGGTAGGTTGTACCCTAATATTTTCCAGTGTATCAAGAAATGAGAAGTGGGAATCCTGGAGCATGATGGGGGATCTGTAGCAAGCTACAATCTGGATTGCGGTCTTGCCCAGAGTCAGTTGCACTTGGATAATCTCGGATACATTATGCTGAGTAACTAGCCTGGAGGTGTTGATATCCCTAATGAATATGGACACGCCTCCGACTTTAGTGCTTCAATCCAGGTTATTTGGCCGAAAGATGTGGTATGAATTATAGCCTGGTAATGCAGGAGTGCTCTCTGGAGCCCTGAACCAGGTCTCTGTCACTGCACAGATGTCAATGTTCTCCATTTTAAGGAGTGTCTCGAGTGAGTGCATTTTGAGGTTTAGACTTCTAGCATCAAGTAGAATCACCATCAGATTTTGCTTGCTTGTACCGGTTATGGTGGTGAATTTGTCATTTGAATCTTGCCTAAAAAAAGGCACTAGAGGGGTGGCAAGAGCCTTAGCCAGTATCCAGAATCCCAAGGGCGACAGGTGCAAGCCATCTCTGGCAAAGCATCGTAGTTTGTTGATCATGTCATCCCAGGCAGACAGATACTGCATCCTCTTAGAATGACACCAGAAGCTTAGCCAATTGTTGAAGTCAATCATTTTGTCCTTGTACTGTGGTATCATTCTGGGTGATGGCAGGATGCTACTCAGGGCTAGGGTCATACCTGCCTGGGCTACAAGATCGGACAGCTCCTCCATGTCTTTTTTCATGTAGACCAGGGAGGCACGTCTCAGGTTATTCACATCAACATGGACAATGACAGAGTCATATTTGCACTTGTTGTGGAATGACCTGAGTGGATGCGTTATGTGGCAGATCCTGGCACCTGACAGGCAGCTGACAGTAACTTTCTCCTTGTTTAGCCTGGTGAGTAGAACATCAGTGTGCCTGACTATAGAGTCACCTATGACTAGAGTGTTGGGTACATTGTTATGCCTTATGGGCTGTGGTTGAGTGGCACACAGTTTGTGGGCTATGTGTCATTTGGGTTGTGTTGGGGGGGTGGAGGTTGCTTGCATTTCTGCTTTGGAGGTCCCTGTTGCTCGAGTAGATTTTTTTTGAGAGCCTCCACGAATGTAGGTGTGTGTTTTGGTGGTGTAAGTTTTGAGGGACTATGTGATGAGTGTAGTGTGGTGCAAGTGTTTACCTTCTCCTCTTGACTGTCTAGTCCAGTCTTGGGTGAAGAGAGCTTTGCTTCCAGTTTGGCTATATAAGCGCATCTCTCACAGGTTGTAGTGTTCTGTGGTAGGAGGAGAGGGTTGTCTGTGTACATGAGGCAATTGCTGCATTGCCCCAAGATGCCCAGATTGGGTTTGTTTATAATTTTTGAAAAAAAAGTCACATCCAGCTTTGTGATACCTTAATACATGCACCATAGACTTCAATTATAAACACTGTCTGTGGCTGGGGATTTCCTGTATCATCTCAAACTTATCTGCCTTCCAAGGCATCTGACATGAGACACTTCTGGAAGCAACATCTAATAGATGAACATTCAACATGAGGCCTTTCAGCACTGAAAGATTTTAAACTCCATTACTACAAAGGCTGTAGGGCAGAGTGAATTAATGGGGGGGGGGGAGCAAATATCTATAAACTTAATATATGTACATCTTAGAAAACAGATGTGTTAACAGCACAACATCTTATGACTCTGAGAACTTTCCCTCAGGGAGATGAATAAATACTGATCTCTTTTAATGACAAATTATTTGCTTTATGTTGAAACACAAACAATTAACTGCTATCATCATTCAGTGTTCTCTCCCACAAATAACAGAGTAGACTGATGAACAGCAATACAAGTTAATACATACTTCACATACACATCGCCATAAATATAGTACTAAAAATAGTCAGCTATTTATCCTACGTGTCCATTACTTTATCATTCTGTAACTTCACCTCTGGGAACAACATAGTGATTTTTTCACTGGTGAGTGTAATGAAATGCAACTATTCTGTGAATTTAATTTAGAAGGACTTTTTAGATGAATGGGCACATGATTACTGCTTTCATATAAGCTAATAGGACTCTACTCAGTCTCCAGATATCACACAATCATTCATTATTTCAGAGACCACTGTGCTGGAATTATTTTTCCCTGATTATGTTTTGTCATTAGCCAGGACATTTCTCATCTCAATATGGTTTTGTAATAGTCCTGCTGTATAGTATATTTGAAAAGTCTAATGTTTGCATAACTGGTGCGGTGCTTATTTTAATATTTATTTATTTTTTGCCTATAGATATCAATATGCCTCACATGTACAAAGGAGAATCATATTTTTTTCTACTATTGTAATACCCTTCCACTTGATCCATAAGAAGTAGGGATAGTATAACTTTGTTCATAGATGTGTTTAATATTTTACTTGATTCCTTTACGTGTATCTGTCACAGTTTCAAAGTTTACTGGACAAACATAATTGTATCGCATAAATTCAGTTGTGCATGAAGGCAATCTACAACTGTGATCATGCATGCTGCATGTTGTACAGTAATGCAGAATGTATGACAGAAGGCAAGTACATCTTCACTGTATGAGGCTTTGAGGCCTATTGGGGGTCACCATGTGCCATCCCATGCATTCTCTAAAAACCTGGAGATAAATTCCTCAATTTCATATATATATATATATATATATATATATATATATATATATATATATATATATACATATATGGGTTCAGAGATTTTTAGAACTAGACGTATGTAAATGTTAGATGTTACAGCCTTAAATAACTAAAATAGTTTGCTATTGTCATTTAGTTTGCCCAGTAGCACATTCAGCCTTCAAGCAGCAACTATCTTACATTTCATAGGTAAGCCTAGCCAATTTCCTTTTGAATGGTGAGAATCAAACTCTATACCTTGTCTGTGAGGTAAACACTTTAACCATTACACCAATTCCCATCAGTAGTTTTTACCCTCTCTTCTTCTATACCTTGCTTTCTTGAAACTCCCATATGGACTACTTTTTACACCCCCTGCAGTGTACTCCATGAACCTAGTATCTTGTTTGTGAAGTATTTCTAACATCTTCCCTGAACCTTCTATGTCCATTTATGACTCTACCTTCTTTCTGCCATTCATTGGATGTTTACTACTCCCCTCTTACCTTTATTATGTTTAAGTTTCAAATTACACCCCCATTCCATTTCTGTGTCTCAATGTCTATGAGATTGATTTGGAAATTCAGTCCTTACATCCCTTTAAAGTAGAACCACACCCACAGACTCAAAAAACATGTTTATTTCATCATGGTTTGGGGTTTCCTACATTTTAACTACACTCTGGGCCTATTTACATTTTTTTAAAATATTTTTATAAATAATTTCGTAGTCTGACCACATGGGATCTAGCAACTTAAAGTGATCATGATTGTTTAGTCTGCCTCTAGGTATCCCACAATGCACTGCTTGTCTGTAAAAAAAAATCCCACCACCAGCCTCTTTCTTCCTAAAGCTCCTGTCACTGCATTGATTTTTTACATGCTTACACTGCTGTCTTTCACTCAGTTTTAAGTAACATTTCATGTCATTCAATGACTACTTAAAACACAGTGCAAATGCCACAGAACAAACTTTCAAAGTGCTTTTTATTGCTGCTTCTTTTTGGAATGGCTAAATTGCAGTGTTTGATAAAACCTGAATTGTGCTACTTTGACTCATCTCCCATTCCTCTTCACACCTAACTTCCTTAGCTGTCAGAGTTAAAGGTAATTTGAGCTGTTACCTACTGTGACTGACATCTCACAGCAGGAGACTTGACTCGTACTGTTTCTTTGTTCTAGCCTTTACTTTCTGTATGGGTAGGGGAAGAACCAGGGAGCTGTGACATCACAGCATGGGTGTTTTTTTTCGACAGTCATGGTGATGTCAGTATGAGGAGGGAATTGGCCAGAAAACTACCTGTATTGATTGACCTTGATGACATCAATGAAATGGAGACTGCAGCAAGCTTTTCTATAGCAGGATAGCAGCTTTCTGAAAGTGAAACCACCACAGTACAGTAAGGTACTGTTCTAATGGAGGAAAAATAGTCGATTTAAAATATTTTAAATACTGTATTATTGTTTATTCATAGAAGGGATTGTAAATAGGGAGAAAAAGGACAGAGATGTGGAGCATGTAATAACAGAATCCGGTTGTTGTCCTTTATAGCTGTAGTCTCTTGCTGAGCCTCTTCTACTGCCTTTGCATTGTAATATGTGCACAGTTTAAACCGATGCACACAGACGTGAATGACCTAGCTTTTGCGTGAAAATGAAACCTGCAAGCACTGTTGTTTGTTGTAACCCTGTCTCCTGAATAAGTGCAATAACTATACAGATGTTATTTGTAAAAAAACAAAAAAAATCATGTTCTGTACACATAGCTATTAATACTGAATGCAGATACAAAATAAGGGATATGAAATATGAAACCATTAACATCCTATGCATATACGTTGCTTGAAGTAGGCTAGGTAAAATCTGTACATAAAATAAAGGTTTGCAAATAAAGTAAAATAGTAGCAGCCCCAGAAAGTTTTTTTAACAGTAGTATAATTACTTGCACAAGTGTGACTGAGAAAACTGATGGTGATTTCATATAATTAATTCATGCCTTTAGGTCTATTAGCCAATAAGATAGATGTGCATTTTAGATGTGGCACTGTTTTAAATCAACTCAGTGCATCATTTTAATTTTATAATGTTGCTGGCTAGGATTTGTTCTGTACAGAAGAGGAGGGGATTACTTACTCATAGTATAAAATGACAGACATAATATAATCTATACAAACAGTATTAGACAGCTAATGCACACACATCTTCCTGGCATTTTCATTTTTGCCTATGGAGAGTCAGGGAACTTGCAGTGGTAGCAAGAATTAATTTAGCTTTACTGTATCATTACACACTTACTTTCCTTCGAATAGCTTAGAAGTACCTTAAGCCCTGTACATTTCTAGCATAACCAATCCCCTCATCATTTTAGCTGCTCTCCCACTATCTTATTTTCTCCTACCTATTGCAGTCCTATAGCAGATATACTAAACTAGAAGAAAAGAACATATTGTGTCTAGCAATCCTAAGCCTGATGCCCCTTCCTGAAAGAAGCATGAGTGTCCCAACATGCAGCTATGCAGGTTATCCAATAAAGTTGAATTAAGCTGTAAACTAGGGTACTGTATAACCTAAGTATATGTTACATCTGTAGGGTTACAAGTAATCTAGGGTAATGCATAGGCTTATAGCAAATACACTGGGCCAGAGAACGAGGCTCCATTGGACTTTAACCACCTAACATTTTCCTGAAACACAAGTCCACTGACATGTCATAAAATAATTGCAAACAGTATTTTATTGTCCTAAATTTTCATTAACTAGAACAATCCCTCTGGCCACATCTTTAACTGCAGTATTGCTTCTCCCATCATGCTGTCTCCAGTCTTACCCACACTTTTTCTATGGTTAAATCAGCCTTTATTTCTTGAACTTGTCATTGTGCCTAAAACTGATTCCTTAAACTCTGCAGTAGAATTTTATTTCTTCTTTCTTACTGTCCCAGTCTTATGTCAACACTTATTTGCAGCAAAACCATACTTTATACATTGTTTTCCTAGTACAAAACTGATGCTTTCCTGCTTCCATGGATACTTCCATTCTCCTACCCTACTCCAAATTCCCACCAACCACCTCTAATTAGCTCTACATGCATACCCTCCAAACCCCACTAACAGTAGAATTAACCACTTCCTACAGTGATCAAATTATCCAATTCACTTAATAGGCATTAATCATTCTTTGCCTAAAATCAGTCCTAACTTACATTAGTGTAAAATAATCCTACTTCTAACACAGACCTTTGAAATACCCACTCCTACCATAAAATATTAAATCCTATGCCAAGACAAAATGGCCCTTATTCAGGTCCTTATTCTGTCTCCTTACTATTCTACCCTTCATCCCAGCAATCATATCACCCAACTGTATAAAAAAAACATGTCTTGCAATCCACTATCCTGCCTCTCTCTCATCACAATACCTAATCTCTACCAAACAACTCTTTTAGACTTTTCAACTATAAATATATATATATATATTATAAGCAAACCATGCCACCAAAAACATATCACTAAAACTTTAATGTATGTGGTTCAGTACTTTTCTCCATAATATGTCAACTAAGAAAACCAGTGGAGACATTCACCAACACCCCAGCCCTACACAACATCAAACCACAATTACTAACATACCTATTATAAAAGACCACAACCACTTCTACCCATCTATTAACTAAATTAGACCTTCTCACATAAATATGAACCTTATAACTATGCACACACAACAAAATCCAAGGGATCCATGCATACACAGCTGCATATGCCCCTTGATATAGTCATAGCCACTGAAACCTGGTTGAAAAAGGAAATAGCCAACTCTGAAATCTCTACCTCATATATAATATATACAGACTGGATAGATATAACAAAAAGGCATGCAGTATTGCTATACTCTATAAAAAATTCCATAAATATAACCTCTTCTTCACAGGTAACACCACAATTTAATAATGCAGAAATCCTGTCATCTTTTCTCAAAATCAACAGAAGGAAAACAATTTGTATTACAGCTATTTATATCCCAAGTAAAAACATTACAACTGTATACATTTTTTTCCACTGGATTTCCCAGCAGACCAACTCCTGGTACACACCCAAGCTCATTGTTATCAAGTGTATACAAGCTGAATGCTTGTTTGTTTTATCTAAATGTAACAAAGTACTCATCCATCTCCACAAAAAGGATTTAACTTCATCTGAGAGTTTAACACATTCTTTGCTAAACATTGCACTAACTTGGATTCTTATACAGTGGCATTCTTTATTTTAGCTTCCTTCTGAAGATGGTTTACCTGTCTTCACTCACTGAGGGTAAAGGAGACTGGTTAATACGGTGGTAACACAAGGCTACAAAAGTCCTTCACAGGACTAACTCAGCAACTCTTTTGCTAAGGTTGACAGGACTTTCCTTTAACAAAGCTAATATTGATCCAAGGCTAATAGACTGTCAGTGTTTTGAGTTAGGAGGTTGGAAATTAAAAATGTCCATGTTTTTAAAATTAAAGATGGTAAGAATGATGGCTCTACATATAAGAGGGTCCATAGTGCATTGCAAGATTCATGTTAGTGAGCTTTAATAGGGGCACTGACAGGCCATACTTGGTGTTATTAATTGCCAAGTTTCCTGGTATATTATCTAGGTCCACAGATTGGTTTTCTTTGTTTTAGATAGGGCTAGGACTTGTTCCATAGTTATCTTTGGAGTGGGGTCAGGGATTGAGGAATTAGGGGTCAGATAGGATGGTAGGTTAGATACAATTCACACTACACATTTATTGGTTAGATTAGCTATTTCTTTGGGATCAGATTGGGCAGTTTCAGTATGTATCAATTCTTAGCATTAATGGGCATTCTTAACTTTCTAATATAATTAGAGGATGATTTACAATTACTTTTGGTATCAATGGCTTTTTCAGTTCATTATCAGCACTGCATTTTCGGTTACCTTAAGCTCTTTGCTAGCATGCTTGAATGCCATCTTAAGCTGGGCATTATGTAACCTCCTGTATTAAACTTAAAACTTTTTTCTTTTTGGCAAATATTTGAAATGTCATGGCCCACCACAGCAAGTCCCAAAACACAAAGAGAGAATTGATAAAAGAATGGATTTACATATACAAGTCTGAGATGGTTATTTCCCAGAATATTCCATTTCCCCAGGGTATGGTGATCTCAAAGTTGGTATATACACATTTGGGGGTATGAGGCACTTGCCCCCTACATCAGGGGTGCTGAGGATATTGCCCCTGTAAAGAAGAAGTTTACAGAAGCATGCTTGAGACTCATTGTTCTCTGAGATTTGCTTTTTTTTTTTTAGCCTGTTGACACTTGGTGTTATGAGTGCTGGCATTTCAACAGGGAGCCCTTTTTTATTATAGAGTTTATTTATACAAGTATCCTACTACAGCGGTTTATTTTTAAAATTTCCTGACTGTGGCACTGTCTTTGTTTTTCTATAAAAGTATTTAGGTGACATAGCAGAACTTGGAGGTAATAGCTTTAGCTCTATTTAATGGGTTGTTCTGGGTTGGATTGCTGTGAAAATTATTTAGATAGTCAAGATATTACCATAACTACAGTGGTTTTTCTCTTCACTGTTGCAGTATTTCTTACATTAAGGATCTCCTGCCAAGGATAGTCTAATGTCTTACCAGTAAGCTAAAGCCTTTTAGTGCTTACAGATGTCGTACATAATATGTATGCTCCCTGCACAAGGCATAGGGCATAAAGGTGACACACACATCCAAACTCAGAACTACAAAAGCCCCTGGATGAACAGAATTGTTCCTAGGGACAAGGAGAAACATGTGCACCCAGAAAAAGAGAGAGAAAAAAAGGAAAGGAGTCCCTTAGCCACAAGGGCAGAAAAGAACATGCAACGAATTCAGGGGTAGGAGAGAGGAAGCAAATACTGCAAGAATGAAGAAGACATCTATTGTTTTGGTAAAATCTTCCAGAACTGTACTATGTCCTTCCATATCACTGTTGCAGTATTCCTTATTTTAGGGAGAGAACAAAAGCTCAAGAGGAAACCTGGGAGGAGGACAGTACAGAACAGCCCTCCAGAAACCCATGCAGGCTAGCCCTGGCAAAGCCATCTTTGGGCCCTGGAAATAACATCCAGCTTATAATGATTGGTGAAGGTATGAATATTACTAAGTAGCAGTCTCACTGATGGAATTGGTATCCAGCCCCATGAAAAAAACACCAGAGTAGGCTGCAGCCCTGGCAGAATGAGCCTTTGCTGTGGAGGATAAACATTTACCCATAAAAAGAAATGCCCTTAGAAATCCAGAAGAGATGGTTTACTTAGAAACACTCAAACCCAAGTATCTGGGATGAAAAAATATTTCAGCTGTCTATACAAATCCAAGGTGTGAAAAACCTCACAGGCAGACTGCAGACGAGGAAAAAAGGAGAAGGGGAACAGACTGATTAAATGACAACTCACTGACCACCTACTTCCCAGAAGTAAAAGGATTAGTACAAAGAGAAACTGTCTCTGTGAAAAACAAAGAAATGACGAACAGCCATAAGGGCCTGAAGTTCAGAAACCCTCTTGAGCGAAGTGAGGGCCAAAAGGAGGGAGTCTTCCAGTACAATACTGTAAGGAAATTGAAGTAGCAGGCTCAAAAGAGCCTGAGTCAATTATCAAGATCAAAATTAAGGTCCCAGGGAAGGTGGAATAGGCTTTCTGTGAGGCCTAATATGAAGGATGCCTTTAGAAATTGCTTGACCTCAAATCTAGGGGATAAAGGAGAAGTCAAGGGCAGAAAAGGAGAAATTGCAGATAGGCAAGCTTTAACTGAAGAATATGCCAACCCAGCATGGAGAAGATCACACAAATAACAGAGAACAAGACGAACCTCCACATATAGGGGTTCCTGATGATGATAGAGGCACTAGTCAGAAAATCTCTTTCATTTGGAAAAAAATAAAATTTCCTGGCAGTGAGCTTCCTGGCCTCCTGCAGAACTTGAAACATGTTCTCAGAAAAAAGGTGCCTAAAAGAGATCAAAACCCTGTCACCAACATTGTCAACTGAAGAGTGGACAAATGAGGACGGATAAGAGATCCCTTGTCTAGTGTGAGTAGATCCACTTGGTGAGGGAACTTGTGCTGATTGCCCCTCGCCAAGTGAGATAGAAGGGGGAGCGAATGCTGTCTGGGCCAAAAGAGAGTCACCACCAAGATTTTGAGAGTCCTGGTTGATCTTGTGTAAGACCCTTGGAAGCAGGGGAAGGTGAGGAAAGGCATACAGAAACAGTCCCTTCCAGGGAAAAGACAGGGCGTTCACTTTCCAAGTCAGAGGCCTTGGGACTCTGGAGAAAAGAGGAAGTTGTTCAGAGGGGAGGCAAAAAGATCTACCTGAGGAATACCCCACCAATGGACTATGTCCAGAAACACATCTCTGTGAAGTCCCATTTGTGAGCTTGTGTGTTGGACCTGCTCAAATAATCTGTCACTAGATTGTTTTCTGAGGGAATGTGAATTGCCGGAAGAGTCACTTGATACTGGACAGACAGATCCTAGACTTGAAGAGCTAGTCTGCAAAGCAGATAGGCCCTTGTACCCCTTTGCTTGTTGACATACCACATCAGTGTGGCATTTTTCGTCAAAACTGTGAGGGGCCCTGAATGAAAAGACTGAAGAGCTAGAAGTAGAGCCCTCATCTCCTTTAAACTGATGTGGTCTGACCTCTAATGAGGAGTCCAGAGACTTTCAACCTTGAGGGAGCCGAAAGAGACCCCACATCCCATTTGAGGCATCTGTGAGGAGTTCTTGAGTCAGGACTGGAGCCTGTAAAGAAAGTCCTGGGTTGACAGATAGATGATGAATCCATCATTGAAGCTCAAACTTCAGATAAGACAGGAAGGGGACTGGGAAGTCCACAGGATGCCAAAGTTTAAGCCATACTGACTTGAGGTACCACTTTAGCTTTCACATATGGATCCTGACCAAAGGAAGCATGGGAATGGTAGAAGCCATGAACTAGAGGACCCACACAAAGTCTCCAGCCATAACTAAAGTTAGAGGAAGAGACAAGAAAAAGATAGTAAGAGACAGGCCCTTGGGGGATGCAGAGATGCTAGCATAGGAATGGTTTGAACCAATGAAAATATGATCATGAGAAGGTGTCAGAGATGATTTCTGAAAGTTTATGGTGAATCCCAGACTCTACAACAGGGAAATGATAAACTTGAGATCTAGAAGCAGAGCACTGGAGGAAGAAGCTTGGATGTGCATATTATGCAGATAAGGAAAGATCTGAATTCCTCTCATCTTGCAAAAAGCAATGACAGGAACTAGACATTTGGTGAATACCCCTGGGGCAATTGAGAGGCCAAAGGGCAAACTAGGGAACTAAAATTGCAAAAAGGGATGGACAGGAATATGAAGGCAAGCACTCTTCAGATCCAGGGAAACCAAAAAAGCCTGGGGAAAAAGAATGTGAAGAGACAGCATTCAAAAGGAGGGATCCTGAGAAAGATGTTGAGCTGGGAGTGATCCAGAACTGGTTTCCAAGTGCCCTTCTTTCTGGGAACCAGGAACATTCTGGAAAAAAATCTCCTTACTTAGGCAGGAGGCATTGCTTTAATGATGCCCCGAACTAAAAGAGAATAAAGTACTCTGGTAAAAAGGAAGTTGTTCCCAAGGAGGTTGTGAAATGCCTAAAAAGGGAGGAAGGGATTTCCAAACCATGAAACATAGTCTTTTGTGATTTTTAACAAATTTGGAAGACACAGGGAAAGATGGAGAAATACGTGAACCTGGCCGAGGGGAAAGGGGAAACCACTTATCAAATGGAATCTGGCTTAACCAGAAAAGCAGACGTCTGGGAAGTAGGGGTCTGAGCAGACTTAGCAGGTGGCACACCATCTAAAACCCTTTTTACCCTTAGGTGAGGGACGTGACAGCTTGCAAAAAACAAACAAGCAAGCAAACAAAAAAAAAAAAAAAAAAAGAAGACTTGGAGGAAATAATTACTCAAAGTTAGGAATATAGGAAACAAAAATATCCTTCAAGTCCTGCAATGCTTTATCCTTGTCCTGGACATACTTGAAAAATTCTGCAGCAGCAGTACTGAAAAGAGTTTTATTATCCAAAGGAACATCCAACAATTTAGCCTTAATGTCATCAGGTAAAGCCTGAAGACGAAGCAAAGAGTAACATCTCATAACAGAACGAAAGGCAGCATTCTTGTAGGAGGCATCAGCATAGCTATATTTGATAGAATGGTGAGCAACTTAAAAGATTGAACCCAACAGGGAAGAACAGAAGTCTCTTCCTCAGAATCAGGAAAATCAGAAACCAGTTTGGAAAGCTGAGAAAGGAGGATAAAAACACATCTGGACATATGAGTCTGGCAGTTACTGGCCTGAAAGGATAAGGTAGCAGCAGTACAGACTTTTTTGCCCAACCTCTCCATGGCTCTACTATTCTTATCTGAAGGAAGCAACTTGGTAGAGGGCAAAAGCTTGGAGGGTTTTGTCAGAAGAGAGAGATGCCACAGAAGGCTCAGCAGAACATTTATAAAGAAGTTTACAGTAGTCTGGCACCTTGTAAAATCTATCATACTTCTTGAGTGCAGGGGACTGAGAATCAGGGGCCATAGAAGCTGCTGAAAAGGTATCCATGGGGGCATCCAGGACTGGAAGAAGAGCAAATGACTTAGGAGACTCCATCTGGGGGAGCTAATATATTTTCTGAATCTCAGAATCTCACTTAAAAAATTCCATCATGCAGGCAACAGTATCCCCAAAGGGGAGTTACTTCAAAGAGGAATTAGGAATAATGGAATCATCTTCCACTGAGCCATACACTAATATGGAAAGGATCTGAGAAGAGTAAGCCAAGGACTCTTCCCTAGAATCCGGCTCCTTATCTGAAGAGAATAATTCACTAGATCTTTTAAAAGGAGTACAGGACCAGGGAAGGTTCAAGCATAGACACCCCTTAAGGAGGCTTAAAATCCAGTAAAGCATTAAATAAACTTGTGAGCAAAATCCTGCCATTCATGTTGGGGATCCTTAGATGCAGTGGGAATACACTTGGTTTTCTGTTTCTTTTTCTGCAGGACACCTGCATAAAACACCCTAGGAAGGTCATACCCCTGGCAGCATGCAATAAGCATAGTTGGAATCTCCTCTCTAAGATCTACAGAATCCCTTTGGTCCATCAGAGATAATCAGTTGAAGCCCCCCCCCCCCCCAATGTCAGGAGCAGATGTTTGTAAAAGCTCCAAGGATGCACAAGAATGTGAAACAGTTACCGGGCAATTCCCTGGCCTTTCACCAGTCATAAGACATCTGGGGGACATTTGACAGCAACCATATCAGGCGTAAAGATTTTGGACTTTTTCTTGGCAGATGGCTGACCCTCAGGATGAGAAGACTCCAATATAGCACCTCAAAACAACTGTTTAAGATGTTGGTTTACAAGGTAATCATATAATGAGGACAAATGACTATGTATGGTCCAAGGGACAAAAGACTGGCAAACAGAACACTGCTTTTGGTTGTGGGAAGCAGCCAAACAGAAGTGGTTGTGACTATCTTTATAAGGAATCTGCCTCCCACACTGACATTTTCCCTTGCTGGATATGAACCAAACAGCACTAAAATAAAAAAGAAGATAAAAAGAATTCCTAATGAGGTACTACAATGAAAAATGAAACTTTGGAGTTGTAAAAAAGAAGGCAATATTATTGAAGACAAGATTCAGAAAGTGTCCTCAAGTAGGGATGTCTGCCATCTGTTCTACATAGTTCACATTTACAACCAAGGAAGCACAGAGCATGTTTTCTTATTTACAGTGTAGGTGAGGCAGTTTGTCAGGTAACTTAAGTCACCTAGAATAAATGTATTAGGGTTTGCATGGATACTGGTTATGGCAACAAGGTACCTGTCATGATCAGTGGGGAACATGGCTAAAAATCTGTCACTGACTATAAAGTGAAGGTTGATTATGTTTATGGTGATTTGGATTTTCAGAATTTAAAAACTGCGGTCAGGAAAAATCTACCCCATTGTGAGACCCCCAATCCCTGAAAAAAGACTGATACTCTCCCACAGTTGCCAACAGGTCTGAATGCATGATAAAGACAAAAACCAAGAACACAGGGTTCTTTGCACTGAAACAATGTCCCTGTTTGTGTGTGTGTGTGTATATATATGTGTGTGTATGTATGTATGTGTATATATATATATATATATATATATATATATATATATATATATATATATATATATATATAGGTTTACTATGGTAAGGTCGAAGTCCAGAGTCCAAATGGTGACAATGTCAAAGCAGGCATTGTCGAAGTAAGAATCTCACCTCTCGACCCATGTTAAAACCTGTTCCAAGGTCGAACTCGAGTCATATTTCGACAATGTCAGAATTCGACATTGTCATTTTCACGGTCATGGATCGATGGTCCCATCATTCGATGGGATCCGGTTTAATCTTACCATAGTAAATTATATACACACATATATACATACACACACACATGTGGGTGTGTGTTCAAGTTACAGGTGAGCCTCCAACTTGTGTATTTTTACTAAGTCTTCCAGCACTGAGTAGAGTCATCTTAATGCATTCCTAGTTAGAATCTGCTATGTAGAAATGTCATGTATGCAGTCTCTGCCAAAAAAGGCACTACTGGGGTGGCAAATGCTTTAGTCAAAATGTAAAAACCCTGGTAAGGCAGGTGTAAACCGTGCCGAGGAAAGCAGGAGGATGTCAGCCATCTCATTCTATGCAGATACATACTGAATCATCCTAGAATGACAATCTACTAAGACAGTAATCTTATCCTAAAATGTTCGCATTATTTTAGGGAATGACAAGATACCACTCAAAACTAGTATATTTTCTTCCTCAGACAAATGCATAACAAGGTCAATCATCCCTTTCTACATCTCCCCTTGGAACTAACATCATTCACCCCCATGTGGTCCATCATTGGGTTATAGCTGTGATGTACAGATCTAACAGCTCTCAAAACATTCCAGATCCTGGCACCAGAAAGATAGCCATCAACTTTTTCTTGTCTAGCATTGTTGCCTGACAACAGTCATCAATTAAACATCTCCTTGAGTGGATGTAGTCTTTGTAGGCCTTAAAAGCCTGTGGCATTCATCTTTATGATACTCTGAGGCACGTTTGCATAATGGTTAAGGTGTTTGCCGTACAGACACAAGCTGCATGGTTTGATTCTCATATGGGGTAATTGGCTAGGCTCAAAATAGTCTATAAGGGCAGTTAGCCTGGTACTAATCTATGAACGTATGTAATGGCTGGTAACATATGTCCTGATGATGCAGAGGTGTGGCCTAGTGACTTGAGATTTATTTGTTCTATTTCTAGGAGGCTTGGTGAGGGGACGACCTCAGCATAAATAAAATTGGGGATGTGTTTGCACACAATGTATATCAAAAGTGTTATGCTGTGATGGAGAATTTCCCACCTCTCTCATACTGTGGTGTGCTACAGCAGCAATAATGTGTTTTGATAAGTATACAATAGCTTGTAAACTTCCTCAAAACATCATGCGCAACCAGACTGGCTACAAAAAGGATCAGAGCTGACTGTGATACAGTATTAGCCAAAAGTGCAAGCATGCTTAATGACATATGAATACAATAAGGGATTATCATGGCTGAATGGAAATTAGGTTGTCTAGTATTTCTAATCTTTGTTTTCAGCAGGGCACAGTTCTGATAAAAATTGAGCTGAGATGTTAAAGCTAAACCAGTTAGCAGAACTCACTGGTGTGGGGCCTCTCAAGAAAAAAATAGAGAAAAATGATTGCTTAAGACAAACGCAACAGTACTTTACAAATCAGCAATGGAGGCACATCAGCCAGAATTAATTTAATAGTACAATAGGTGAGAATTAGCGCAACAAAATGAAAAAAAACAAAGGTGGTTAACATATCCAGATATGGCAGAGCACTGTAGATACAGAAAGAGACAAAAATATGAACAGTGCAGCATAAAAACAAAAATATGTAATGCAACTTGAGGCTGTATATCCAGATATGGCAGAATACAGAAACTACAATTTCTTGAACAGTGGTGTAGGAGATAAATCCATCCAACCACACACAACTCCATTTCATACACGGGGTTGGTGTGTCACTTCAGCAGTGACAATCATCTATAGCCAAGGTTCAGACCACTGGGTGGCTAGCCCTACAACAGTTGTTCCTCCATATTGCACGCTCACATATACAGCCAACTTAGTGCGTCCAGTCCACCTACTGCATGTCATTGGAATGTGGAAGCAAACCGCAGCACCCACAGGAAACCCAAACGAACACATGGGGGACAAGCAGACTCCACACAGAAAGCACCACAGCCAAGAATAAAACTGGGGAACCTGTTGTTATAAGGTGACAATGCTATCCACTGTGCCTCCCATGTAGGAGACAAATAGCACAGTAAAATAAAAATAATGCAATATTGTACTTCATCTTCAGTCTGCATGCAGATATGTCATGCAGTGCAGATTCAGGTGGCACATATTCTTGTACAATGCAGATGTAGAAGAAAATCAGTGCAGTTTTAGGACAGAGAGAAAGAAAACCAGTGCAGATAACACAACGCCATAATTATTGGACCAGGGACAGTTATACAATTGGGTTCCTTTGGCCTGGTCAACAGGGAGTTTGTTTGACATCTGTTTAATTGACCACAGTTGGTCAACAGGTGAGTGAGATTGACAATCCAGGGGTAGGGGAATATTCCCTTTCCCCAGGACAGAGATCTATTGAGTTAATGTATATAATTAATAGGGTGTGTGTGTGTGTGGGGGGGGGGGGGGCATATTGTTTTGTCTTTTTTTTTTTTTATTGAAATAATATTTCCATGCACCAAGAAGCAACCTCGGTGCATGTTTACTAGAAAATTAATCCTTCTGTTTTCAATGTAAAGTGGTTTTACCTTCAGGATACTGACATTCATGTTAGTTGACTAACTGAAGGCAAATCATTTACTCAGTTTAGTGATACAAAACAGTACAGGAAACAATTATTTGAACAATGTTAGGAGTAGGGAAAAGTTCAGAGTGGCACATAAGGACAGGAGAATAAGTTTTGGTTATCTGGATGGGAATGTCAGTAAATGCACCCACTGGCTATTACATAGCATGGACTCTGGAGCTGCTGTACTATGTACAGTTTTGAGCAGCTCAACTTAAAAAATAAGCACTAGGCCAAGGAATGCAGCATAAATTACAGCCAGACAGAAAATCTCAGAATTATCCAGCTACCACAAAATAAATTTCTCCTGCCCTCAGAACAGAAAAATGCAAAAATAGTTCAAAATGTAAAAAAAACACTACTAGCAAACAATGCAAGTCTCACACTAGATCAGTGTGCCACTCCCCTTGTGCTGATGGATTAGCAGAGTAACCAGTGCCAACATGTCCCATTTACATTGTACTGCTGAAATTAGCCAGTGTGTATCCGACACAAAGAAATCACCTTCTCAGGCCATTGTCAAGTGAAAAGCTGTAAATTTACTCCAACTAATGCAATCTTTTTGTAACTATTTGCAGAAACTGGAGTTATAAAAATTGCAAACTCCTCCAAAGTAAGAGTTGGAGGAGATCAATAATGCTGCCAAGGGGATAGAATTGATCCTAGGCACTAAGCAGTTTCCATATCATTAGCTTGGGCACAGCATAGGAATGCAGGTTCAATCTATACCATTATGTTCAGAAGTCAAAGAATGTTGTTGGCATACCACTGCCAAATTGTAACTGTTCTTTATAAACTGAGAAAAGCTACAGTGACAAAAAGCTGCAGTCTCTCCCCTCAAAGCATTGATATAGTGCTTACCTCCTGTATCTGTACTGTCATTTTTAACAGGTGTTTTTAGAATATCCTGTTGGAGTAGCCTTTCAGATTTAATACTTACTGAATGTGGGTAACACAGACTCATTCCCCCCTCCACCAAATGTCTTTATTAGGTACAATTCTGAGACATGCAGCTGATATTGAGGTGTGAATCCTTGAGTTTTTAAATAATTCACACACACACACACACACACACATCATGGTGGAAGGAAATGGTGTGATGGTGACTAGGCTAAAGCATACTCTGCCATAGGTTCACCTTGTTAAGACCACCAAATGATTTGCTTTCATGATAAATGTAATTTTGATTTATACCCAAGCTGTCTGTACACATCCAAAGTACGAAGAAATCATTATCTTATTGTACTTGAGTTAGTAAAATAATAGTCTCTAGGAACACCTAAATCAACATGAAACACTTTATATGCAACTTGCACATTGTATCTATGGTTATAGTGAGTGCCACTGTAGAAAATATTTTTCATGAAAGGTACTTGAGAGGAAGTTGCTGGGTCAAAGTACTTGCTTTTCCATAATCAAGTTAAATGATCTATGCCAACACTATACTGTCTAAGAGGGCATTTTTATTTGTGCTTATGTACTAGTCTGGTAGAATGGCTACACATTATATTAATTCAATGATGACACACATTTGTACTCAATACTCAAACATATTTCAGTACATAATGCCTTTCCCGAACAGTCTGATGAGTTATTGAACATGTTTGCTATTTATGTTCTGAATCATGCATTGCCTATACAATTATCTAAATTGTTGAACTGGATTAACAAGACACAATACAATAAACCTTTCTTTTAAGTAAATCCACATCCCAGAATGGAGAAACTGAATTCCACTGTGAACTCTGGGTTGAGTCCCTTTCAGGAAGTCCTTGACTACAGATGTGACAGACACAGGAGCTCCTGAAGAACAGGAACCTCTGACTATGATTTGTTGACAGTAGAATGTGTTAGGTCTGAATTAAACACTACTACTAGACAACCTTGCAACACTAGAACAGAATAACACTGTGGAAGAACATCATCATAGCTGCCCATATGAATGTCTTCCATAATGGCATTACAGGATTTTCATATTTCAGTCTTCTAGCTTGTTTTACTAAAGTTAGCATATCCTTAATGAAAAAAAAAAAGGAGCCACTAGGTTATATGATTACCCCAGCAGAGTCCCAAAAGTGTGAACCATGACTGTCAGCCACTTGGGAAAGTACAGTTGTCACACTTACCATAATTACAGATGTTTGAGATGAAGAAGCCAGCAACCAACCCAGTCTAGAGTCTTTGCATCATCCCTAGCTGACCAATGTCCGGACATCCATCAGCACCATCTTCAGGCATTTGTAGGAACTGAAAGGCAGTCTGATGCCTGAGATCACAATCTTCTCAGATGTGTGAGTTTGAGAGAAAATATAAGACATTAGAAGGAAAGGAAAGAATGGTGATTACGCATCGAGCTATCTACAGGAATCCTCACCTCCTCTCTGCTTCCAGCAAGGGGAAAAAAGGTCAGAAGAGAGAGGGATTGGAGGGTGGAAGTTTGTACTGCAACACTGATCTACTTGAACATCAACAATTACGGTAACTGTGATACAACTGTCTTATGTTCTTCGTAGTCAATGTTGCAGTAATGATTCTTGGATGACCCCAACTACAGGTTGGGTGGGAGGTAATGCCCCTGTAAAAGCAAATTTTACAGGATGGTGGCTAGCCCTGCTCTAGGCCCTGGAGGCAATGCGTGGTAGTATCTGATTGGTCAGTGAACACCCAGAAAATTTGGGATTTGTTCTGTGGATTAGGAAAGACTGGAAGGTGGTTAGCCTGATTTAAATGATTTAAAGAAAATTTTGATACCACCTTGGTCATGAAAGATAGGTTAATTCTAAGAGTTACCCTATCCTTCTGAAAGGCTCTTGGCACATAAGGCATTGTAGCATAGAGACCCACCTTGCAAAGGTGATCGCTATTAATATGGTAGTCTTCTAAGTGAGCATGTTCAGCAGGGCAGATTCTGCCAGCTCAGAGAGAGGCAAAATGAGTTTTTCTACTATATAATTGAGATCCCAGGTAGAAAATGGGCTTCATTTTTTTTTTTGCGGGGGGGGGGGGCTTAAGTGATTGACTCTCTCAAGAATAACTTCAGGTGGTGGTGGGAAGAGACATGTGGGTACAGGAAGGGCAAGCTGAGATGGCAGAAACATGCACCTTAACACTAAAGTAAGAAAGCCCCTGGCTAAATAAACCCCAAAGGTATTCCAGGACTAGATTAAAGTCTGCCTCAGGACTGGTGTTCCTGCTACTGCACCGCATGGAAAATCTATTCCATTTTGCTAAGTATGATTTTCTGATGGTGTTTCCTTGCCTCCTTCAGGAGAGTAAGCACTTCAGAGAAGTAGTCTACAAATCTTCCAGGCTGCCATTCTGATTGCGGCCAGGTAAGGATGGAATACAAACCCCTTGGCCTGGCTGAGGAGATCTAGTTCCTGTGGAAGTGCGTAGAATCACCCTGTGCTGAGGGTCAAAAGGAGGGAGAACCAGTGGTGTTTCACAGGCTCATAGGCATATATACTAGGCTAATGACCACCACGGCCTTTGCAAGCCTAGTTATGTTATCCAATTCAATTATCTCACTATGTATCACAGGAATTTATTAGGAGGGGATATGTTACTTTGGGCATTAGTGTCTGCCTGTCTTATCACAGACATGGGGGCTAGACCCAGGGTGAATTTCCAATTTTCCATCCATTGGTCAAAGTTACTCAAATAGGATAAGGTCTTGGCCAGAAGGGGCTATTAGGATCATGCTTGGCCTGTCCAATCTGTCTTAACAATAACCTAGGAATCGGAGAAAAAGGCAGAAAAGCATAAAGGAACAGTTTTGTCCACTTGAAGGAAAACCATCTGTTCTACATGTCCCTGCTTTTTTGGTTCTGGAGCAGAACCTCTGAAGTTGTCTATTTTGGTAAGAGGCAAAAAGATGTATTGAGGGAATTCAACAATGTGAGGTTAACTCCAGGAATATCTCCCTCTTCAGCATCCATTCATTGGAGTCTAGAAGCTCCCTGCTAAGTGGGTCTGCTAGGGTATTGTTCCATCCTGAAATGTAGGATGCTTTGTTAGTTTTAGTTCTTGCGCCAACAACCAAATCTTCATTATGAGGCTGTAAAACAGGGAAAGAGAGGGTACCCCCTTATTTGTTTATATACTACATCACTTTCATGCTGTCTGTCCAAATCTATAAAGTACCTAGATCCAAGTTGTGTTGAAAGGATTTTATGGCCAAGTAAACAGCCAACATCTTTTTGTTTATATAAAGCTGCCTCTGGTCTGGTGTCTACATGCCCTGCACCTTCGTGGAGTGTAGGTGAGCTCACCAGGCTATGGTTGAGCAGATTGTGGTGATGGTTTTGTCTGCCTCTGGCAGAGAGAAATCTGCACCTGGATTCTGTAGGATGGAGTTTTTCTACCATAGTGGCTTTTTTTTTTGTTTTTTTAAAGCATGGAAGAGGAGGCATGAGGTTTCCAAGGGTTGAGAATTATAGGAAACAGTGAAGCTTTCATGTGTGTACCTTTGCAAAGGGGATCATGAGTATACAGGATGCCATGTAACCAGAGAGCCTTAGAAATTCCTTTACTGAAATTTGTTGCTTACAAAAGCTGGTCAGGCAAGACATCTTGTCCAGGCGAGGAAGGCATTTTGTCAGACAGAAATCTATTAGTGCCTCCAAAAAGAAAATCCTTGTCTAGGACTTGCACAGTTTAGGGTCAGACCTACCTTCTGGAAACAGTGAACTGCAACATGGTTAGAGTCTCTAGTGTGGATTTTCCCTGAATGAAACAGTCATTCAGGTATGGGTAAATATGAACCCCTAGAATTCTGTAATGGGCTATATGTGAAGCTAGACACTTGATGAAGATTATGGGAGCAGCAGACAAACCAAATAATAAAGTACAGAACTGGTATTGCAAGTTCACTGACAAAATGCAGGGTACTTCCTGTGACTATCTGTAACAGGAACATGAAAGTAAGGGCCCTCGAGTTCAGCAGCAATCATGTAGGCATTCTGAAGGTTCATGGGAAGTAAATTTTGCAATGTTAGCTTCTTGAATTTTGGAACATAAAAGAAATTGTTTTGTCTTGACATTTCCAAGAAAGGTCTCCAGGTGACTTCTTTTCTTGGGAAAAAAACTTTTCTCTCCTAACCTGGAGGAACAGGCTGAATGGATCATTGTAATAGGTCTAGAAGGATTAGGGGTAAGAAACTCTCCTGCTCTTTTGGGGGTTCTGGCATGCCTTGAAGTGTGTGTGTGTGTGTGTGGGGGGGGGGCTTTCCCTGAACTAAACAAAGTAGACCCTTCTACGATGTGCAGGACCCACTGGTCTTTGGTGATGGACATAGAAAAGTCTTCCTGAGTGTAAGAAGAGAGGGTGGATGGGGTGGGGGGGATCAGAGGCTGAACATAGCCACAAGTGGTCTCTGGGTTTGTTCAGGTTGCCATCTGCTAGATTGGCTGGATCTCTGATCACCGGCAGGCCTTCTTTTGTCATGTCTAGGGGAAAAGTCATGGTTTGTAAGGGTAGTTTTACTATACCTTGGTGTAAGTGAAAGGTAAAATTCCTTTACTGTTTTTGTTTTCTCTTTTGTCCTGCTTATCATTTCAGCTACAGGTCCAAAGAGTTTGTCTATTGGAGCATCCAGGAGATTGTCCTTCACTTGGTCTGAAAAAGGTAAAGTCCTGAGACAGGCATGCCTATGAATGACTACGCCTGTGGCAGCTGCGCTGCATGATGCATCCCATGCAACATACCCACATTTTAAAAAATGCCTGGAGACCTGTAAGGCTGCTGTAGCAATCCCCTGAATTTCCTTAGGCAGATTTGTCAGAAATAGTCTCAGAAATGATTTGGTCTTGTAAGGACTCCAGATACTTTAACATGTGAAAATGGCAATTAAGTAGTCTCTTAGATGGGATAATTGACGTATAAGCTTTTTCTGATAAATCTAAATCTAATAGTCTACTTTCATTATCATTAAACAAGGTGTGCTTAGTTGCACCCTTTGATATCCCTTTAGTGGATGCAGTAGAAATTATGGAGGAGTCAGCTTTTGGTTTCTTATAAAGATGGTAAACCAAAAGGAGCAAAACTAAGAAAATACAAAGCGAACTGGATGACCAGGAAAGTAAAATTAAAATTTTATTGAGTGCTTTCCTCAATTTTTAACTATGGCTTCTTCAGAATAAAATCAAGTTACACATAGAGTCTTATATAACCAGTGCAATAAATCAATTAAAAAGACTATAAAAAGTACAGCCACTTTTAAAGGTACAGTCTCCTTAATGCATTTTACTAGCAAGTCATGTAAATTTTGACCATAGGTATATCTCTTTGTAACTATATTTTCATAACCAAGAAAGTACAGTTTTGTACCTACCATAAATGTAGATGTTCGAGTGCTAATACAGCTGCAGTAATCACATATGGGTTCTCGGCCGTCAGGCGGGTCCTCGGTCGGCCGAATTCCAAAGTCTTGGTCCGGCGTCGGTTGTTGTCACCTTCTTCCCTGATGTCAGTGCGACAGGGGTATATAAGTCACAGCCGACGCCATATTCTTCAGTCTTTCTTGCCCCAGATGTCAGGTGCCCCCCAAAAGGAAGGCAATACAAAATTTATAAGGCTATATGCCTATATATATATATATATATATATAATTCCAGCAATGCAATGTTATCAAAAAAGAGAAGTTGCAAGCAGATACACCATAGGAGGATAACCCAAAATAGGATGTATGAGGAGGAGTTAGCCACTAATCCTGTACCTAGAGGGGATGGAGGGAGGGAAACCTGTACTGCAGCTGTATTAGCACTCGAACATCTACATTTATGGTAGGTACAAAACTGTACTATGTTCATCATGCATACACAGCTGCAGTAATCACATATGGGTAGAATCCAAAAGCTACGCACAGGGTGGTAGGCACTAGGTGGAACTGGGTTGAGCCAAAATGCCCTGCAACACAGCAGTGGCAAAGCCTGCTCTAGTTTTGGAATATAAAGGCAGGTGGTAGTGTCTTGTGAAGGTATGTACAGAACTCCAAGTGGCTGCCTCCAAAATATCTTTGGTAGGAACTCCTCTGAGGAAGGTTGTAGAGGTAGCTGTGGCCCTGGTGGAGTGTGGTCTGATGCCTACAGGGACAGGTTTCCCATGGTAGGAGTAACAGAATCGTATGCAATGGCCTATCCATTTTGAAATTGTCTGTTTGGTAACAGGCTTTCCTTGAGCTCCTACAGCATAGGACACAAAAAGTTGTTCTGTCCAAATAATAATGAAGCTGCCTATGGATGTCTAAGGAATGTAGCAACCTCTCCCCTTTGTTTTGAGGGTTGGGGTAGAAGGTAGGTAAGTGTATGGCTTGATTTAAAGCTACCCTGGATACCACTTTAGGCATAAATGACGGGTTGGTTCGAAGGGAGACCCTGTCCTGATGGAAGATGAGGAAGGGTTGTACAGCCATGAGGGCTTGAAGTTTTGAAACCCTACGAGCTGAGGTAATGGCCAGAAGGAAAGCTGTTTTCCAGGACAAATATTGCAAATCTGTTGAGGCAGCTGGCTCAAAGGGAGGCAATGTTAATTTTTCTAGAATGTAATTAAGATCCCAGGCTGGCACTGGTTGTTTCCTTGGAGGTCTTATATTCTTAGCCCCTCTGAGGAATTGTCTTAAAAGTGGGTGAGAGAGTAAAGGTGGATCCGTGTTGAATTCTGCAGAAATGGCTGAGGCATGGATTTTTATGGAGGAAAATGAAAGCCCACTGTTCAGCAGCTCAGCTAGATACTGTAATACCTGAAGCAAATTCAGTTTTCTAGGGTCCTGGCCTTTTTTCTCATTCCAACAGCAAAACCGTTTCCATTTTGCGGAGTAAGTCTTCCTAGTAGATGGTCTCCTGGCCTCCAGAATGACATCCTGCACCTCTTTGGTGAGTAGGGTCTGTTGAGGTGTTAAGGGATTTTCCATGCAGCGAGATTGAGTGTTTTCAGCTGACCGTGAAGAGTTTTGTAGCTGTGCTGAGTCAGCAGAAGAGGCATTAGAGGTAGTGGCCAGGGAGGAGTATGTGTTAGGCTCCTTAGGAGTGGGTACCAGTGTTGTCTTGGCCAGTCTGGAGCAATCAGTATCATCTTCGGCCTGTCTGCTCTTGCTTTCAAGAGTACCTTAGAAGGGGCAGAGGTGGAAAAGTGTACACTGTCCATCTTGTCCAACTGAATGAAAGGGCGTCCACTCTCCAGGTATTTGGGTGAAAGGTCCTTGAACAAAACTTTTCCAGTTGACGATTCCTGTGAGAGGCGAAGAGATCTAGGTCTGGCCTTCCCCACTCTTGGATTATCCTTGTAAACACCTGTGGATGCAACCTCCATTCGTGTGGGTCTGTCATATTTCTGCTTAGATTGTCTGCCAACGTGTTTTCCAAACCTGGCAAGTACTGTGCTTGAAGTTCGATTTGCCATTCCAGAGCCAAGTTTCAAAGTGTCATGGCTAGTCTGCACAGGGGGTATGAATGTGTTCCTCCTTGTTTGTTTATGTACCACATTACTGTGGTGTTGTCTGTTCTTATAAGCAATTGTCCTGGTTGCAAGAGGTCCTTGAAAGCTGTAATTGCATTTATCACTGCTAGCATTTCTTTTTGATTGATAGGTGCTTTTCCTTTTGGGACCATTTGCCCTGAATGCACCTGTCATGTGCGCCCCCCAGGCGTAATCTGAGGCATCTGTTGTGATGACTTGATTTGCTTGAGGCTTGCAGAATGGGAGGCCTTTGTTTGTTTGGCATGCTTGGGCCCACCATAGAAATTCCTTTTGTAAACATGGAATTATTAGTATTATTGTTTCCAAGCTGTGGCTGTGTTGAGACCATAGGTTTTTTAGGTACCACTGAAGTTTCCTCATATGCAACTTTGCACATGGGATTAAAAGGATGCAAGATGCCATGAAGCCCAGAGCCTGCAGGATTTTCCTTGCCGTAAGCCTGGTACAATTTGCTAGTGTTTTGAAGTACTGAGTTAGTTGCCCTTGTTTTTCTGGCGTAAGATAGGCCATCTGGGTGTTTGTGTCCAAGTTGGCACCCAGGAAAGTTATTTTCTGAGTTGGTGTTAGTCTGGATTTCTCTTTGTTGATTGTGTATCCCAGAGAATTCAGTAAACGTGTTGCATAAGCCAGATGTTCCAGTAGTGTGTGCTTGCTGTCCGCTTGGATCAGGCAGTCGTCCAAATAAGGGTAAATTTGTATCCCTTGTAGTCTGCAGTATGCAATTACTGATGCCAGGCATTTCGTGAATACTCTGGGCGCAGTAGATAAGCCAAAGGGCAATGCAGAGAATTGACACTGGATTGAACCTGCAAGAAATCTGAGGTATCGTCTGCAGCTTTGTCTGATTGGGACATGCAGGTATGCCTCCTTGAGGTCCAATGCTACCAGCCAAAACTCCTTGCCCAGCATGGGAAGCTGCTGCTGTAATGTGAGCATCTTGAATTTTGGTACGAGTAGAAATGTATTTAGGATGGATAAGTCCAAAATGGGTCTCCAGTCGGTTCGTTTTCTTGGCACCAGGAAAAGTCTTGAATAAAAACCTTGACCTTGTTCGTGAGTAGGAACCTCTTGAATGGCTTTCATTTCCATGAGTTTTGTAATTTGTATTTGCGCCTCTGCCCTTTGATTGTGTGGCAGGTTTGGCATGCCTCTCATTTTTGGAAGAGTGTGAAAATGAAATTTGTAGCCTCGGTTTATAATATCCAGGATCCATTTGTCTGTTGTGATAATATGCCAATTTCTTGTAAATAGTGCCAGCTTTCCTCCCAGGGGAGCTGCCAGCTGGGAGATGCTGGGCTGAAAAGGAAGGAAGTCATTGGGTATGCTTTCTGTATTGTTGTGCACTGTCTTCGCCACCTCTTGGGGCTGGAGTTTGCCATTGTCTGCCTCTATATGATCCTTGAGACTGTCCTCTGCCCCTTGTGCGCCTGTATCTACCTCTTTGGGGCTTGTCAGTGGCTGGAAAGGACCAGTTTTTTGATGGCCAATTTCTGCTAAAACGTGGTGGCTGTACCTGTAGAAAGGCCTTGACAGTTTGCATAGATTTAGCTTTTTCTTCCATTTTTCGTAGTATCTCCTCAGCATTAGAGCCAAATAACACATTCTTTTGTAAGGGAACATCTAGCAGTTTAGTTTTAACATGATCAGGCAAGCTTTGTTCCCTAAGCCAGGCATGTCTACGAATAACTGATCCTGTAATAGCAGCTCTACTTGAGGCCTCTAAGGCATCATAGCCACATTGCAAAGTGTGTTTGCCCACTTGTTCTGCACTATGCATCATATCCTGCAATTCCTTCAAATCAGGTTGTTCAGGCTGAGACATTTTGTTTCTTAATTGTGATAACAGAAACTGCTGATATTTAAGCATATGGAACTGACAATTTAAGGCTCTCATGGCTAGGGTGGCCGAGGTGTATACCTTTTTACCCCACCTTTCTAAGGATGTAGATTCTCTTTCGGAAGGAAGTGGATTCTTGGCAGTAGAGGCCTTCATTCCCTTGCGGCCTTGAGAAATGGTTTCAGGGTCAGCATTATGGCTTTTGTAAAGAAATTGGTGAGAATTAGGAACTCTGTAGTACCTATCAGGTTTGACTGGGGCAGGAGGCAGGGAATCCGGATTAAGACAAGCCTCCGAGTAAACATCATCAAGTATGTCCAGGACCGGAGGTATAGCCAGAGGTCTGTGTTGAGGCTGTAAAAGAAATTCTCTAAGCCTTTTCTTGGAATCAAAAAAGTCTTGGCCTTCCCAATGGAAGTGCTCCCTCAAGGTGTGCAAGGTTTCCCCAAAGGAGAAATCCTCTGGGAGAGATACAGAAGGAATGGACTGTTCTGCATCCGAATCTTCATAAGGGGAGTACGAGTGTTCCTCTACATCAAAATGTTCTGAGACAATGGAGTCCTGTTCAGAGGAGGGGGAATCTTCCTCTACTCTGGGTCTCTTGTCTGGAGGGGGCTGGGAGCCCCTGATAAGTGTAATTAAATCCTCAGCCATTTTAAGCATCTGCTTTTTAGGCATGGGGCCTGAGGATGGGCCCTGTGCAACAGGCCTCTTGGGATGCATGGCAGATTTTGACTTAGTAAAGGCCTTAATGGAAAAGGAAGAAGAGGGTCTAAATACACCCTGGGCGGAAGTTGTCTTACCCCCGGTAGGAGTTTCAACACTAACAGTGGCTTCGGAGGTTGTAGTCTGAGTAAGGGCCGAGGTGCCTGCGGTCTCGGGCATAGAAGACACCGCCAAGGAAGAGTCGTCGGTAGTCAGGGACTGCATAGGCGTCTCGCTGAGAACCGGACCACGTGTAGCCGGTTTTGGCATGGTGTCAGTAGAGACCGCGGACCTCGCGTGTCGGTCTTTGTCCTTTCGTTTTTTGGAAAGAACGGTAGTCGGAGTATCCGACGACATTTTATAATCAAAGGCTTTACCAAAATAATGTTGGGCAAACTCCGCCCGACGCTTAATAGTGCGTTTATTGAAAGTCGCACAAAAGCGACAGCCCGAGACGTCGTGGTCTGGGCCTAAACAAGGTATGCAGAGGGAATGGAAATCCTTATGTGGTATTTGCTTCCCACAAGAAATACAATTGTTAACTTTGTCTGACATCGGTCTGAGGCAAGAAAAGTTTCCCCAACGGGGTACTTAGCTTTAAAGAAGACTTCGGTTTCCAATTTTTCGTAAATTCAGGAGCTGGCCGACCGGCACTTGCAAACTGCTTCTGCTTCGGGCACCGCGTGGCAAAAAAGACCAAAGAATATGGCGTCGGCTGTGACTTATATACCCCTGTCGCACTGACGTCAGGGACGAAGGCGACAACAACCGACGCCGGACCAAGACTTTGGAATTCGGCTGACCGAGGACCCGCCTGACGGCAGAGAACCCATATGTGATTACTGCAGCTGTATGCACGATGAACATCAGATAAAATCAATAACATTCTTGTCATGGTTGTAAAAAACATGGAATATTTAAATGCAAAAGTCTGTTTTTAATTTTAAAAAGCTGCTAAGTGAAACCATATCATTGAGTCCTGGGCTAGTGGTGGCATTGACCCTCAATTGCCATAATAGTTCTTTATACTTCAATAAATGGTCGATAGGGCCGCCCCTTTCGGCTATGATGATCTGTTCGAGAACTATAAACTTGAAATAGTGACCTGGGTGAAGGTCGATATGTTTGGCTAATGCATTTGTAATATTAAATTGATCTATATCATAAATATGTTGGTAAATGCGGGTTCTAAAAGCATTTTTGTTTTTTCCAAAATAGAAGCACATACAAGTCTGACAAATGCTGGCATAAATGACTTTTTTGCTGCCACAATTATATTTCTGAAATAATCTAACCCCATCCATAAAACCCTGTCTCCCTCCATTATGTGCTTAGACTGCATGCACCGCCCACAGTCATTTTTCCCAGTCTACTGGTGGTACTACTACATGGATTTATTTCAAGGATATTCTTGATGCTGGTGTCCTTTCTGTAAACCACTATGGGGGCTTCACCAACCTTCTGACCTATGCTTTCATCACTGTTGAGGATGAACCAGTTTTAGAAAACAATGTCCCGAATCAGTGGGAACTGTGGGGTGTATGTGAGGATGAGCCCATTGTGAAAGCGATCAGTATGGTTGTTACTGTTCTCCAACGGTGCACACAGTCTGGTAATATCCATTCCTAGTAAAGGACAGAAATGTCCCTCTAATCTCGTTTTAGTAACTTCTTCCAACAAAGGTGTAACAAATTCTTTCGAATATCCTCTTCTTAAAAGCATACTCAATAAAACATCCCTTTCCTTCTGGAAATCTTCCATCCTGCTAACCATGCGGGCTAGTCTCAAACCCTGGCCTTTGACTAAGGATCTTTTTTGATGCAGAGGGTGCCCACTCTCAAAATGGATAAGGGAGCTCGAGTATGTAGGTTTGCGATAGATGGAGAAAAATACGCTATTGATGTAGTCTTTGCTAATTCTGGTATCTAAATAACTAATGAAGTCAGAATTCGTTTCTATGGAGAATTTCAGGAATGTAGTGCTTGAACTGAGGAACAGTAAGAATTCATGCAACTGGTCACGGTCTCCATCCCAGAAAATGTCATCATCCAGATAACTACCGTAAAACTTACAATGGGACATCCCTGAGGATGAAAAAACTTGACACAGTTCCCACTGAGTCAGAACAATGTTGGCAAAAACTGGTGCACACGCTGCCCCCATAGCTACCCCTGTGGTTTGTTTAAATAAATGACCTTCGAAAGTCAAAAAACTGTTCTCCAACACAAGTTCCATTAATGTCCTCAATGTAAATATTTTGGTGTGTGAAAACTTGGTCTGTTGACAAAGGAAGTCATAAAACATTTCAATGCCTTCTTTGTGGGGAATGACACTAAATAAGTCCTTGACATCAATTATAGTGAAAATGATGTCATCACTGAAATATTCCGGTTTGATTTTTTTCAAACAATGCCATGAGTCTCTGATGATATGAGAAAAAGACCCCAGGCAGTTCTTTAACTGGAGGTCTATATATTTGGCTATAGTTAAAGTCTTGGACCCTTTTGCGTCCACTATAGGTCTTAAAGATGGATGCAAGATGTTCTTGTGAATCTTAGGTATCTCAAATATTGTTGGGATCCTAGGGTTGTTTTGTGTACAATAGTTAAATTCTACTTCTGATATCTGGTCATTCAAAAGTATATCCATAAGAACCATGTTCATATGTCTGTATGCGATGTTAAGTTCGTTACGGGAAATCTGCTGGTACCCTTCCCCAAATAAATGTCCTAACATTTTCTATGTACCTGTCCTGGTCCATGACCACAAGACCTCCTCCCTTGTCTGGTTTCATGACTCGAATGGCTTTATTATTAGATATATTATCGAGAAGTATGGTTTCCTCTTTAGTTAAATTGTGTAATAAATTTGAATTCCGATTTTTAGAAAGTTGTCCAATGTCATTCATGCAAATCTTTTGGTACAATTGTATATTGGGATTTAATGGACAGTTACTTACACTTGCCTTTTTACAAGAAGTGATGGTAGCATTTCGGTTTGCTTCTCCACCCATAGTGGCACTAAAATTAAATTTTCTAGTGAAAATCATAATGTCAAGCAAAATTTTTTCTAGGTTAAAATGCTTGGAGGGTACAAAGTTAAGACCTCTCTCTCAAAGAGGTTTGCCCAATCCTTAGTAACTGTGACACTACTTAAGTTGTAAATTTTGAAGCCATTTTGGTCATTGACAATAACTGCCTCTTCATTGTCAGGCAACATATTATAGTTTATTGCCAGTTCCCTCATCTCCCCCACCCCCGTCCTTGAATGAACTGTTGTGGGTTGTGTATTTCCCCCTGATATGCTGTATTCTGAGGCCTCCTGTACTGGTGATTCTGTTCTCGAATTCTCTATCAACTCCGTAAGGGTTGTCCTAAAGGGATGGGACCTGGGGTGGTGTCACTTTGATATTCATTTTCATCATTAATTTCCTCACCATTGACTGCACTAATGTTATTAAAGTTGTCACCAGTATTGTTATGTACTTTAAGTAATGGATAAGCTAGACCTCCTTCATAATCCTGGGCATCCCTTGTTAACTTTCTAGACTTTTTCTCTTTTATCTTATCTATAATTTTATCAATGTTAACAAAAACGTTGTATTCATTCAGTTTAACAAAATAGTTATAATTTTTTACAGTGGCATCAAGTATGTAGGTTTGCGATAGATGGAGAAAAATACGCTATTGATGTAGTCTTTGCTAATTCTGATATCTAAATAACTAATGGAGTCGGAATTCATTTCCATGGAGAATGGTTTCACTTAGCAGCTTTTTAAAATTAAACGCAGACTTTTGCATTTAAATATTCCAAGTTTTTTACAACCATGACAAGAATGTTATTGATTTTATCTGTTCTTGGTTATGAAAATATAGTTACAAAGAGATACAATACCTAGAGTCAAAATTTACATGACTTGCTAGTAAAATGCATTAAGGGAGCCTGTACCTTTAAAAGTGGATGTACTTTTTATAGTCTTTTTAATTGATTTATTGTAATGGTTATATAAGACTGTGTAACTTGATTTTATTCTGAAGTCGTCATAGTTAAAAATTGACAAAAGCGCTCAATAAAATTTTACTTTTACTTTCCTGGTCGTCCAGTTCGCTTTGTATTTTCTTTCTTATAAAGATGCTTCTGATAGTCAGGAAGCAAAAAAAATGCCTTCAAAATCATCAAGCACTACATGCACTGAAGGGATAAGCCAGTAGTCTCAGGGTATGGTAAACTCAGGAGTTCCCTATAATAAGTGAGCCTGTGAGAACTATCTGCTTTCCAAACATGAAAGCCTCCTTCATTTTATGAATGGTATCCCTGAAAGAGAGGTCCTCTGGGGGAGTGGGGAGCAGAATAGAGGGTACAGTCAAGATTGATGTGGTAGGTGCTCAAAGTAGGACAACTCATCCTCAGAGCATAAGGAATCCGTTTCATCTAGAAAAGCTACCTCCATATAGCTTTTGGAGGGGAAGGCTTCAAGGGTAGTATGTGGCTGGGTTCCCTGGATTTCATGCAGGCCATGAATTCCTGGGCTATTTTCAAAGGATCCTGGGCTTTAACCTGAGCTGGAGTGGCTGAGGAAAAGACAAAGGTAGGCTGACCGTTTTTTAGATTCAGCTGTCCATTTAGTCAAGCTACCAAGGACATGGTCATCCAACCGAGACCCCGGACTGGAGTTTCAAGGTTGAGGAAGTTAAGTTTACTCCCTCATTACTCACAATACACACACAATGAAAGCCGAAGCCTGCAGAGTGACCAATGTCGAAGTTGTGGAAGAAATGAATGAAAGGCCCTGAAGCCATGGTGACTTTCCGAGGGGTCACACCAGATGGATTGGGCCTGGTAATTGTTAAACCAGGGGCCTGTAAAGGCACAACACCTGTCATTGGGTAAACTTAATGGTGTGGGCTGAATCATCAGCAATATCTTCAGTGTCTTTTTCCTTGTATAATTTGTCTTTGCATTTTTTATGAATGGCACGGGCAGAAACTGGGGGATGCGAATACACAGAGGAAATCAAAACTGAGGACTCCATATAAACTGTAAAGACTTGCCCTGCATTTAAGAATCTGCTCAGAATTTAGCACAATCAGGAAAAGTAAAGATGTGCTAAGGTTCCAAACAGAACACACACAAGGAGTGATGGGTTACCTCCGCTAAAAAGCGAGAAGTCTCTTATTGGCGCGAGCTTACTATATCCCAGGATGCACCACTACCAGTCCCCAGATCTAGTTTGTCCATACATGCATGCATGCACTGCTTATATAACATTGACAGATGATACAAGATAAAAACAGTAGAACCCAAACCGTTCAATCTCTTCACTGATCTCCAAGGCAGGGAAGGAAGGAGGGTGGAGTGTGTATTAGGAATGTCAGGCCCGAGATGGATCCCCAAACATCTGAAGTTATGAGTGAGTACATATAGCAACTAAAAGAGATGTTATGTGATCTATCTCACCTACATTCTGACTGATGGGACAGCGTCCCCTAGCACCCTAAATCCTGGGTGGCTCACTGGAAAACACTCCTGAGTGCCGTAAGGAACCAAATGATGCTCGTCCTTTAAGATTACCCACATCCAATTTATAGTGGGAAATGAAAGTGTGCGGGTTGGACCAAGTAGCCACAGCACAAATTTCAGAAATAAGCGAGACTTGGAATGGAATGCAATAGAGGTAGCCATAGCTCTAGTAAGTGAGCTGACAGATGTTGTAGGTTGCTTATTTGAAGAGGAATAAGCTTGAGTTATGCAATCTCTGATCCATTTGGCAATAGTAGCTTTAGTGATGGTTTGACCCAATTTATTATCTGAAAAGGACACAAACAATTGATCTGTTTTCCGAATTTGCTGAGTCCTATCTAGATAGAAGCGTAATTGCCTGTGAACATCCAACGTATGGAAGGTATATTCCGCTTTGTTTGAAAATTTTGGAAAGAAAACTGGTAGCTCTAAAGATTGTTGGAGACAGAGATTAGAGCAAACTTTTGGGACAAAGGATGGGTTAGGTCTAAGTGATACTCTATCCTTGTGAAAAATCAAGTACTGTGGTTTGATAGATAGGGCTTGAAGTTCTCTCTTCTTGCAGAGGTAATTGCAATTAAGAAGGCAGTTTTCCAAGACAGATATTTCAACTCACATGTAGCAGCTGGTTCAAAGGGGGAAGATGTTAAGGCACGAAGTACCAAATCAAGATCCCACGGAGGTGCAGGATGAAAAACTGGGGGTCTTAAAAGCACAGCACCTTTCATGAAAGTTTTACATAATCTGCTGCTCATCAGCGGTGGGTCTATGGATTCGTGAAATTTGGAGATAGCTGCTAGTTGGACTTTAATAGTAGAGACTGAAGATCCTTGATTAAACAAGGATGTTAAAAATTTCAAGACCTCCGGTATCGGGCAGTAATAGGGTCTAAGCCTCTGAGTTGAGCCCAGATAGCAAACCTCTTCCACTTACTGTGATACAATTTCTTAGTGGTGGGTTTGTGGGCTGAAGATAAAATGTGAATAACTTCGGGGCCAAGGTGTGATTTCTGACTAAAGTCGGAAGTGGAGGAGCCAAGCTGTTAATTTCAAGGTGTGAAGGGACTGGTGCTGTTGTCCCGACTGATGAACCAGAAGGTCCGGAGTTAGATCCAAGAACCAAGGACCGTCCAGAGTATATTTCTGTAGGTAGGGAACCATACCTGACGAGGCCAATCTGGAGCAATTAGAATCATTGTGGACCCCAATTGGGAAGCTTTCTGGATGACTTTGGGAGAGTGGAATGGAGGGAAAGCATAAAAGCAGTCCTGTTGGCCAAGGTTGGACTAGAGCATCCGTAGCTGCATTCCCTTGGCGGTCAAGGAAAAGAACCTTGCACTTCGTGTTTGTGGTGTTGCAAACAGGTTGCAGCACGGAATCCCCCATCTTTTGAAAATCTGAGCTGCTACTGTCTCGTTCAGAGACCACTCGTGAGGAGAGAGAATAGTCCTGCTCAGTCTGTCTGCCAATACATTGGATTTTCCTGGAATGTGGAGTCGCTACCAGGAAGCGCTTGGTAGCCACTGCCCATTCCCACACCCTCATGGCCTCTCTGCAAAGGGGGTAAGATCTGGTCCCTCCTTGTTTGTTTAAATACCAGACCACCGACATGTTGTCTGTGTGGATGGCGATAACGCCTTGAGGGAGAAACTTGTGAAGGGCTTGTAGGGACAGAAGTACAGCCCTCATTTCAACACATTGATATGGAGAAATGTTTCGTTTGGAAGCCAAGAACCCTGAACTGACCTGCCCAGACAATGCCACCCCGTCTGGGAGGCATCCGTTGTCAAGGTGGCCACCGGAGGGGGTATAACAAAAGGTCTTCCCTGATTCAGATTGGATGGCAGAAGCCACCAGCGGAGGTCCCGTTTGCACGTTTCTGTAATCAGTATGTGATGATTGAGGGGGAGATCCTGAAAAGACCATTGTGTCGATAACAGCCACTGAAGAATCCTCATGTGCAATCTTGCCAGAGGAACCAGGAGAACCGTGGCAGACATTGAACCTAAAAGTTTCAGGACCATCCTGGCTGGGGCTTTGGATCTTAGAAGCAGGGCTCGGACTTGATCTTGTAATGTTTGTATCCTTTCGGTAGGAAGGAAGATTATTAATTTTGAGTCTATCTCTGCTCCTATGAATCTTATGCTGAGAAGGCAGCAAGACAGACTTTGACCAGTTGAATGTAATTCCCAGGGAAGCACCCAGGGAAATGGTGGCTTGCAGGTTCTCTAGTAGTAGATGCCTGGTGGTGGCAGTCAGGAGCCAGTCGTCCAGATAGGGAAACACTTGGAATCCGAGACTCCTCAGGTGAGCAGTCACTACTGCCAAACACTTGGTGAACACCCTGGGGGCTGTGGTGAGACCAAAGGGCAGTGCACAAAATTGGAAATGACTGTCTCCAGGCTGAAGCGCAGATACCTCCTGGGCGCCTGATGTATCGTTATGTGATAATAAGCGTCCTTGAGATCTATGGAGCACATCCAAACATCTTTCTCCAACAATGGGAGAATGGATTGTAAAGTGACCATTGAATTTGGACTTCATGACGGACTGGTTTAGTTTGCTGAGATCCAAAATGGGTCTCAGGTCCCCTGTCTTTTGGCACTAAAAGAACCTTGAGTAATTTCGGATCCGATCTGGTCTGTGTAGGGACGGTTGGATGACTCCTTTTCTAGCAGCTTTGAAGCTTCTCGGCTGCAATTTCCCTTTGACTGGGTGGTGGGTCCGGGATTTTTGGACGGTGGAGGTGAGTGTGTGAAGGGAATGGTGTAACCTCCGGCAATAATCCAAGCACCCATCTGTCCAAGTAATAGACTCCCAGGCTTTTAGGTGCTTGGCAAAAGCGGCACCCGACTGGCTCGAGCAGCACAGCTGGGCAGCCCCTCATGGAGTATGGGAGGCTGAAGAGCCTGACGAAAGGACTCGCGGTCTCCAGTGTTGCGGGGCCTCTGCCGCCTCTGGGGCCAGCGTCTCCCAGAAAAATTTCCCGTCCTCTGCCTCTGGAAGGGAATCTTCCTGCTGTTGAGGAAAGAATTTCTGTGATTTGCGGAACCACATCTTCCCTCCTCTTTAGCCTTGGGATAAGGCCGAAGGGAGTGGAATAACGTGCTCACGGCAGATAAAGTCTTTCCCTCTTGCTCACAGCGGGTAAGAGTGTCTTTACCTTGGGTCCAAACAAAGATGACCCATCAAAGGAGCGTCGGCAAAGGAAGACTTGAAGGCCTCCAAATGACACAAACAGAGCCAGGCTTGTCTCCGTAGAGCCATGCCTGTGCCTGCCGCTCTCGCCACTTGACGCATATGAAATGAGCCTCATGGACGAGTTAGAAATCGAGGTAAGGATAGCCAACTGAGAGCTAACAGACTGGGCTAGCTGCTCAGGTAGGTTACCCGAGAGGGAGTCTGAGAGCTCCTTGACCAGATCCCTCTGTAGTCTGGTGAAATGTGCCAAATAATTCAGGGACCTCAGGGTAAAGGCCGCTGAAGTCAGGGTGCGCTTCCCGTGCGGTCCATGCTCCTAGACTCCTTATTAGGAGGATGGGCCGGGCGTTGAAGCCTCTGCCACGTCCTGCTGGGTAGCAGATGCCACCACCATGGCATCTACAGCCACGCCTTTTAAGAACTCCTTCTCGGGTGGGGCAGACAAAAATTTGTTAGGGCGAGAAGGCACTGGTTCCACAGTATCTGGATGTTCCCACGCCCTCCGACAAACCAAATCCAGGAGCTCGTCAAGGGCGGAGACACCCAGGAGGCAGAGGGCTGAGCCCGAAGGCCTTGAGGAACACTGACTCATCAGCGGAGGGTTTCGAATTCCAGCCGCCTGGTTGCTTAAGGATCTCTAGATTGTCTGCTATCGAGACATCATCCGAGGACGACTTTGGGGACCCCTCCATCATCAAGATCAGTGTCCGATGTAAGAGACTCATCGGGGGAGTCCACGTGCTTCCTCTTGCACGATCTCTTCCTTGGGGGCTCCTCCGAAGACAACTCCGAAAGACCCTCAGGAGGAGGGAACCCCAGTGGGGGTAACCTCAGGCCCCGGGGCTCCGCTGCCTAAAGACAGGGGAACTGCCAAAGACCCAGTCTCCATGCCCAGGGAAGGTGCCGGTAAAGCCATAGAGATGGCCGAAGAAGACTTGGCCAAGGCACTCCTCATAGCTCTGAAGGCCAGACCCCCAGAATCCTGGGAGAGTCCGGTCCCCGGAGCCATGATAGCAGATGGAAGTCCCGCGGCCGAAGCACCGAGAGGGAGGCTTGGAACCGACAGCATTGGTCCCGAAACGTCACCTCCGGGTCCGGCCGAAGAAGTCCGTGTGCTAAACTCAGACCCGAAGGCCGGGGTTGGAGTAAGGGTCGGAGCCGACCCTAGGATCTCCAATGGCTCCATCAGCACCTGCTCCGACAGAGCCGAAGCGGTCGGAGGAGGAATGGCAATGGAATGGGCTGCTCGGCTCCGAAGCCAAGTGGGCCGGAGCGAAACAAATTCTGAAAGACTGGGGACTGGAACAGTCTTTGGAGCACCCTGTCTATGTCCGAATCTGACATCCTTGATGACCTGGAAGAGACGAATGGGTCTGAGTAGGCCTCTCCAAGCGGCTCCAAGGGACTAGGGGACCCGGCTCGAATCGACTCGACAATTATCGGCACCCGAAGGAGTGTCCAAACCAATTTCCATCGGTGCGAAGGGGCTTCGGTGCCGAGGAGGAAGTGTCTGGCCCGGACAATCTTCATCGGCTCCGAGATCAGTGGAGCCGATGAAGGTGACCCGCCTCGGCCCCAGCGTGGCTCCGAACAGAGGAGTCGAGGCTGGAGGCATCAGGCAGACCGTTCCACCCTCGGCTCCGAAGTCCGTGGAGCGAAGGAGAAGCCTGCCTATGTCTTTTGGCGGTCGGTTCCGAGCGGACTGGTCGGAGCCGGCGCCCCTCTTTTAGCAGGAGAAGGAGAGGAAGCCAATGCCTCTTCAAATGAGGGTTTAATAAGGCCTTTTAAAATAAGTTTATTTTTCCTCTCTTGGAGGACCTCGAGGAAAACGCGTGACACCGCTGCAGGACTCCTGCAAATGTTTGGCCCAAACAGTATACACAGAGAGTGATCATCTGTGATGACATTTTGAAACTGCACTTAGTACACTTTTTAAACCCTGAAGGCCTAGGAGCCTGTGACATTATGGCAATCAAACAGTGAACTAGCCAAAACACAAAACACTAACTATCAGAAAGATTTCTTTTCTCTCTCTTCTCTCTCTTTTTTTTTTTTTTTTTTTTTTTTTTTAAAGAAGGACTGTCACAAATAGAAAAAATAAGACTAAAGGATCTAAGACCCTAAAATATCTGGGACTAGCCAGACAACAAACTGACAGGGAAGGCCCTACAACATAAATGGGACCTTTAGTCAGACAATACTCAGTCACTACACAAGAATTTCACCAAGAAAAATCTTCACTCACACACAAAAATACACAATAGCTGTTAAAACAGCTTTTGTTGAATACAGGAAAACCCTGACAGGAAAAGTAAGTGAAAACACTACTTAGCTCAATGGCTTCGAGACCACGTCTCTGCTTGTTAGCAAGCGAGATCTGGGGGACTGGTAGTGGTGCATCCTGGGATATAGTAAGCTCAGCCAATAAGGGACTTCTCTTTGGCATAAAGCGTGCAGTCGAGCCGAGGATCGGCTCCGAACCCATCAGTCAGAATGTAGGCGAGATAGGATCACATAACATCTAATAAGTTCTTGTGGAAAAAAGGGTGGATAAACAGGGAGGAAAGGGTCAAAATCCACTACGTTAAGGGAAATAACTATAATAGACTAAATTAAAGGGGTTTAAATTCACTATAGATTAATCTATAATAACTGACCTGAAGCCGGTGAAACCATACACCTCGATCGCTGTAGCGCAAAGCGAGATCTGAGGTAATACCTAGCATTGTGGGATATAAGGGAGCCTTGAGCGGTGGAACCAACTCGAGCTTTTAGAGTGGCCGAGTCGGAGCCGAGGTCAGCTCCGAACCCATCCAGCAAGAATGAAGGCGAGATGGACAACTTAACATCATATGTCCTGATGATGCAGAGGTGTGGCCTAGTGACTTGAGATTTCTTTGTTCTATTTCTAGGAGGCTTGGTGAGGGGATGACTTCACCACCTCAGCATAAATAAAATTGGGGATGTGTTTGCACACAATGTATATCAAAAGTGTTATGCTATGATGGAGAATCTCCCACCTCTCACATACTGTGGTGTGCTACAGCAGCAATAATGTGTTTTGATAAGTATACAATAGCTTGTAAACTGCCTCAAAACATCATGTGCCACCAGACTGGCTACAAAAAGGATCAGAGCTGACTGTGATACAGTATTAGCCAAAAGTGCAAGCATGCTTAATGACATATGAATACAATAAGGGATTATCATGGCTGAATGGAAATTAGGTTGTCTAGTATTTCTAATCTTTGTTTTCAGCAGGGCACAGTTCTGATAAAAATTGAGCTGAGATGTTAAAGCTAAACCAGTTAGCAGAACTCACTGGTGTGGGGTCTCTCAAGAAGAAAATAGAGAAAAATGACTGCTTAAGACAAACGCAACAGTACTTTACAAATCAGCAATGGAGGCACATCAGCCAGAATTAATTTAATAGTACAATAGGTGAGAATTAGCGCAACAAAATGAAAAAAAAACAAAGATGGTTAACATATCCAGATATGGCAGAGCACTGTAGATATAGAAAGAGACAAAAATATGAACAGTGCAGCATAAAAACAAAAATATGTAATGCAACTTGAGGCTGTATATCCAGATATGGCAGAATACAGAAATTAGAAGTTATGTACCTACCATAACGTTCCATGTTAGTTGTCTTCTCTTGCCTTCTTTCTTGCTGGATGGGTTCGGAGCCGATCCTCGGCTCCGACTCAGCACTTGCTAAGCTCTAGAGTCACTATTACCAGCTCGAGGCAGCCCCATATCCCATGATGCAAGGCGGTAAATACCCAGATCTCGTTTGGTACCTAGAGGGAAAACTGCCTAGCATAAAAAAACTTTCCACTAAGGAAAGAAGAGCAACTAGCCTAAAGGGCTGTAAGGGGAAACCAGATAATTAAAAACTAGAACTAACTGGTGCCCAAGGAAACAAAATCTTCCAGAGACAAGGGAGATCAAGGTCTGTCCAGGCAAGGGTGACAGGAGGGAGGGTCACAAGAAAGAAGGCGAGAGAAGACAACTAACATGGAACGTTATGGTAGGTACATAACTTCTGTTAAGTTGTCAATCTGCTCATTCTGCTGGATGGGACAGCGTCCTAGCACCTCTATCCTGGGTGGCTCAATGGAACAGACTCTTGAGAACCGTGGAACCAAAACTGGCTCTATCCCTGGAGGCCAAATCCAATTTGTAATGAGAAACAAAGATATGAGGAGTGTCCCAAGTGGCTGCTGCACAAATAGTATCTAAGGGTAGCCTAGCCTGAAAAGCTGTAGAAGTGGCTAGGCCTCTAGTGGAATGTGCCTTAGGTTTTGAGCACAGTTGTTTGCCCCTAAGTTGATAAATGTCAGAAATGGTGGAAGATAGCCATCTAGATAAGGTCACTTTGGAAACAGGGAGGCCTTTCTTATTTTCAGCATAAGAAAGAAAAAGTTGATCAGACTTCCTGAATTGCTTTGTTCTGTCCAAATAATATCTGAGTTGGCGGTGAACATCTAGATAATGCAATTTTTGTTCCGATCTGTTGGAATAATTAGGAAAAAATACAGGGAGATCAATGGATTGGTTTAAATTTGTTTTTGAAGGAACCTTGGGCAAAAAGGATGGATTAGTTCTCAAGGATACTCTGTCCTTGTGGAAGACCAAATATGGGGGACGAACAGAGAGGGCATGAAGTTCTGACACTCTCCTAGCCGAGGTAATAGCGACAAGGAAGAGTGTCTTCCACGAAAGAAACTTTAGAGAACATGAAGCAGCTGGCTCGAAAGGAGGAAGAATTAAGGATGTCAGCACTAGATTTAGGTCCCATTGTGGAGGAGGACTCCTGACAGGAGGCTTCAGGAGAAAAATTCCTTTCAGAAAAGCTCTACAAAGCTTGTGGGACATAATGTTGTGATCTGCACACCCGACATGAAAGTTCGAGATTGCAGCCAACTGAACTTTGACCGTGGAAGATAAGAACCCAAGTGAAAGATTTCCGCTAGAAAATCCAAAACTGCATGAGCAGGGGCAGTAAAGGGATCTATGTTCCTCGATTTTGCCCAAAGGGAGAAACGTTTCCACTTGCTAGAGTAAATCCTTCTAGTAGAGGATTTAAGGGAAGCTACTATGATATCCCTAACGGGGTTAGAGATCATAGGAAGCCTGGCTAAGGAAGGAAGTGGAGCAACCAAGCTGTGAGGTTGAGAGAAGGAATGGACCGATGCAGCTGACCTGATTGGTGGATCAGAAGATCTGGCACTGGGTCCAGATGCCACGGCTGCACCAAAAAATGACGATGAAGGAACGGAAACCAAATTTGTCGAGGCCAATACGGGGCAATGAGAATCATTTTGGCTCTCAAAACGGTAGCTTTCTGGAGTACCTGTTGTATCAATGGAAAGGGAGGAAAGGCATAAAGAAGTCCCTGGGGCCAATCTTGGGTAAGAGCATCTCTGGGGAGATGGCCTGGAAGTGGGAAGAGAGAGAAGAAGACTGGGCATTTGCTGTTTTGGGGAGTAGCAAAAAGATCGCAACATGGGCGGCCCCACTTCTGAAAAATCTCCTCCACTATAGATTGCTTGAGAGACCACTCGTGAGGCATGAGTATAGCTCTGCTCAATCTGTCCGCTAAAATGTTGGTTTTCCCAGGGATATGCGTTGCTACCAGAAACCGATGAGAGGAGATCGCCCATTGCCAAAGTCTGAGAGCCTCTCGACACAAGGGATAGGAAGGTTCCGCCCTGCTTGTTGATGTACCATACTACGGACATGTTGTCCGTGTGAACTGCAATCGTTCCTAAGGGAAGAAAGTCGTTGAGGGCTTGCAACGTTAAAAGCACTGCTCTCATCTCTAGGACATTTATGTGCAGGTGGTATTCGAATGGTTGCCATGTCCCATGAACCATCCTGCCCTGATAATGACCCCCCACCCGATCAGGGAGGCGTCCGTAGTGACTGTGGCTACCGAGGCCGGGGAAACAAAGGGTCTGCCCTGATGGACTTGGGGAGAAGAAATCCACCAGGATAGATGGTTTTTGCAAGTTTGTGTCACCAGGATCTGGTGATGCATGGGAAGCTGTTGGAAGGACCATTGGGTGAACAACATCCATTGAAGGAGACGCATGTAAACATGGGCCAAAGGAAGAAGAGTAATGGCAGCTGCCATGAGGCCCAATACTTTCAGGACCAGTCTGGCTTGCACCTTTTTGCTGGCAAGGATGATCCGCACATGGTTTTGGATATCTAGGATTCTCTGGCTTGTTAGGTTTGCTGACATCCGAGCAGTGTCTAAATTTGCGCCTATAAAAGTAATAGATTGGCAGGGCAATAAGGAAGATTTTTCGTAGTTGACCGAAATTCCTAACTGAGTGCACAGATTTAGGGTGTAATCTCTGGCTTGGAGAAGTTGATGCCTGGTGGTGGCTGAGAGGAGCCAGTCGTCGAGATACGGAAACACCTGGAATCCTTGACGTCTCAGGTGAGCCGTGACCACTGCCATGCATTTGGTGAACACTCTGGGGGCTGTAGTGAGACCAAAGGGCAGGGCTCTGAATTGAAAATGACTGGACCCCAGCCGAAAGTGGAGAAACCTTCTGGAGCGTCTGTGGATTTTTATGTGATAGTACGCATCCTGAAGGTCTATTCAGCACATCCAGTTGTCTTTGCCTAAGAAGGGCAAAATCGATTGGTGTGTGACCATCCGAAATCTTGTCTTTTTCACCGACTTGTTGAGTCTGCTGAGGTCCAATATTGGTCTCCAATCTCCCATCTTTTTGGGAACCAAAAAGAACCTTGAGTAGATTCCGGGCTCTGAATGGTCTGTTGGAACTGGCTGAATGGCCCTTTTTTGTAGAAGCTTTGATACTTCTAATTTTGCAATTTCCCTTAGACCAGGTGGAACGTCTGGAAGGAATTTTGTGAGGAAAGGAAGGACTTTCCTCGAAAGGAATCTTGTAACCCTCGGATATGATCGACTGTACCCATTTGTCTTGCGAAAGGGAAAGCCAGGCTTCTGGGTACAGCGATAATCTTCCCCCGACTGCCTCCAAGGGTGGACAGTCGGGCAACACCTCAGGGATGCTGGAAGGGCTTGTCAGAGAGAGGCTCTGCTGCCCTGGTTCTATGGACCCCTCTGCCCCTAGGGTGGCATCTATTGTTATTAACCCCTCTGCCTCTAGGGGTAAACTGACCACGTGTGTCCGGCGTGACTCCCTGAGATTTTCAGAACCACATCTTTCCCCCTTCTGTTCTTTGGGGTAAGGCCTAGAAGGGGAGGAAAAACGGACTCCTACGGCAAAAAGAGTCTTGCCGTCTTGCTCACACCTGGTCAAAGTATCCTTCACCTGAGGACCAAACAATGTTGACCCATCGAAGGGAGAGTTTGTGAAGGATGCCTTAAAGGGGTCTGCAAAATTACAGAGCCGCATCCAGGACTGACGTCTAAGAGCCACTCCTGTCCCTGCAGCTCTACTCGCTCCATCTGCTGCATAAGAAATTAGCCGCATGGAGGAGTTGGTTATGGAGTTAAGGATTCCTAGCTGAGAAGCAATCTTCTCCTGAGCCCCTGCAGCTGAAGGATCCTGTACTACTTCACCTAATTCTTTAAGGATGTCCCTTTGAAGTCTGGTGAAGTGACATAAATAATTCAGCGAATGCATGGCAAAGGTCGCTGAGGAAAACATCCGCTTACCATACCTGTCCATGGTCCTAGAATCCTTGTTAGGAGGATGGACTGGTACGGAAGGATCTGCAAGTTCCTTCTTGGTGGCGGCCACCACCACCATGGCATCAACAGGGACACCTTTTGTAAGAAATTGTTTCTCGGAAGGGGCTGTAATAAATTTAGAAGGCCTCCTGGGAACTGGTTCCACGGAATCAGGAGATGCCCACGTCTTCCGAGCTATCACCTCCATGAGGGGGTCGAAGGCGGAGACACCCAGGAGGTGGAGGGTCGAGATCCAAAAGCCTCTAGGTATACCGACTCATCCTCGGAGGGATTAATGGAGGGCCAGTTTCCCCTCTGTTTTAGGAGTTCTAGGATGTCTGAAAAAGAGACATCCTCAAAGGGGGATCTTGGGGACCCCTCCGACTCATCTAAGTCGGTATCTGAAGTTGTAGACTCAGGGGAGTCTAGGTGCTTCCTCTTACAGGTCCTCTTCTGGAGGATCTCCTGACGGATCAGGAGAATCCTCGGAAGAGGGGGTTCTTCCCAGTGGGGAAACCTGAGGCGATGGATCTCTCAGTCCGGGAGCAAGAGAGTGGGAAGAGACATCTACAGGCACCATAGAGGGAGGAGCTAAGGGAATAGACTGCTGACTGAGCCCGGGGCCAGCACACTCCTCATCACCTCGGCTCCCCTCCCAGGAGATCTGAGAGACCCGCTCGAAGAAATGGGGCTCCGGGCCCACCGAAGGGAAGGCTCCGAGGCAGATGTCGGAGCCGAGCTCACCAAGGCCGAGCCCGAGGGAGAGCAGGTCGGACAAGGGTCCGATGCCACTCGCCCCCTCGGAGCAGACCGGGGAAGCCCGACCACCGGATCCCTCCAAGGAAGGTCTCAAGGAGGAGATAAAAGTAGAAGCTGAAGGGGCAGAAAGGGGTGGTATCTGCCCCGCAGCCATAGCAGTGACTATTCCAATAGACTCCGGCTCCGAGCTCTGAAGGAGAGTCGAAGGAGGAATTTGAAGAGGGTGTGGGCTAGTAGTTGTCTGTTGAGATGGACTATGAAGCATCTGGGCTAGTGCCTGTGATTTTAACAATCTGCTTACCACTCTCTCCAAATCATGGTCTGAGAGCCTGGAAGACCTAGATGATCGGCTCCGATGGCTCCGTTCCGAAAGAAGAGGAGAGGTCGGAGCCGAAAGTATAGGCTCCAAAGAGGGAGACCTGGACCTCTTCCTCGATGAAGCCATTGGAGCCGATGAACCCTCGGCTCCAGAAGGAGCCGACAACTTATCAGCTCCATGCCTGGTCAAAGATGTGTCGGCTCCAGCCGGAGCCGACACAGGGAAGGAAATAATGGTATCGGAGCCGGCTGGCGCCGATACCGAACCCTTCGATACATGGTGGTCGGAGCTGGTCGGAGCCGACACCAATGTATCAGTCAAAGTATCGGCACCGATAGCCACCGGTGCCGAAGATTTAGTCAGACCGATCTCGACTCCAAAGGAGTCGGAGCCATGGCCGGAGGCTTAGTAACAGAAGCCTGGGCCTTGGAGGTCTTAGAGGGCTGACCCAAAGCAGACTTGGCCGGGGAGCCCTCTGGTTTAAGTAGTCCTCTTAAAATGAATTTATTTCTCCTTTCCTGCAGGACTCTCTGGCTGAAAGAGTGACAAATAGCACAGGAGTCCTGCAGGTGGAGAGGTCCCAGGCAATAGATACAAGAAGTGTGACCGTCTGTCAGAGACATCTTCTGACAGCACGAGTCACACTTCTTGAAGCCTGAGACCCTCGGTTCTTTGGACATAGTGAGAACAACACAAACACACTACTCACACAGTCCCAGATTCAGAAAAATTAACTTAAAAAGGGAGAAAAATATACTCACACACACGCCCTGACAGGAAGAGATGGGAGAGGATTGAAGGCCCGACTAAGTAAAAACAAGTAGGGAAACAGTAAACTAGGAGCTAGAGACCTTAAAACTATCTAAAAGTGACAAATACACTAAAATTTGTGAGAAAAAAGAGGGATGGGGTGACTAATATTTGAATAACAATTCACTTACCAAGAGCTGGTAAAAGGAGTACCTCATCAGTGAAGCGGCAAACAAGATCTGGGTATTTACCGCCTTGCATCATGGGATATGGGGCTGCCTCAAGCTGGTAAAAGTGACTCTCGAGCTTAGCAAGTGCCGAGTCGGAGCAGAGGATCGGATCCGAACCCATCCAGCAAGAATGAAGGCGAGATTGACAACTTAACATCTACAATTTCTTGAACAGTGGTGGAGGAGATAAATCCATCCAACCACACACAACTCCATTTCATACACGGGGTTGGTGTGTCACTTCAGCAGTGACAATCATCTATAGCCAAGGTTCAGACCACTGGGTGGCTAGCCCTACAACAGTTGTTCCTCCGTATTGCACGCTCACATATACAGCCAACTTAGTGCGTCCAGTCCACCTACTGCATGTCATTGGAATGTGGAAGTAAACCGCAACACCCACAGGAAACCCAAATGAACACATGGGGGACAAGCAAACTCCACACAGAAAGCACCACAGCCAAGAATCAAACTGGGGAACCTGTTGTTATAAGGTGACAATGCTATCCACTGTGCCTCCCATGTAGGAGACAAATAACACAGTAAAATAAAAATAATGCAATACTGTACTACATCTTCAGTCTGCATGCAGATATGTCATGCAGTGCAGATTCAGGTGGCACATATTCTTGTACAATGCAGATGTAGAAGAAAATCAGTGCAGTTTTAGGACAGAGAGAAAGAAAAACAGTGCAGATAACACAACGCCATAATTATTGGACCAGTGACAGTTATACAATTGGGTTCCTTTGGCCTGGTCAACAAGGAGTTTGTTTGACATCTGTTTAATTGACCACAGTTGGTCAACAGGTGAGTGAGATTGACAATCCAGGGGTAGGGGGAATATTCCCTTTCCCCAGGACTGAGAGATCTATTGAGTTAATGTATATAATTAACAGGGAGTGTGTGTGGGGGGCATATTGTTTTGTCTTTTTTTTTTTTATTGAAATAATATTTCCATGCACCAAGAAGCAACCTCGGCACGTTTACTAGAAAATTAATCTTTCTGTTTTCAATTTAAAGTGGTTTTACCTTCAGGATACTGACATTCATGTTAGTTGACTAACTGAAGGCAAATCATTTACTCAGTTTAGTGATACAAAACAGTACAGGAAACAATTATTTGAACAATGTTAGGAGTAGGGAAAAGTCCAGAGTGGCACATAAGGACAGGAGAATAAGTTTTGGTTATCTGGATGGGAATGTCAGTAAATGCACCCACTGGCTATTACATAGCATGGACTATGGAGCTGCTGTACTATGTACATTTTTGAGCAGCTCAACTTAATAAGCACTAGGCCAAGGAATGCAGCATAAATTACAGCCAGACAGAAAAACTCAGAATTATCCAGCTACCGCAAAATAAATTTCTCCTGCCCTCAGAACAGAAAAATGCAAAAATAGTTCAAAATGTAAAAAAACACTACTAGCAAACAATGCAAGTCTCACACTAGATCAGTGTGTCACTCCCCTTGTGCTGATGGATTAGCAGAGTAACCAGTGCCAACATGTCCCATTTACATCGTACTGCTGGAATTAGCCAGTGTGTATCCGACACAAAGAAATCACCTTCTCAGGCCATTGTCAAGTGAAAAGCTGTAAATTTACTCCAACTAATGCAATCTTTTTGTAACTATTTGCAGAAACTGGAGTTAGAAAAATTGCAAACTCCTCCAAAGTAAGAATTGGAGGAGATCAATAATGCAGCCAAGGGGATAGAATTGATCCTAGGCACTAAGCAGTTTCCATATCATTAGCTTGGGCAGAGCATAGGAATGCAGGTTCAATCTATACCATTATGTTCAGAAGTCAAAGAATGTTGCTGGCATACCACTGCCAAATTGTAACTGTTCTTTATAAACTGAGAAAAGCTAAAGTGACAAAAAGCTGCAGAGAGTCTCCCCTCAAAGCATTGATATACTGCTTACCTCCTGTATCTGTACTGTCATTTTTAACAACAGGTGTTTTTAGAATATCCTGTTGGAGTAGCCTTTCAGATTTAATCCTTACTGAATGTGGGTAACACAGACTCATTCCCCCCTCCACCAAATGTCTTTACTAGGTACAATTCTGAGACACGCAGCTGATATTGAGGTGTGAATCCTTGAGTTTTTAATTAATTCACACACACATCATGGTGGAAGGAAACGGTGTGATGGTGACTAGGCTAAAGCCTGCTCTGCCATAGGTTCACCTTATTAAGACAACCAAATGATTTGCTTTCATGATAAATGTAATTTTGATTTATACCCAAGCTGTCTGTACACATCCAAAGTACGAAGAAATCATTATCTTATTGTACTTGAGTTAGTAAAATAATAGTCTCCAGGAACACCTAAATCAACATGAAACACTTTATATGCAACTTGCACATTGTATCTATGGTTATAGTGAGTGACACTGTAGAAAATATTTTTCATGAAAGGTACTTGAGAGGAAGTTGCTGGGTCAAAGTACTTGCTTTTCCATAATCAAGCTAAATGATCTATGCCAACACTATACTGTCTAAGTGGGCATTTTTGTTTGTGCTTATGTACGAGTCTGGTAGAATGGCTACACATTATATTAATTCAATGATGACACACATTTGTACTCAATACTCAAACATATTTCAGTATATAATGCCTTTCCCGAACAGTCTGATGAGTTATTGAACATGTTTGCTATTTATGTTCTGAATCATGCATTGCCTATACAATTATCTAAATTGTTGAACTGGATTAACAAGACACAATACAATAAACCTTTCTTTTAAGTAACTCCACATCCCAGAATGGAGAAACTGAATTCCACTGTGAACTCTGGGTTGAGTCCCTTTTAGGAAGTCCTTGACTACAGATGTGACAGACACAGGAGTTCCTGAAGAACAGGAACCTCTGACTATGATTTGTTGACAGTAGAATGTGTTCGGTCTGAATTAAACACTACTACTAGACAACCTTGCAACACTAGAACAGAATAACACTGTGGAAGAACATCATCATAGCTGCCCATATGAATGTCTTCCATAATGGCATTACAGGATTTTCATATTTCAGTCTTCTAGCTTGTTTTACTAAAGTTAGCATATCCTTAATGAAAATAAAGGAGCCACTAGGTTATATGATTACCCCAGCAGAGAGTCCCAAAAGTGTGAACCATGACTGTCAGCCACTTGGGAAAGTACAGTTGTCACACTTACCATAATTATAGATGTTTGAGATGAAGAAGCCAGCAAACAACCCAGTCTAGAGTCTTTGCATCATCCCTAGCCGACCAATGTCCGGACATCCATCAGTACCATCTTCAGGCATTTGTAGGAACTGAAAGGCAGTCTGATGCCTGAGATCACAATCTTCTCAGATGTGTGAGTTTGAGAGAAAATATAAGACATTAGAAGAAAAGTAAAGAATGGTGATTACGCATCGAGCTATCTGCAGGAATCCTCACCTCCTCTATGCTTCCAGCAAGGGGAAAAAAGGTCAGAAGAGAGAGGGATTGGAGGGTGGAAGTTTGTACTGAAACACTGATCTACTTGAACATCAACAATTATGGTAACTGTGATACAACTGTATTGTGTTCTTCGTAGTCAATGTTGCAGTAATGATTCTTGGATGACCCCAACTACAGGTTGGGTGGGAGGTAATGCCCCTGTAAAAGCAAATTTTACAGGATGGTGGCTAGCCCTGCTCTAGGCCCTGGAGGCAATGTGTGGTAGTATCTGATTTGTCAGTGAACACCCAGAAAATTTGGGATTTGTTCTGTGGATTAGGAAAGACTGGAAGGTGGTTAGCCTGATTTAAAGAAAATTTTGATACCACCTTGGTCATGAAAGATAGGTTAATTCTAAGAGTTACCCTATCCTTCTGAAAGGCTCTTGGCACATAAGGCATTGTAGCATAGAGACCCACCTTGCAAAGGTGATCGCTATTAATATGGTAGTCTTCTAAGTGAGCATGTTCAGCAGGGCAGATGCTGCCAGCTCAGAGAGAGGCAAAATAAGTTAGCATGTTCAGCAGGGCAGATGCTGCCAGCTCAGAGAGAGGCAAAATGAGTTTTTCTACTATATAATTGAGATCCCAGGTAGAAAATGAGCTTCATTTTTTTTGCAGGGGGGGGGGGCTTAAGTGATTGACTCTCTCAAGAATAACTTCAGGTGGTGGTGGGAAGAGACATGTGGGGAATAGGAAGGGCAAGCTGAGATGGCAGAAACATGCACCTTAACACTAAAGTAAGAAAGCCCCCTGGCTAAATAAACCCAAAAGGTATTCCAGGACTAGATTAAAGTCTGCCTCAGGAGGACTGGTGTTCCTGCTACTGCACCACATGGAAAATCTATTCCATTTTGCTAAGTATGATTTTCTGATGGTGTTTCCTTGCCTCCTTCAGGAGAGTAAGCACTTCAGAGAAGTAGTCTACAAATCTTCCAGGCTGCCATTTTGATTGCGGCCAGGTAAGGATGGAATACAAACCCCTTGGCCTGGCTGAGGAGATCTAGTTCCTGTGGAAGTGCATAGAATTACCCTTTGCTGAGGGTCAAAAGGAGGGAGAACCAGTGGTGTTTCACAGGCTCATAGGTGTATATACTAGGCTAATGACCACCACGACCTTTGCAAGCCTAGTTATGTTATCCAATTCAATTATCTCACTATGTATCACAGGAATTTATTAGGAGGGGATATGTTACTTTGGGCATTAGTGTCTGCCTGTCTTATCACAGACATGGGGGCTAGACCCAGGGTGAATTTCCAATTTTCCATCCATTGGTCAAAGTTACTCAAATAGGATAAGGTCTTGGCCAGAAGGGGCTATTAGGATCATGCTTGGCCTGTCCAATCTGTCTTAACAATACCCTAGGAATCAGAGAAAAAGGCGGAAAAGCATAAAGGCACAGTTTTGTCCACTTGAAGGAAAACCATCTGTTCTACATGTCCCTGCTTTTTGGGTTCTGGAGCAGAACCTCTGAAGTTGTCTATTTTGGTAAGAGGTAAAAAGATGTATTGAGGGAATTCAACAATGTGAGGTTAACTCCAGGAATATCTCCCTCTTCAGCATCCATTCATTGGAGTCTAGAAGCTCCCTGCTTAGTGGGTCTGCTAGGGTATTGTTCCATCCTGAAATGTAGGATGCTTTGTTAGTTTTAGTTCTTGCACCAACAACCAAATCTTCATTATGAGGCTGTACAACAGGGAAAGAGAGGGTACCCCCTTATTTGTTTATATACTACATCAGTTTCATGCTGTCTGTCCAAATCTATAAAGTACCTAGATCCAAGTTGTGTTGAAAGGATTTTATGGCCAAGTAAACAGCCAACATCTTTTTGTTTATATAAAGCTGCCTCTGGTCTGGTGTCTACATGCCATGCACCTTCGTGGAATGTAGGTGAGCTCACCAGGCTATGGCTGAGCAGATTGTGGTGATGGTTTTGTCTGCCTCTGGCAGAGAGAAATCTGCACCTGGATTCTGTAGGGTGGTGTTTTTCTACCATAGTAGCTTTTTTTTTTTTTTTTTTTTTTTTTAAAAGCATGGAAGAGGAGGCATGAGGTTTCCAAGGGTTGAGAATTATAGGAAACAGTGAAGCTTTCGTGTGTGTACCTTTGCGAAGGGGATCATGAGTATACAGGATGCCATGTAACCAGAGAGCCTTAGAAATTCCTTTACTGAAATTTGTTGCTTACAAAAGCTGGTCAGGCAAGACATCTTGTCCAGGCGAGGAAGGCATTTTGTCAGACAGTGCCTCCAAAAAGAAAATCCTTGTCTAGGACTTGCACAGTTTAGGGTCAGACCTACCTTCTGGAAAAAGTGAACTGCAACATGGTTAGAGTCTCTAGTGTGGATTTTCCCTGAATGAAACAGTCATTCAGGTATGGGTAAATATGAACCCCTAGAATTCTGTAATGGGCTATATGTGAAGCTAGACACTTGATGAAGATTATGGGAGCAGCAGACAAACCAAATAATAAAGTACAGAACTGGTATTGCAAGTTCAGTGACAAAATGCAGGGTACTTCCTGTGACTATCTGTAACAGGAACATGAAAGTAAGGGCCCTTGAGTTCAGCAGCAATCATGTAGGCATTCTGAAGGTTCATGGGAAGTAAATTTTGCAATGTTAGCTTCTTGAATTTTGGAACATAAAGGAAATTGTTTTGTCTTGACATTTCCAAGAAAGGTCTCCAGGTGACTTCTTTTCTTGGGAAAAAAATTTTCTCTCCTAACCTGGAGGAACAGGCTGAATGGATCATTGTAATAGGTCTAGAAGGATTAGGGGTAAGAAACTCTCCTGCTCTTTTGGGGGTTCTGGCATGCCTGGAAGTGTGTGTGTGTGTGTGTGTGTGTGTGTGTGTTGTGTGTGGGGCTTTCCCTGAACTAAACAAAGTAGACCCTTCTACGATGTGCAGGACCCACTGGTCTTTGGTGATGGACATAGAAAAGTCTTCCTGACTGTAAGAAGAGAGGGTGGATGGGGTGGGGGGATCAGAGGCTGAACATAGCCACAAGTGGTCTCTGGGTTTGTTCAGGTTGCCATCTGCTAGATTGTCTGGATCTCTGATCACCGGCACGCCTTCTTTTGTCATGTCTAGGGGAAAAGTCATGGTTTGTAAGGGTAGTTTTACTATACCTTGATGTAAGTGAAATGTAAAATTCCTTTACTGTTTTTGTTTTCTTTTTTGTCCTGCTTATCATTTCAGCTACAGGTCCAAAGAGTTTGTCTATTGGAGCATCCAGGAGATTGTCCTTCACTTGGTCTGAAAAAGGTAGAGTCCTGAGACAGGCATGCCTATGAATGACTAAGCCTGTGGCAGCTGCGCTGCATGATGCATCCCATGCGACATACTCACATTTTAAAAAATGCCTGGAGACCTGTAAGGCTGCTGTAGCAATCCCCTGAATTTCCTTAGACAGATTTGTCAGAAACAGTCTCAGTCTTAGAAATGATTTGGTCTTGTAGCGACTCCAGATACTTTAACATGTGAAAATGGCAATTAAGTAGTCTCTTAGATGGGATAATTGATGTATAAGCTTTTTCTGATAAATCTAAATCTAATAGTCTACTTTCACTATCATTAAACAAGGTGTGCTTAGTTGCACCCTTTGATATCCCTTTAGTGGATGCAGTAGAAATTATGGAGGAGTCAACTTTTGGTTTCTTATAAAGATGGTAAACCAAAAGGAGCAAAACTAAGAAAATACAAAGCGAACTGGACGACCAGGAAAGTAAAAGTAAAATGTTATTGAGTGCTTTCCTCAATTTTTAACTATGGCTTCTTCAGAATAAAATCAAGTTACACATAGAGTCTTATATAACCAGTGCAATAAATCAATTAAAAAGACTATAAAAAGTACATCCACTTTTAAAGGTACAGTCTCCCTTAATGCATTTTACTAGCAAGTCATGTCAATTTTGACCATAGGTATATCTCTTTGTAACTATATTTTCATAACCAAGAACAGATAAAATCAATAACATTCTTGTCATGGTTGTAAAAAACATGGAATACTTAAATGCAAAAGTCTGTTTTTAATTTTAAAAAGCTGCTAAGTGAAACCATATCATTGAGCCCTGGGCTAGTGGTGGCATTGACCCTCAATTGCCATAATAGTTCTTTATACTTCAGTAAATGGTCGATAGGGTCGCCCCTTTAGTCTATGATCTGTTTGAGAACTATAAACTTGAAATAGTGACCTGGGTGAAGGTTGATATGTTTGGCTAATGCATTTGTAATATTAAATTTATCTATATCATAAATATGTTGGTAAATGCGGGTTCTAAAAGCATTTTTGTTTTTTCCAAAATAGAAGCACATACAAGTCTGACAAATGCTGGCATAAATGACTTTTTTGCTGCCACAATTATATTTCTGAAATAATCTAACCCATCCATAAAACCCTGTCTCCCTCTAATATGTGCTTACACTGCATGCACTGCCCACAGTCATTTTTCCCAGTCTACTGGTGGTATTACTAAATGGATTTCTTTCAAGGATATTCTTGATGCTGGTGTCCTTTCTGTAAACCACTATGGGGGCTTCACCAACCTTCTGACCTATGCTTTCATCACTGTTGAGGACGAACCAGTTTTTGAAAACAATGTCCCGAATCAGTGGGAACTGTGGGGTGTATGTGAGGATGAGCCCATTGTGAAAGCGATCAGTATGGTTGTTACTGTTCTCCAACGGTGCATACAATCTGGTAATATCCATTCCTAGTAAAGGACAGAAATGTCCCTCTAATCTCTTCTTAGTAACTTCTTCCAACAAAGGTGTAACAAATTCTTTCGAATATCCTCTTCTTAAAAGCATACTCAATAAAACATCCCTTTCCTTCTGGAAATCTTCCATCCTGCTAACCATGCGGGCTAGTCTCAAACCCTGGCCTTTGACTAAGGATCTTTTTTGATGCAGAGGGTGCCCACTCTCAAAATGGATAAGGGAGTTCGAGTATGTAGGTTTGCGATAGATGGAGAAAAATATGCTATTGATGTAGTCTTTGCTAATTCTGGTATCTAAATAACTAATGAAGTCAGAATTCGTTTCTATGGAGAATTTCAGGAATGTAGTGCTTGAACTGAGGAACAGTAAGAATTCATGCAACTGGTCACGGTCTCCATCCCAGAAAATGTCATCATCCAGGTAACTACCGTAAAACTTATAATGGGACATCCCTGAGGATGAAAAAACTTGACACAGTTCCCACTGAGTCAGAACAATGTTGGCAAAAACTGGTGCACACGCTGCCCCCATAGCTACCCCTGTGGTTTGTTTAAATAAATGACCTTCGAAAGTCAAAAAACTGTTCTCCAACACAAGTTCCATTAATGTCCTCAATGTAAATATTTTGGTGTGTGAAAACTTGGTCTGTTGATAAAAGGAAGTCATAAAACATTTCAATGCCTTCTTTGTGGGGAATGACACTAAATAAGTCCTTGACATCAATTATAGTGAAAATGATGTCATCACTGAAATATTCCGGTTTGATTTTTTTCAAACAATCCCATGAGTCTCTGATGATATGAGAAAAAGACCCCAGGCAGTTCTTTAACTGGAGGTCTATATATTTGGCTATAGTTAAAGTCTTGGACCCTTTTGCATCCACTATAGGTCTTAAAGATGGATGCAAGATGTTCTTGTGAATCTTGGGTATCCCAAATATTGATGGGATCCTAGGGTTGTTTTGTGTACAACAGTTAAATTCTACTTCTGATATCTGGTCATTCAAAAGTATATCCATAAGAACCATGCTCATATGTCTGTATGCGATGTTAAGTTTGTTATGGGAAATCTGCTGGTACCCTTCCCCAAATAAATGTCCTAACATATTTTCTATGTACCTGTCCTGGTCCATGACCACAAGACCTCCTCCCTTGTCTGGTTTCATGACTCGAATGGCTTTATTATTAGATATATTATCGAGGAGTATGGTTTCCTCTTTAGTTAAATTGTGTAATAAATTTAAATTCCGATTTTTAGAAAGTTGTCCAATGTCATTCATGCAAATTTTTTGGTACAATTGTATACTGGGATTTAATGGACGGTTACTTACACTTGCCTTTTTACAAGAAGTGATGGTAGTATTTCTGTTTGCTTCTCCACCCATAGTGGCACTAAAATTAAATTTTCTAGTGAAAATCATAATGTCAAGCAAAGTTTTTTCTAGGTTAAAATGTTTGGAGGGGACAAAGTTAAGACTTCTCTCTCAAAGAGGTTTGCCCAATCCTTAGTAACTGTGACACTACTTAAGTTGTAAATTTTGAAGTCATTTTGGTCATTGACAATAACTGCCTCTTCATTGTCAGGCAACATATTATAGTTTATTGCCAGTTCCCTCATCTCTCCCTCCCCTGTCCTTGAATGAACTGTTGTGGGTTGTGTATTTCCCCCCGATATGCTATATTCTGAGGCCTCCTGTACTGGTGATTCTGTTCTCGAATTCTCTCTGACCTCCGTAAGGGTTGTCCTAAAGGGATGGGACCTGGGGTGGTGTCACTTTGATATTCATTTTCATCATTAATTTCCTCACCATTGACTGCACTAATGTTATTAAAGTCACCAGTACTGTTATGTACTTTAAGTAATGGATAAGCTAGACCTCCTTCATAATTCTGGGCATCCCTCGTTAATTTTCTAGACTTTTTCTCTTTTATCTTATCTAGAATTTTATCAATGTTAACAAAAACAGTGTTGTATTCATTCAGTTTAACAAAATAGTTATAATTTTTTTTACAGTGGCATCAAGTATGTAGGTTTGCGATAGATGGAGAAAAATACGCTATTGATGTAGTCTTTGCTAATTCTGATATCTAAATAACTAATGGAGTCAGAATTCGTTTCCATGGAGAATGGTTTCACTTAGCAGCTTTTTAAAATTAAAAGCAGACTTTTGCATTTAAATATTCCATGTTTTTTACAACCATGACAAGAATGTTATTGATTTTATCTGTTCTTGGTTATGAAAATATAGTTACAAAGAGATATAATACCTATAGTCAAAATTTACTTGACTTGCTAGTAAAATGCATTAAGGGAACCTGTACCTTTAAAAGTGGATGTACTTTTTATAGTCTTGATTTATTGTAATGGTTATATAAGACTCTGTGTAACTTGATTTTATTCTGAAGAAGTCATAGTTAAAAATTGACGAAAGCGCTCAATAAAATTTTACTTTCCTGGTCGTCCAGTTCGCTTTGTATTTTCTTTCTTATAAAGATGCTTCTGCTAGTCAGGAAGCAAAGAAATGCCTTCAAAATCATCAAGCACTACATGCACTGGAGGGATAAGCCAGTAGTCTCAGGGTATGGTAAACTCAGGAGTTCCCTATAATAAGTGAGCCTGTGAGAACTATCTGCTTTCCAAAATGAAAGCCTCCTTATGAATGGTATCCCTGAAAGAGAGGTCCTCTGGGGGAGTGGGGAGCAGAATAGAGGGTACAGTTAAGATTGATGTGGTAGGTGCTCAAAGTAGGACAACTCATCCTCAGAGCATAAGGAATCTGTTTCATCTAGAAAAGCTACCTCCATATAGCTTTTGGAGGGGAAGGCTTCAGGGGTAGTATGTGGCTGGGTTCCCTGGATTTCATGCAGGCCATGAATTCCTGGGCTATTTTCAAAGGATCCTGGGCTTTAACCTGAGCTGGAGTGGCTGAGGAAAAGACAAAGGTAGGCTGACCGTTTTTTAGATTCAGTTATCCATTTAGTCAAGCTACCAAGGACATGGTCATCCAACCGAGACCGTGGACTGGAGTTTCAAGGTTGAGGAAGTTAAGTTTACTCCCTCATTACTCACAATACACACACAATGGAAGCCGAAGCCTGCAGAGTGATCAATGTCGAAGTTGTGGAAGAAATGAATGAAAGGCCCTGAAGCCATGGTGACTTTCCGAGGGGTCACACCAGATGGATTGGGCCTGGTAATTGCTAAACCAGGGGCCTGTAAAGGCACAGCACCTGTCATTGGGTAAACTTAATGGTGTGGGCTGAATCATCAGCAATATCTTCAGTGTCTTTTTCCTTGTATATTTTGTCTTTGCATTTTTTATGAATGGCACGGGCAGAAACTGGGGGATGCGAATACACAGAGGAAATCAAAACTGAGGACTCCATATAAACTGTAAAGACTTGCCCTGCATTTAAGAATCTGCTCAGAATTTAGCACAATCAGGAAAAGTAAAGATGTGCTAAGGTTCCAAACAGAACACACACAAGGAGTGAAAATCTTTATGCAGGATTTGTTTCCCATACTTCAAAAGCAGATATTAACCTTTTTAAGCATTAATTAGCAAAGGAAACTCCCCAACTGAGTACTTATCTGATTGGAATATGGTAGGAACTCTTGAAAAAGTGAGCCAACCAAAGGACTGCAAGAGAAGTGAACACACGATAAAGCGCATCAGGCTGCATGGCCAGAAGGAAATGAAGATTGTGCCGACAGATGCCCCTATACCCTGATATCTGGACATAGGTCCTTGGACATCTGTCTGCTAGGGTGATGTAACGACTCTGTAAATTGGGCAGGTTGCTGGTTTCTGCATGACAGGAAGACCAAGCATCAGTGCTGCAAAACTGACTATGAAGAACACCTACTAGGACTACCTGGGATGAATCCAACTCTGGGGTTTTACCACTACCCTTGGAGCAAGAGAAGACAACGAAAATGCATACTTTAAAATATTTGTCCAACTCACAGAAAAATGCACTTGTTTTTCAAGCTATGTGAAAGGGCTCATATGATCAGAAGTTAGCTAATAGGTTGTCCAGACCGACAGACAAGTTATCTACAGGGTTGATACGTTCACATGTTATAATGGCTCTCTGGAAGACCAGATCCCTTCAACACAGAGACTCAAAGTATGACATCAACCACAGCCTAAAACATTGGTTTTCATCTGCCTGGAATGACAGAAAAAGAAGTTATGTACTTACCATAATGTTCCATGTGAGTTGTTCATCTTGCCTTCATTCTTTGCTGATGGTTTCGGAGCCGATCCCTTGGCTCCGAGTCGGCACCTACTGCAAAGCTCGAGGATTTCAAGTAACTCGAGGCCAAGTCCCTATCCCATGATGCACCCTGAGTTACCTCAGATCTTGTCTACTGTGTAAAACGCATCTACTCCGAGGCGATCTCTGCTTAACATACAAGGCCATGTCAAACCCAGATCTGCTGGACATGCTACACTTAAAGAAATCCCAATCCCTCAGAGCTACATGCTCCAGGGATCTAAATGTTGTCATCACAATAAACAAAACATGCTGGAGGGATAGGTTCCTGACCCAGAGACTCCCCAGACTCTTGAATAGACTGCCCATACATGTCAAGCACAGAGCCTCTTTGGCCCTCTTCAATAGGAACCTTGATGATTGGATAGGAGAAAGGAAATTCACCCCGGTGATCACGTTAGTTGCCCTGCTAGACAGGGGTCCAGGAAAGTAAATAGTGTGGGAAGAAATAGCCAGGAAATTGTTATGGCTAGGCTTGTATAGGCCCCTAGGGCCGATAGCCTAGTACCAACCTATGAACCTATAAAATAATACCATATGTCATTCTGTAACTTCATAAAAAAAAGTATACAAGGGGTGAGTGACCAGGAAGGATCTAGTACCTCGGTCTTCTGTAAGCCCAGGAGGGGGTAGGAAGGACGCAAGAATGAAGGTGAAATGAACAACTCACATGGAACGTTATGGTAAGTACATAACTTCTTTATGTGAAGCTGTTCTATTTTGCTGTTCATTTCTTTACTGATGGGTGGCACTGGATGCTGAGCAAATATTATCAATAGGAAGTCTGGCAGAAAAGGCAGATGGATGCAGAAACCGCTCTGATTGAGTGAGTTTTAATTTTATGCTGTAAGGGCATATTGGCAGCTGAATAAGCAAAAATGATACAATCAGATAACCATTTAGACAGAGTTGTTTTAGCCACTGGCATACCCCTTCCTGGAATCTGAAAATGAGACAAAAAGCTGGTCTGATTTTCTGAAATCTTTTGTTCTGTCCAAATAAAATCTGAGCTGTCTGTGAACATCAAGTTTGTGCAGCATGTACTCTAGATTGTTGGAATGGTTGGGGAAGAAAACTGGCAAATCAATAATTTGGTCGAGATTAGTTTCAGTGCAAACCTTGAGCAAGAAAAAAAGGGTTTGTTCGAAGTGAGACTGTCAGCATGAAAAATCAAATAAGGAGGCTTGATGGACAAGACTTGAAGCTCTGACACACTGCAGGCAGAAGTAATAGCAACTAAAAAATGGTTTTCCATGACAAGAATTTGAGGTCACATGAAGAAGCTGATTCAAATGGCAGAAGAATTATGCAGGGAAAGCATAAAATGTAGATTCCATGGAGAATAGGGAAATTTCACAGGTGGTCTAATATGAAAGATTCCTTCGAGAACGGCTTTGGATAATTTGTGTGACATAATATTCAATCTTTCAAATCCCAGATGGAAATTAGAAATGGCAGCAAGTTGAACATGGACTGTTGCTGCTGCAGCTCCTTTACTGAATATCATGGTTAAGAATTCTAGAATAGCGGCCATAGGGACTTGGTAAGGACCAATATTGTTTTTAGAGGCCCACATAGAAATTTTTTTCCATTTGCTTAAGTATAGCTTCCTCAGAGGATTTATGAGAGGATAAGAAAATTTGCTTTGTCTCATTGGAAAGGTTGTGGAACCTGGCTATGATGAGAAATGGATCAGCCAAGCTGTCAGCTTCAGGGACTGCAGAGAGGGATGAAGTTCCCCCGAGTGCGTCAGAAGGTCTAGAACTGGGTCCAGAATCCAGGGGTCCTCCAAAAGATGAAGTCGAAGGAAGGGGAACCAAATCTGATGAAGCCAATGAGGAGCTATACGAATAATGGTCCTTCCTAGGGCTTTTGCTTTCTGTAATACCTTGGGTATCGATGCGATTGGTGGGAATGCATAAAGGAGACCCGGGGGTCAATCATTAACAAGTGCGTCCCCTGGGGCTTCTCCCAGAGGAGGAATCAGGGCAAAGTGCCTTCTGCATTTTGTGTTCATGTGACTGGCAAAAAGGTCACAGCAAAGCTGGCCCCACCTGCGGAATATCCTGTCCGCTATTTCTGCCTTGAGGGACCACTTGTGGGGCAACAAAATTGCTCTGCTCAGTTTTTCTGCCATCACATTGGATTTCCCAGGAATGTGCATTGCTAACAGAAAACGCTGGGTGAAAATAGCCCACTGCCATACTCTGACGGCCTTGCGACAAAGGGGATATGATCTGGTTCCTTCGTTTGTTCAAATATCAAACCACTGACATGTTGTCCATCTGAATTGAAATTGTACCCAGAGGAAGAGAGTCCTGGAAGTACTGCAAGCCAAAAGTGCTGCTCTCACCTCTAGGATATTGATATGCAGATGAGTCTCTTGATCGGTCCATGTGCCTTGGGCTAACAAGCACACACACACAAAATACTTAAACAGATCATCTTAACAGCAAGTAAACTAACAAGATACTCTGCTGTGGAAACAATGTGACAAAAGGTCACTGAATAAACAGTTACTATTCACCAAGTAATCACACTATACTATGCTAATAAGAAAAGTGACAAAAGGTCACTGAACAAACAATTTTTTAATCAGAAATTTTAAATAGGCCTATCAAGAAAAACAAGGCCAAATATAAAGCTAAGAAAAGCACACATGGAAGGGAACCCTACAGGAAAGGCTTTAAGAGTTTATCTATCTTGACATCTAACTATTTTAATAATAAACCAACAATAATATTTGAAAACAGAAAAGTATTAAAGTTTTACTGGCTCGAGATAGCAAGAACCTCCAATCAGTTGCAGTGGCAAACTAGATCTGCTGTAACTCAGGGTGCATCAAGGGATAGGGACTTGGCCTCAAGCTACTTGAAATCCTCGAGCTTTGCAGTAGGTGCCGACTCCGAGCCGAGGGATTGGCTCCGAACCCATCAGTAAAGAATGAATGGCGAGCTAGAACTTCACATCAGAAGGTTATTGCTACTGTTCAATACATAAACTTTTTCTGTATGTTTGGAAGAACTGAAGTATGCATTTCTAGTGTTGCTGTTTACAAAATGGAATTAAACAGCCAATATGTCTTACTGGTGTTTTTAACAAGCAGGAGAAGGATACAAATCCCACAGCTCTGCAGAACCCACGGCTGAGTGACAAACCTGTAACAGTACAGCAGTGGTCCTTGCAGCAGCAGCAAACTAACAAGAGTTTTTTTTAACCACATCAATAACTTGCCTTTCTTATCTTAATCAGTCATACTGTTAGCTTTTTTTTTAAGCAGTTGTGTATATTCTTCCAGCATAATGTACATTCTCTCACCTGTGTACATCTCGCATTTGCTGGCAGCTGCTTGCTCCTGTACAGCATCAACATTATCACACGCAGTCTTCAGTACTTGAAGTGAAAAGTTAAACTACTAATCTTACATAACTGAGTAACAAAACTCTGTATATAGTTTGGCTAGCCCAAAAGGGAAAAACATTATTGGGGGGGGGGGGCAGAAATTAATGACTCACCACTTATAAGTTTGTGTGAATGTTGGCATAAGACCAGAACAGATCATATGGGCTAAAGTATATCAAATGAAAAATTTGACCAGGAAAGACAAGTACATATGGTGGTTAAACATAAATGTTATGATTTCCTTTATAGTGGCCCAGCCAAGTTCAACCACTACAAAAAAGCAGGAACTATGGAAGGGCTGCTTAAAATGGTGACAGCAACTTCCAAATATCAGGATCATCACTTACTCAAACTTGTACAAGTTCTGCTTGCAGTAGGAAGACTAATACTGTTCCATAATTTAATTAGAAGGGACTTGCAGTAGTGAAAGCTAGTCTCCTTTCCAAAAGGCCAGTGTTCTATTTTTTTCCTTATGTTTCAAATACAGCTTAACTGCCATCACTCTAAAATCTTACTAGATCAACCACTTGACTTTTAATGGTTGACTCCACTCTGCCTTCTCTTCCATACAGACCTTTTAGTCTGCAGGAACCTTCTCACCATCTCATCTGCCCTCAAATGACTCCCATAAGGTCATGAGTTGAGGACAGTAGGTTTCCCACCCCATCATGCCACTGGAAGGGATCAAAGGTCATCCTTATAACCAAACACTCCCTTAAGAAGGCAAAGACAGTCTCCTTATATAGAAAATCTTTCCAACTTGAGCATCATTCTTCTTGATCATTTCCAAAACAAGTGCGCTCCTATCACCCAGAGAATGTTAGCAGTGGGAAGGCATTAAGTGGACCTTTGCTCTTAAACAACCCCTCACGAAATGGCAAATAGGATAAACCTCTCTGTCCTTTTGGCTGGACAACCACAACCTAAACTCATACATTAATCTGGGTCATTGGAGATGCAGCCAAACTTCCTACACCTGCTCATTACTCACCCAAAACTTGCTCAGACTGATGAGTGAAAGTGGTAGTTAGGGAAGAACTGCCTTGCTGCATCCCAAACAAAACAGGCATAAAAAGGAGATACTTACAGAGGTATTTTATGCTCACAAACATGTTTTTTTCCTATTTTTTTCTCTCCCTTCCTTGCTGACCATCAGTCCTCATGTACCTTAGTTTATTTATTCCATCTACATGGCTAGCAATCAGTTGGAGGAGCCATCAAACAAGCCTCCATCAGGGATTTTGAAGGTATAGCCTAATTCCATCCCCTGGAAAGTAGCTGCATCGACAGTATCACACCAGGGACCACACTATCTTCCCTCTGATAGTGCAAGCTTTATAGGTGGTTACTAGGCCATCAGCCCAAGAGCCATTTTAATCCTAGCTAAGCTTACCCCAAATTTGACAAAATATTGCTGAACTGTGCCACTACCCTAAGGAATGTTATGGTTACTACACAGGATGCTCTTGCACATTACAGACATAGGTGCCAAACAAGGGGTAAATTTGCAATTTCCCATCCACTGGTCGAAATTAAATTTGAATAGGGTTAGGGATTAGCTTTGTTTTAAATGAATGAGGAGCCTGTTCCAGAGAAGGGGTAAATCAATGAGACAAATACATGTCTCTCTAACATGCCCTCTTCATGTCACAGACAAGGTTTAGGGCCTTAGAAAGTAAAATTGTGTAAGAACATAGCATAATTATAGATGTCCTACTGATCACTGTTGCTGTATTCCAATACTGATGGGTTATCCTGCCCAAGGTAACCTGATGTCTGGCCAGCTTACCAAAGCCAAAACCTTCCTGACACACCACACTTCCAGTAATGACCTCAGCTCATGGGTACAGGGGGTACATATGTGGGCATACGAGTGCAAAAAAACTCAGACTATCTAGAGACAGGAGACCATGGAAGAGCTTGACTGCAATAGTAATAAAGAACTAAGTCCAGCCAAGAACATGGGAAGGGAATCCTCTCCCCCAGTCCACAAGTTATAGAGAGGCCACAAGAGGTAGAAAGGGGTGATGGATGGAAGGATGTTAATACTGTAACAGTGACCAGCAGGAGATCTGCTCCTGTGGTTAAGTTTTTTACAGAAATGTACCAAGTCCTTCCTTGGATCACTGCTGAAGTATTCCAATACTGATGCGCGATTCCCAAAACTAAAGGTTACAGGTGGATGGATTGGAGACTGGAGAACTGTCTACCAGTCCTGGCAAGACAGATATAGCAAGAGGTTCAAGAGCTGGAGAATGCATCAACTCTGTAGTATCTAGTAAGGGTGTGAAGTGATGACCAGGTGGCCACCTTCAAAGCAGATCGGGAGTCAATGCTTTTGACGAAGGCTTTAGATGAGGAGTGTGTTCTGGCAGAATGGGCCTTCACATGTGAAGACTGAGGCTCATCATGGAAGGTGTAACAGAAGGAGATGGGTTTAGAGTTCCAGTTGGTGATCTGTTTGGAGACAGGGCTGCCCAACTTACTCTTCTGGAAAGAGCAAAGAGCTGGCGAGTTTCTTGAAAGCTTTTGTTTTGTCTAAGCAGAATCTTAGCTGTCTGTGTACATCCAGGGAATGGAGGAGTCTTTCATCCCTCTTTTGTGAATTAGGTAAGAAAGTAGGCAAATGGACAGTCTGACTGTTACCATTTATGGCATAACACAGGGGAGTTAGCCCTTACGGAGTCTGTATCCTTATGGAAGATGAGGAAAAGAGGAATGGGCTACAACTTGTAGCGCAGAAACTGTTCTGGCAGAGGTAAGAGCAACCAGCAGAACTGTTTTCAAAGTACAGAAGTTTAATAAGGTGGAAACTGTTGGTTCAAAACATGGTAAAAAAAACAAGTTCAGATCCCAAAGAGGCAGATGAGTTCAAGTGAAGGATGTCTTTTAAAAATTGTTTCACCTTAACTCTGTAAAGCAAAGTAGGGATAAAAAGCATGCAGGTAGAAATAACAGACAACTTGTGCCTTGATGGAGGAATAGGCTAGTTTACTTTTGAGTAACTCACAAGTAAGGTAGAATAATGGGAATACCCACCTGAAAATGGTCCATGTTCTACTCGAAGCACCAGGTGAAAATATTTTTCCACTTGGAACTGTAAGATTTCTTGCTGGTAAGTCTTCTCACCTCTTAAAGACACCTGAGGCATGTCTTCAGAAGACTGGTGCCTTAAAGGGATTAAGATTTTTATCACCCAAAAAGTGAGGCTGAGACCCTGCACGTTTGGGTTCATCAGAAAGCCCTTTTTCTGTGTAATTCCACTTTGTGAGGTAACTTGTAATGATGGCTCATGGCTATGTGGAGAAGGAGGAATTCAATGCTGCTTGGGCCAGAAGGGAATTATTAACATGATTTTGGTTTGCCCCCTTGGATCTTCAGGAGAACTTTTGGGATTATGGCACAGATCCCCCCTCCAGTTGAAAGGCATGGCATCCATTCTCCAAATCTGGAGCAAAACAGCTTGAGCTGTGTTCTGGGAGGAGGTAAAAATGTCTATTTGAGAAGTATCCCATCTCTGGAGTATGTCCAGGTAGACTTCAGTGTTCAACATATATTTGTGAGGATCTTCTATGCACCATCTTCTGATGGAATGTAAATCTGTAGGGACAATTTTGCTTTTATTGTGTAGTCTCGTTAGCAGAGCTAGCCTGCACAGCTGGTAGGACTTGGTTGCCTTGTGTTTGTTGATGTAGAAACCTACTAGTGAATCTAAACCTGGAAAGTGCTTTTTCCAGATAAACCAGCCTCTTTTTATGCCTCCCTGCCTTCATGGGAACCAGGAAGAGTCTTGAATAAAAACTTTTCCTAGGCCTCGGGATGAAACAGGTTCTATAATCCCATGGTAGAGAAGGTCCTGGATGAGGCGTGGGATGAGGTGAGGGGGGCCCATGCGCCAGAGGTGGGAGAACACCTGCAGGGCTTGAATAAGGGTTTTCATTTCCTTCACACCAATGTGCTCCTTTATTCTCTTTGGGAGGGGGGAACCACTAGCCTTGAACTCTTGTGGGACCTGTCCGTGCACCCAAGTCAGATCTGAAGCATCTGTATGGAGGTCCTAGGAGGGTGCAGGGGTAGTCCTGGATTGAGTTGAATTTGAGAAACCCACCGTTGCAACTCTTTCTTTAGAAAGGGCATGAAATGGATTTGGAATTCTACTGGACAACTGTGCTGAGACCAAAGGGTCTTCAAGTACCACTGGATCTTCCTCTTATGAAGTCTGATGAATGGCACCTTGGGTATTGTGGCTGCCATGTAACCCAGAGGCCTAGGATGTCTCTTGCTGAGGTAAAATCCAGGGAAAGCAAGGAAGCTGCTGGAAAGGGGAAAGACTTTCAGCTGAAAGGGAAAGGCTGCCAATCAAGACGACATTCAGGCTGCAACCTAAGAGCAGATCCTGGAACAGGGTCAGTGAAGACTCGAAGTTGAGTGCGAGACCAAAGTCTTTCCAAAAGCAACACTATGAAGCAGAGATAAAGCCATATTGTGTCCTGGGAGAAGGTCTGGATAAGATGATCATCCAGGTAGGGAAATGACTGTATTGCCTGGGTTGTGCAAAAGGCAATGGCTGGTGCGAGGCACTTTGCGACTACCCTGTGAGCAGTAGATAGACCAAAAGATACAGCAGAGAACTGAAAAACAGAAATCCTGAGGAATGTTATGTAGGTGGGATGAATAGGGATGTACAGGAATTCATCCTTCAAGTCTAGGGACAGTAGAAAAGTTTGTGGAAGGACAAAAGGAAGTATATAGCATCTTGAAAGATGAGACTTCTAGAAAGGTGGTGAGGTGAGACATGTCCAGTATGGGCCTACCAAGTACCCGCCTTCATGTGAACCAGGAAGAGTCTTGAATAAAAACTTTTCCTAGGCCTCTGGATGAAACAGGTTCTATAATCCCATGGTAGAGAAGGTCCTAGATGAGGCGTGGGATAAAGTGAGCATGATTGGGAGGGGAGGAAGGATCCCCCTTAAAGACAGGAGTTCCTACCAAGACATTTTGTAGCCATAACGGATGATGAAGATTATCCATTTGTCTGTAGTGATGAATTTCCAAGCCGGGAGGGACCGAGCGAGTTGTGGACAAGGTGGGTTTTGGATGGAGGAGGAAGTGGCGAGGCAGAAAAACAGGCTTGTTTATCTGGAAAAAGCACTTTCCAGGTTTAGATTCACTAGTAGGTTTCTCCAGAAATCTTTATTTGGACTACTTTCTGCCGTTTTGGGTGGGCTTTTCCTTCCCAAGGACAAAGGAAATGGACTTGGAAGGATGATTCCTTTGAAAAATCTGTTTGAAATTCTGGGTACTTTTCTGTTATACCCCTACCAGTCCGTGGTGTTGTAATTTGCTGATGTTTGCTCACACAAGCAAGGAGTTTGTACATGTGTCTGTTTTGCCGATATTTCATCACAGTTTAACGTACTTAAAGCATGACATACAGAACAAATGCTAACTTCTTTCTTTTTGTGATCAATTACTGGCAAAACAGACACATGTACAATTCCTTGCTTGTGTGAGCAAACACCGGCAAATAACAGCACTACGGACTGGTAGGTGTATAACGGAAACGTTTGGGATGTGTGTCATGCTTTAAGTACATTAAACCCCAACCATGTGTTCGCTTTGATGACTGCGTAGACTTTATGGAAGTCGTGAGGACTGACAGTGTGTGCAGTGCAAGGAAGTACACAAAGAAGAGAATACTACGCTTCTCGTGCATGTAACACTTTTAATGATGTTCAAAACAAACCAGGAGTCTATACACATTTATTACATGTACTGGAAGGAACAGGGATCAGTAACAGAAAGAACTGTAAGTGGCAGGAATGCAACAGGAATACTAAAAATATTTACAACACTTTGAGTAGGGCTTAAGGCACAGGAAGTAGTCTATACAGCAGGCATGAAACTCCCAATGTCATTTAGGATGCTACTGAACATTTCTCTTTTGTCATGTATGCGGCACCACATAAACTCAGACAGGACTGTAGACGTTGTCAGGCAGTCCCTCTTTGGCGTTTATTACGCCACTTGGCAGTATCACACAGGTGCTCCACTTTCTGGGTATGGCAGCCAGTGTCAGGATCTACAAAGTTATAGGAATGATTGACAGTCAGATGTTGGTATCCCACCAATTCCAACTCTTCTGACTGATATCCTTTTCCAGCAGTCAGAGAAGATAGTGCTTCCATCCTTCACATGTTCCTGGATTGCAGATAGTAATGTTTTGGCAGAGCAGTCAGGGACGGCCACAAGGAAACATTCACTGGATTCACGACACACACCACCAAACACCCACTGTGGGGGCAGAACCCGACCTACACTGGACTTTCTTCGGGTGAACAGGCTCTCATCAATCTCCACCACTCTGTCTGGCCCACTGATTTTTACATTGGGACGAGATAGTAAATCATGGGCACATACCTCTCTCAGGTAATTATTCCAGTCGACAGTTGTGTTATGCTTAAGTTGCAGTTGTGCTTTACAGAACTGAACAGATGTTAATGCCAAAGTCCACAGATAAATGAACCGAACGGCAGTCGGAAGGGGATCCGTAAAACCAGGTGTTTGTGCAGACACCTTTGTCCTCCCGGCAGGACCGACGGCTACATAACCACTTGGGGTTATTGGAGAATTTCAACCTCATCTAGTGCTCACCAGTTGGACTCTGTGCACAATGCCTCTCTGCTGCAGGAAAGTAAGAGCCGCCTGCTCATCTGCTGGGAAGTCCCAGAGGGTTATATCCATGTCAGCCATAACTTGGAGAGGTGATATTACAGGGAAATAACAAGGGCAAATGTAAGTAGTAGTGTTTCACGTGCTTCTAAACGGACAGGAAAAGCGAGAAATAAAGGTTTAGAACACGGAGTCATGTTTTACTGTAATTTTGTGTAAACAGAATGTTCAGCGCCAGCTACGGCTATGTGTGCGCTTCATGTTTTACTTTCCCAAAAAGCTGCTATTACAGCTACATCATGTACCAAAAATATTCCTTGCAATACTGGTTACAGACTGTTAAACACGAACTACTCAGATGGATAGTGAAAATGCAGCACATACCATCAAAATACCGTTGCGGACTGGTAGGGGTATAATGGAAAAGTACCAATTTCTGCATTTTTTTCCATTTGCTGCACAGTTTTGAAATGTTCGGCTGCACTAGGGCCAAACAAAAGGTACCTTATTAAGCGGAAATCCAGTAGCCTGACCTTGATAACCTCAGGGAGAGACTTAAGGCAAAGCCAGGCAAATCTGCTGATAACCGAGCCAGTAGTTGCAATCCTGGAGGGGGCCTTTGTAGCATCATAGCTGCATTTAATGGAATGATTGGCTACTTTTGTAGCTTGACAGAGCATGGATATGGCCTGTGCCTTATGCTTGGCATCTTCTAAATTAACCATAGATTTAACTCCTCTAGAAAGGGCAAAAGGCACTGTCAGAGTTTGATTATTTAGGATCCTAAAGGCAAAAGTAGCAGAGGTATTGAACTTTTTTTTACTACACTCCATGGCCCTATTTTCTCTATCTGATGGCAACACATTAGCTACAGGTAAAAACTTAGTGGGACTATCAGTGAAAACAGGAATAAAAATCTGAAAGCGCCACTACAGGGTTTTTGTAGAGATACTTCATGTCCTCAGGGACGTTCTAAAACTTTCAGACTTTTTGGGAATGGGAGACTGAGAATCAGAGGAAGTAGACGTGAATGCAAAAGCATTCAAGAAAGCTTCTAAGACTGGGGAAGCAGGTATGGGTTTAGCAGCCCCTAACACAAACAAATCATAGTATATTTTCTGTATATCAGTGACCTGCCTATATTCCCATTCAAAATGTTGCATCATCCCAGAGACAGTTTCCCAAAAAAAATTTCTTCTATGGCCTTCATCATCTGAAGAAACCTGTCCAGGGGAATGAATCAGAGGAGTATGCTAAGGAATCCTCACCTGAATCAGACTTCCTCCTCCTCCTCCTCAGAAGATGATATAAGGTTACCTCTTCAAAGAGGGGTCCTTGTAAAGGAGTGGTGAGGAAAGAAGGAGCTTCAAATATAAAATGGCCTTGTAGGGGCCTTATAAGAATTCAAGCCTTTCCTTTTCCTGAGACATCCAAGTGGGAGAAACATTTTTTTCCCTTAGGCTGAACCTTATTTCTTCTTCTTTCGGCTTTTCCCAGTTAGGGGTCGCCATAGTGGAACTCCGGTCCGCTAATGATTGGCAGTAGATTTTTATGGTGATGAGTTGCCAGCCCGACACCCAACCTTCAACAAAGGCACACCCATTTTACGCATGTCTTTCGACCGTGGGGAGGACATGTAGACTCCACACAGAAGGTGCTCCAGTCGAGAATAGAACGGGAGAACGTCTTGCTGTTAGGCGACAATGCAATCACTGCACCACCGTGGCTTATAAGCAAAAGAAACAGTAAGAAGCTCAAATGTGCAGGATATGGAATGAGATGAAGTAATGGCCACAGACATTGCAACAATGTTAAGAAAAGCCTCTAACTGGAAAACTCCAGGCCCAGATGCAGTACCTTACTTCTGGTTAAAAGTATTAATATCTTTACATGAAGACTTAGCCATGAGTAAGAACTATTTATATGCGTACCCCAAACAGACACCAGCCTAGCTAACAACAGGTAAAACAATGCGCCTACTTCAGAGTGAACCTGCAAGCTAGCCTAAAAATGATAGACCAATAACTTGCCTTTCGATGACATATAAAGTATACACTGGAATCGATGCCAACAAGAGTTGAATATCTACCCTAAAAAATATGATGGTTCAGAAACTTGAAGGACCTCTATATTAAGGTGCCCAGTACTACCTTCCTAACAATTTGAGGTATGCCCTCTGGTCCCTCTGAGATGATCACCCTAGGTTCCCCATCTCTACTGAAGTGGAAGGCTCAATCTTATGAGATGTGTGGGTAGCAGGCACCATATCAGCCTCCAAGAGTTCAAAGTTGCAGGCATCTGAGAAGGAGCAGGAGATGCTGCATATTTCTGCTGCATCTCGGGGCGAACACCTGTATCACAATGTGCAGCTGGAGTAAGGCCTTGACTTCTTGAAATATTTTTGGTGTGAAAATGACATCTAGGGCCGAGAGTAATTCCACCTTGTTTTGCATGCAGCCCTTCAGACTTAGGGTCTCAAGTATTTAAGGAGGAAAGATGTATGCTTAACAGATTTTATTACTTCTGTAATTGTGCTCAGCCCCTAAACAAAAAACAACACTGGGAGTGTATGTTTTTATAAGGGATATGCCTAAAACAGTCACACTTCTCCCTCTTAGCTGACATGAACAAGTCTTAAGTAGAAAAAAACAAGAATAAAGAAAGTTTCCCAATGAGGTACTTTAAAGTCTAGGCAATGGTACCGGCAATGACAATGTGGTGTTCAGACTGATGGGGGTGAAGATCCTACGTTAAGGACTGATGGCAAGATAATCTGGGGGTCTTACTCTCATACACCCACTTACGTACCCCATACCAGCAGGCTGAGGTCATATGCCTGACATATGACAAGTCAGGAAGGTTTTGGCTTTGAAAAGCTGGCTGGACACATCAGGTTCCCTCAGCCAAGATAATCCATCACTACTGGGATACTGTAACAGTGATCCAATGAAGGACATTAGGTATTTCTGATGCTATTTGTTTAGTGGATGTGTAACAAAACCATCAGTGTGGGATCATATGATGCTTTGTAGGCTAGGCATAGATCACCACTCGGCAGTCTGTAGAGACTGAGTACAGGGATAGGGCTTTGAGACAGTCCATATAGGATCTGTTGTTTCCTCTGAAAAAGAATACAGAGAGTAATCTCTGTGGTTTCTCAAGTTGTTGCAAGTGCCTGGCCACGTACATATTAGAGGGTGTGCTGTATTCAATAACTGGTCTGAAGACAGACTAACATAGGGGAACAATGACATCTTTGGACCTGGATACCATGCTCTTGCAAGTTGCGCAGTGTAGAAGGATTGTCTCACCACAGAAGACATAGGGTAGTCAAAGGTCAGGTTAATGTCAACATGCATTCTCAGATCCCTGTCCACATGATGTACCTTTAGGAATGTATTATCAAATGTGGTCATTTCCAGCGGCATCCATCTTTCCAAAAGATACTATTATGCATTTTTCCATATTAAGTTTTAGTCTGTACATCTGGCACCAGTTGTTTTTCTCTGTCAGGCCTTCTTGATGGATTTCTGTGATTTTATGAGATTTACTGACCATGTCTATTTTGTAGTCATCTGCAAACCTGGTCAACTAGAGTCCCTCGACATTTGTCTTGAATTCAGAGAAGCAGATGGTAAAAAGGAGATGCTCCAGAAATGATCACTGTCGGACCCCTCTAGTGACTGGCCTTTTTGTGGAGGTAGACTCTTCTGGGCACCACTATGAAGAATACTAAAACCAGATGGTAGCTTGTTGAGCCAAACATCTCCAAGGTAATATGAATCCACCTCACCTTTTTCAAGGATCACAGTCCCCCAAGACAAGCATGTTGATTTTCCTCACATCAACTAACTGACATCCAAGCTCCTAACTGAAGCAAGTTACATGGGTTGTAGTCTAAGCTCTCTCTCTCTTTCTTTAGCACTGAACACATGTATTGTGTCTAAAGGAGCATTAGTTTGAGTACTTGGGTACTGGGCAAAATATTAAAGGAAGAGACTGTTTCTGATATTTCAGTGTGTGTAAGAACTAAATCCATATTAACCTGCATCTCTGCTCTGCAGTGATCGTGTCATTTATTTACATTATTTATTATAATACTCTACTATTAGTAAAATAAATAAATATTTTATATGCTGATGTTATTATCACAATGACATCTATGATTGGGGGCCATCTAAGACTGATGGAAGAATGATGTACAAGACCGTGTCAAACATCCCACAGAGACACATATATCCAAGACTACAGATCTGCTGTAAAAAACACTTCAAAGTAATAGCAAATTAACACAGGCAATTATGCTAAAACATGCAGATGAACATTAAGGTCAAGCAATAAGAATGTACGGTACAACAGAAGACTCAAAATAATCAAACTTTTATGCTCTTGGCTACTCAGCATTTCACTTTTTGTTGACTTATGGAAGGTAATAAGGCTTGCCCATTTGTTGGAAAGATTAAAGGGATCAAAAACTATATTAAAACAGTTTCCTTGGGTTACACTACTTCCTTGAGTAACCTCAAGATACGTACACAACCCACCCTGTCAAAGATTCATCTGGGGACATGCCATCCACAGAAGTCCCTCCATAATACCTTACTTACGTATTTAAATACTTAGTCCATGGCTCCAGAGCTACACAACCACTTAAAAAGGAAAGAAAAAGCTAAAACAATCACTGCCAGTACAGTAACTGAAACAGTACTGGCAATTTGCTGTGGCAAACACCAGGTAGTTGAGTTGTAACTTGTTCAAATGTGAATGACAAGCTACTAGTATGGAAACGGTTTTACTGGGGACTCTATTATTAGTACTGAAAATGTTTTACTTCCGACTCTACAGGAGTTGTTTACATTATAGGTAGCAACTGCTCTCTAATTTTTCTAAATCAAGATGGTATACAGAACAAACCCAATGAAAATTTAAGCTTGGATTTGTAGAACGGAGGTTAGAAGAGGTAGTGGCTATTTCAGTACTATCCAAAGACTTTCAAATGTCTTAATCACAACTAATTTTAAAATATTTTAACACTGGATTGAATTTTGTGCTAGAATGGACATTTTTGTTGTGAATTTCATTAATACTGCACATTTTTATATTTAGCATTCAATGTCAAAATGAGATGTTCTTTAAAAACTATTGCCAAATAATGAATCTAATTAAGTGTATGTCTTTACTGCTTGTAAGTATTTTAATCCTGTTTTAATGGATTGCTCTGAATTTTCCATTCTGAACTCCAGCAGAAATCCCCATGCCAAGGTGACAAAAGCACAGAATAAAATTTTGAATATTAGTTGAGGTCTGCTGCTTTTTCTCGCCTTATGATTTTAAGCATTTATTCCCCAAAGGTAATTAACTAATAACATATAGACATTATCTAAATTGTAGGAGTTTGCCTGTATAACAGATCATGTTACAGTCAAAACGTCACATCAAATCAGTAAAAACCACAAAAACCTATAAAATATTGAGTAATATTTATACAGCCAAAGGTACAGACAATTCAACATGCAAGTCATGCATGCATCAAATTAACAGGGAATACGAAAGAGTTTGAGCAATGAGGGTGCAGAAAGATATTTTAATATAAATAGAACACATTCTTCTGTCTGCAAATGGGCAAGGTAAAAAAGGGACCATGGTGCAGCTAGTAGAAACACACATCTGGACTTAACTGTACAATAAACAAAGCAGTACTTGGATCACATGTTCAAATTCTGTAAAAGCAGACCTCATTCCTTCAAAAAGGTACAGAAAAGTATAAAATCTTTGTTTCATAACAATGTGGTGGAAAGTGTACTGTACTCATCTTTAAAAAAAAAAAAAGCCCTTGACTGAAACATTTCAAATATAAAAGAACTTTACAACACTTAGAAACATTTTGCTCCACTGCAGATTTGTCAATGACATTTTTAATTATGTAATTAAACTAGCTAGTGCTAGTTACATGCCCACATTTCAGCAGGTCGATGACTGATGAAAAAGATAGCAGTGTGGCACTAAATCGAGAAACCGTTGACAACACCCTGAACCCATGTAAAAGGGCAAGAGCCTGATGATGATGACACTGATTTCAGTAAGTTTATTGTTCTCATTCTGGATCAAGACGTGGTAGAACAGGAAGGATAAGATTCCCAAATGCAGAATCCTGAGTTATAAAATACCCAGATGAATGAGCATGTGCATGCTGGAACAAAAAGAGGACCATATATTAATGATTCTGTTAATAATCAATCATCTGTTGCAGTAGCATTATTTTTTACATCTTTTGAGTTTTCATTTTTAAAATTTCTGCTTTTAAGCTTAGTGGCATCAGTTTGCTTTAAATACATGTCAAATACATAACGTGTATAACTTTGAAGTTTAAAATAAATAAATAAATTATATATATATATATATATATATATATATATATATATATATATATATATATATATATATATAAAAACATACACACACACACACACTTTTAGATGGGATAATTCTTCACAGAGTACACCTACCGCTCCCTCCCTCTCATAAAAATAATGTTTCTTGAAGAGCAAGCCGAAATAAATACAAGTATTTATCATCTCAGTTCATCTTTGAGCGGGCATACACCTGCTGTACACGTACAATATCTTTACAGAGATCCCTCATAAACATACCTCTCAGCCTGAAAACATCAAAAATCTGGACAAAGGCCCATAAAAGGTAGGTACAACTGGTCAAAAATCTGAATGCTGACTAACAAAATTTGCATGCATACTTATGTAATACCATCCACTCCAATGGAATTGTGGGATACCAACATCCAAATGCAAACTGAACAGACAAAATATTAAACGCAAAATATAACCAGAACAGTAGTGTTTTACTTGTATTAACATTTGAGCTTGCATCAAACTTTGAACTTGTATAAAACTAAAATTTTATTTTATTTTATAAAAATAAAATTAACTGCTAGTAAAAGTTCATCTCGCCTTTGGAGACTGCATATGGGTTCGAGTCGATCTCAGAAGTTACGTCACCTCCATAAAGCTCCATGGGAGTGTTCATCTCGCCTTTTGTTCTTACATAGGGGTACCAATCTCTCCTCACACTGCGATCGGGCCTCTGCAAGCTCTAACCATAGAAGTGTTAAAATGCAATCTAAAACCCACAATCCATAAACCTTTATATTTCAGACACTTAGGGTATAACTATTAAGACATATAAATGCACATTCATCCTTACTTCGGCCACATAATCAAAGGAACACAATGGTACATATATGTGTTAAGAATGTTCTTCCTATGAATAATAAAAGTAGCATAAATGCTCATAACAGTATCAAAAGATGTGACAGTAAGGGGGTGGGGGCTTTATTCTGGTAGCAGATGAACATCGCGGAACATTCTTCCCGAGATACCTTAGCTTGATTATGTTGAATCTGACCGCTCAGGAACCCACATGGGTAGCCCCCTGTAAATAAAACCTTGTGAGGAACTCACGAGGATCGCTTCTGAGCACATTAGACCCAAAGGGTTTCCTGTAGTAGGGGGTAGTCTACTTTAAAATAGCATCAGAGGTATGCGGTTTGATGACCCAAAGGAAGCCACATGTAATGTGTGGAATGTCCTTTGGGTTTGATATGAGCCAAAATCATGTAAACCCCATCTTTGTTTTTTATATTTCGGTTTGTGTTCCCGGGTTGAAAATGCCAAGCTGTCTGTTAGATTCTACTTAATGTTAATAATTTATAATCCTTAATTTGTTGGTGGTTTTGTTTAGAATGTATCCTGTTAATAACAAAGATAATTTTGTGTTTGGAGACATACTTTAGGGAGGAAGGATGAATTGGTTGAAGAGAAACTCTGTGGAATTTGTGTAAATGATAAAGATTTTGTTGGGTTGAAGAGAAACTCTGTGGGAGGAAAGATGAACTGGTTAAAGAAGAGTTTAGAGAGCCTGAAGTTCAGGAAGCAAGAATTAACTGGAAAGAAGTTCCAGTCAGAGTGAAGCAACAAATAAGGAGATACAATGGAGAAAGAGAAGTTCTGACACTAATCTAAGGAGAGTAACATTAGTAAGAAAGAGAATTTTAAAAGTGAGCCAATTTTACTAGGGCAAGAAACAGGAGGTCTTTAAAGGGGCATCAAATTGAGTCTGTGCAACAAAAAAAGACTCTGCACAGGAGAGACATCTGACCGGAGCCATATGAAAACCTTTAGTGTAGGCCAAGAAAATAAAAGATGGCGGCAGGTGCTTGCCATTTGGAGACGGAAAATCAAATGGCACAATATGCGGCTAGTGTAGCAGGAGAAGCAATTCTGATGGAATAAGTCTGAAAAGAAATTTCTAAGATCTCTCAGCAGAGGCGTAGTTGGGAATATCCTGGACCAAGGGTGACAAGAATACAAATCTGCTCCAGTTGCTACACCAGTCTTAGTAGTCAATAGCTCTGGCTAAGCCACCAAGAACGAATGGACTGCAATGGGACAAGCTCTCAGACCAACCCCATAGCTGGAGCCCATGCACTGCTAGATCAGGAAGGAGAAGCGCTGGATGGGGAGTCTGGAAAAAAGGAGTCAAAAGGAACGGCTCTGCGTCCAGGGAAAGGGGGTTTGAGGAGGAAGTGAATCGTCAGGCGTGAATCCAACCCCCGCCAATCAGGAATGGGGCAATGAGGATTTGATGGCAGAGGAAACTGAATAAAAAAGATCGCGGGGCGGCTGGCCCCATTGGGGGGAATGCAGCCCGCGGTTGGGGTCCTTCAGAATCAACTTTCCCTGGGGACTGAAACTGTTTAGCTAAGTAGTTCTGCATTTGAAGGCTCCGCCGGGACGCAAATTATCGACGCTTTCGCCACTGGCTCATGTGCGCTGAACCTTTTCGGCTGCACCCTCCTCTGCACACCTGATGGGACTAACTGATGGGAAATTGTTCGTCGGCTAGACTTCTGACACCCCGGCCGTGCGTTGCTATTAGTGTTTGCACCCGTCCACTGCACTGCCATCTAGCAGATTGCTCTCTGTGTTAGCTGCTAGATGAACGTTCCCTAACTCTAGAGTGTTTAACTAAGATTGGTCTGCCGTCCTGGTCCTGAGCGTCCTGAGAGGAAGACCCACTGTCGATTCCGTGGGCATCACACTGCCTCGGTGTGGTCACATTGATGTGCGAACTTACCCTGCCGGTCCCTTCGCCCAGTCAAGAAGCTAAGAAAGATGTGTCCCCCACCCTATCAGAAAAGCTACTGTGGTCACTGTGGTTCAAGGTAGTTGTTGAATGACCCTGTCCAAGGCTGCACGCTTTTTGCCCAGCACTTAGAGGAATTTGGGAGGCGTTATGTAGAGACTAGTTGTGTTCCTTGCATCCCAGTTTTGCATAGAGCAAATAATGTGGATTACTCCTTCCCCAGAGCAGTGATTCCCAGGGGCTTGCAATAAGGGAGGCTAATTCACGGCCCATTTACTGACAAGTTATAGCTTTGCAGGAGATTTTTTGCTGTGAGAGTAGGATTTTCTGGTGAACACACAGGTGATAATATTAATCTGGGGAAGAACATGTGAAATTGACGCGGTGTTTAACTCTGCTCATGAACAAATGTTTTGATTTTGGCCTGGAGATTCAACACTAAGAATGAACAGATCCCAGGAACACACAGTTGTCGAACATTGGTGAAGCCCGTGGTGCTCAGGTCAGGACCGGTGGCAGAAAGGAGCCAGTCAGCCAGAGTTCGCGCAGTAAGAATCGAAATGACTCTATTTGCTACCACTGTGATGATCTCTATGAAGACCCTGAGGGCATCCACTGCATCCTTCTGTTCAGGGGAAGAAGCTGACATGACGTTTTCATTATTCGAAACTTTTGATCCTCTGGATGCCCTTTGATTTTGATGTGGTAGCTGGCCTCCTCTAGATTCATTATATAACTAGGAAACCTAAAAGAACCTTTGATCAAAGAAGGTGACCATTCGGAACTTTGGAATCTGCTGGAAAGTATTGAGGTAGTTCTACTTAGAGACTGGCTCAGTCCCCTGCTTTCTTTGGAACTAAAAAACTCTGGGAAGTTGGTCCCGATCCAGTTTAGAAAGGACTGACTGGCTGATGACTTTTTCTACAGCTTTGAAACCTTGTCTGTAGTTGGCCCCCCTGCTGCATCTGGGGTAGGGAGACCCTTAATGGGACAGGATATAAAGGCATGGCAACTTGGTACCTTGCCAGAGCCTCAGGAGTGTACGGTACCTCAGTCCCTGTGAGGGTATAAAGCTAAGCGAAGTCCTGGTCCCCTCTGCAGTGCACACCCGGGCCCTCCTCTGCTCTCAGGAGGGGGTTTACCACAGCTCTGCCTCCTGTCACCACGTTGAGGGGGACCCCCCTCCGCCATAGCTGGCGTTTTTCACCTCTGCCCCTCCTCTGCCCCAGAGGTTGCATGGGAGGTGTGCCTGAGAGCACTGGGCTAAACCACATTTTTCACACCGCTAGGGAAAGGGGGCACGCACTAGTTGGGGTGTCTCGAAGCAGGACAGCAGATGAGTCTTTCTCAGTCTTCCCGGGTAAGCATAAAGGATATCTTTGGGGCCAAAAGAGTGGCACCTGGCGAGCCCAACTTTGTAAAGCAAGACTGCGTGAAATGAAGGGCCTGTAGGGCAATCAGGACGGTTCTTTGAAGCTGTCACGGTGAAGGAGCTGCCCAATCGGGGTTGTAAATTTAAGAAATCATTCAACCGGACGCAGTTAACACAGCTGGTTAGGCTCTCAATTAGCAGTGTCACTAAACGGACAGCTGCATCCTCAGAGTGGAAAAAAAAGCATCTGAACTAAATCGGCCCCAGAATTGCAGGACGCGGTATGGAAAAACTAAGTGAACTAAAATGGCATGGAAAATCTCATCAACTCTTCATGCGCTTGGCCAGGCGCTGAAGCGTCTCTAGAAGACACTTTATTTGATTGGACAGACTAAGAGCCAGGTGGCTCCTACTGAACAGGCAGCCACCACCATATCCAGCCTGTCTGAACTCCTTTTGTAGACTAATCGGTTTCTGCTGAAAGGTGACTTGGGACTAAGCCTCCTAGAAAAAATCTTCATCAGGTGCCTATGGACTCAAGAGAGATTCCAAGGATCTTCCAGATGTTATCGATTCCTGTATCTAAGCTGGTGGGAGATGCGGGGCACCTGGAAGGAGGCTAGGACCTCCCTCAGGTCTCTTCCTAGACTTCTCGGGAGATGGCAAGACTCCTGGGGTTTGGGGGCACTCGGAAGACGCTGGATGGATGGTGCCCGACGCTGGATGGGGGAGGGGCTTTATTAACAAGAATCGGCTTGGAACACTAGTGGTCTTTGTCTGAGTGAACCTTTTGCAGACGGTCAACCCCCCCACTGTAGGTGCCCGCCGACCCGGTCACGGTTCCGAGGAAGAGTCCCCCCCCGACCCCGCGGACCGGGCCCGAGGCCCCCCGCGGAGTGGCGAATCGATCTCGGAGTCAATCGAGGAGGCCGAAGCTGGGGCGGGACTCGCAACCACACGCCACCGAACAGAGGCGGCCCGGGGGTCCGGCCAGAGAAAAGGCCCGAATTGCACTGAAGGGACCGAGGGGAATGAGGGAACACCGAGAAAGCTCCAATCAACAGATCAGCCTCTTCCGGGATCAAAGACTGAATGGATGGAGGCCTGGGGATGAACTTCAAGTTTCGGTTTCGGGTGGATGGAAATACAGGAAGAACCAAATAAGTTTAGACACCAACTGGGTCCAAAAATTTCACACATCATCCCCTTCGACATCCGAACCCTGAAGGTCGGCGGAAACAACCGAATAAAGCAAGTTTCAGGAATATGGCGTAGGAGGAACCAAGACGGTTCCAGACAAGCGCTCGCTCAGGAACCATCACGACACCAAGACCTGAGCCCACCGTGGAACCGTGAGGAAACCTCGCTGAAGAGCAGAACTGCCGATGACAGGCTCCGAGACTCTTTCCGCTGACTAGGGGTGATGCCTGGTCTGGTCAGAAGAGCCAAAAGCAGTCAAAGCTGGTTTCAGCCCTTGAAAGCCAGTAGGTTTCCTACGCCTGTCTATTAGTTTCCTGCCACTACTAACAAGACCTCCTGGGCCTCCTCTTGTAAGTAAGAAGAGGGCAGAAGAGTGAAGAGGTTGTGAACTGTAGAGTTAGGAACTTTGGGTTTTTTTGGCCACACATTTTTGGCCACACTGACCTTTCCTTTCCTCAATATATAATATAACTACATAAAACACAACAAAAAGTAAATTAAAAGAAACACAGTCAAATCGTCATCAAAGTGTTAAATTGTGCTTAATGCTCAACCAAGTGAAGGGAGTGTAGAGGATAAAAAAATACAAAAATAAGGTTAATTGGTCCAAGGAATTACGAACCACAACACAATCACACTTTGTTAATACAGATAATATCCAACTGAATATATTTCTTGATAAAATACAACAAAAAAACAAAAATAAATTAGCTAAGAAACTTAAAGCGAGCTAGCTCCCAACGCGCCGCAGCAGCGGCAAAAACTAGATCTGGGGTTAAGGCAGAGGGGGATGTGTATGATTAGATTGTCAGACTTCTTCTATGCAGAGCTTGAGCAAGAGGCCGGCGAGGAGAGGATCGGCTCCCTAAATGTGTAAGAACAAACGGCGAGATTGAACACTATCACATCTTGTTTTTACAGCAACATTCTAAGTTTATAAGAACAATATTTTAAATCTGTCCCTATTTTTGGGGTTTTTGCCCCCATATTATTTAAGACTTTATCCAGATTTCTTGTGTTTGGGAGTTGAGAGGTATGGGTGGCAGTCGTTTAGTTTTTGAGGAGATCCAGTTAGAATCTGGATCACTCATGGCTCAGCATTGTCTAACATTAGGGATGCCACCTTCCTTCACGGCTAAAACCGGAGTAAAGCCATGCCCCTCATGTCACCAGTAACCCCGCCCCACCCCTGTAAAAAAGCATAGTAAATCAGCCGATTTACAAACTCCGATAGTCTGTTTCCTTTTTGAAACAGAATACCGGAGTTTGTACAGTGTTTTCCAGACTACCAGAGAATCGGTTTGATTTCCGGATAGTCCGGAAAAAAATGGAGGGGTGGCAAGCCTATCTAACATGGAGGGGAGAGGGGTGTTATAGATTACAGCTAGTTAGAAAAAAAAATCTCCCTTCCATTTCATTACCATGATGGGTACTGAAAATGTAATGGCATCCAGGAAAATGGTAGCTGAGTTTGGGTGTATCATCTTTAACCCAGGCATTAGTGATGATAAAATCCAGGTTCTGGGTTGCAAGAAAAGCATCAAGTTGTTCTAACCTGCTCTTTAGGCTGCCTGTGTTTAGAAAGGCACCTCTGTAAGAGGGATTGGCAGTGCACTGCAAAGCAAGGCAGAGATCATACAAGACAGCCAAACACTTCCCTTCAAGCAACAAAAATATGTCTTTGTTAATACACCAAAAAGATATACGAACTTTCACATACCGATGATTTTTCATTAACTCAATTTAAATTTGCCACTTTGTTTCAAAAGTTCAAACTTTCACCTAAAACTAAAGAAAGGGATATGGTAGTGTTAAAGTCCTCTACCGCTGATACTGGTTCTTACCACCCATCCAAGGAGAATATGTCTCAAAAAGTGTACAAGTTTATGGTTCAAAAGCATCTTGATAGAAGTTATGCAACGGAACTTCCCATACTTGGTCCACAGTGTGTTGCAGTTGCCGACATTTAACACTTTGGGAAAATTTTATAAAGAATTATCATGCTAGTATCTACGTTACAAGCAGCAACATTTCTTGGAAATATTCTTCCTGTCGGCAACTACAAATCTGACAACCTACTGAAGAAGGTATTTTAGCAAGGCACTTTGAGCTACTGTGATGAGACAAGTGTGCTGGATGGGGAACAAAACCCAACACAGAGTCACTGATGTCAGTCATAAAGATCCTCTTCCTCTGACCTGCTTTGGAGGTGAAAGACCCACTGACCCCCTTCTTACTTTTATGGCAACAGCAGATATGGTGCTGTTTTCATTCAGGAATTCAGGAAAGTACAGTTGTGTACACTTACCATAAATGTAGATGTTCCAGTGTATTCACTGTTGCAGTCATCACTTTTGGGTTATCTGCTTTCCGTAGCCCTCAGTCGGCCTGATTAACAAAGTCTTGGGTCCTGCATCGGTTGCTGTCCCTTCTTCCATGACGTCAGGTAGTCAGGGGTATAAAACAGGCAGCCGACGCCATTACATCAGTTTTTCTTGCCTCAGATGTCAGGTGCCCCCTTAATGGGAAGCAATTAAATCTATAAATATACAAGGTAATACCTCCAACAAAAAAGCAAATACACCAAAAAGCTTTTGAAGACAGTAAAGGAAAGTAGAGGTATATCCAAAAAGAAGGGTGCTGGAGGGAGGGTAACCAGGACTGCAACAATGAATACACTCGAACATCTACATTTATGGTAAGTGTACACAACTGTACTATGTTCTTCGTCTTTCACTGTTGCAGTCATCAATTTTGGGTAGATTCCCAAAGCTAAGGATGGGAGGAGGAATTTAAATAGAATCAGGACCAGCTAAAAGGCCCTGCAAGACTGCAGTGGCAAAACCAGCTCTGGATTTAGAGAAAACTGGCAGATGGTAATGCTTGGTGAAAGTATGTACAGAACTCCAAGTAGCAGCTTCTGGGATGTCCCTGGTAGGGACGCCTCTGAGAAAGGCTGTAAAGGTAGATGCAACCCTGGTAGAGTGGAGTCTGATCCCCTGTGGGATAGGTTTTCCATGGTGTTTGTAGTAAAAAAGAATGCAATGGCCTATCATTTGGAAATAGCTTGCTCTGAAATAGCCTTACCCTCTGCCCCTGCAGCAAATGCCACCAGCAGTTGATCAGATTTCCTTTGAGGTTTACTTCTGTCCAAGTAGAATCTAAGTTGTCTGTGCACATCTAAGGAAAGCAGAACCCGTTCCCCCTTTGTTCTGTGGATTAGGAAAGAAGGCTGGCAAATGTATGGACTGATTAAGGGCCACACTGGATATCACCTTGGGCATGAAGGAGGGATTGGTCCTGAGGGACACCCTGTCCGCATGAGAGATGATGAAAGGCTCCACTGCCATGAGGGCCTGTAATGTAGACACCTTTCTTGCTGAAGTGATTGCTAAAAGGAAAGCTGTTTTCCAAGAAAGGAATTTTAAGTCTGCAGTGGCAGCTGGCTTGAAAGGAGGAAGGGTGAGCATTTCCATACAAAGTTGAGGTCCCAGGCTGGAGTTGGAGCTCTCCTGGCTGGTCAGAGATTTTTGGCCCCTTTGAGGAAACACGCAAGCAGTGGATGAGAGAAGAGGGGTGGTTCTGTGTTATAATGAGCTGAGATGGCTGAGGCATGAATTTTGATGGAGGAGAAAGACAGGCCCTTATGAAGCATCTCAGTTAAGTATTGTAAGATCTGAGGTAAATTGGGCACTGTTGTGCTCATCCCTTGAGATTGGTTCCAGACACAGAATCTTTTCCATTTTTCAGCGTAAGACTTTCTGGTACTAGGCCTCCTTGCCTCTAAAATGACATCCATCACTGGTTTACTGAGGGATGGTAAAGGAGAAATGATGTAATTAGCCAGGCTGTTAGATTCAGTGTTTGAAGTTGCGGATGCAGAATTGGGCACTCCTGTTGAGACAATAGAGTAGGAGTGTGGGGCAGGTCCCATGGGGCCCACAGTGACATACTGCGCAAGAGGGGGTACCCAGTGCTGGCGTGGCCAGTCTGGTGCAATCAAAATCGTCCTTGGTTTGTCTTGTTTGATCTTTAGTATTACTTTGGAGAGCAGAGACAGAGGAGGAAAGGCATAAACTGATAGGCTTTTCCAGCTGAAGGACAGAGCATCCACTTTCCAAGCTTGTTCGTGGGGAGTCCTTGTGCAGAATTTGTCCAACTGATAGTTTGGGGGGGGGCAAACAGGTCTATATCTGGGTCCCCTCCATTTGCTTGTCAATATGTTGAAAATCCTTGGTTCCTTTTCCAATCATGTGGGTCCATGAGGTTTCTGTTTAGTTCCTCTGCCAGTGTATTTAGTTTTCCTGGCAGGAACTGAGCTTGTAAATGTACCTGATAACTCAGGGCTTTGTTCCACAATGCCATGGCTAGTCTGCAGAGGGGGTAAGAATGTGTACCCCTGCTGGTTTATGTACCACATAACAGTGGTGGTGTCCATCTTTATCATTAATTGTCCTGGAAGAATGTGGTCCTTGAAGGCTGTCAGAGCATTCTGTACAGCTAACATTTCTTTTTGATTGATATGCAGGTTCATATGACTTGGGTCCCACTTGCCCTGAATGCACTTCCCTGCCAGGTGGGCCCCCCATGCATAGTCTAATGCGTCTGCTGTTAATGTTTGGGCGGCAGGGGGTAATGTGAATGGTAGTCCCCTGTTCTGGTGGCAGTCCTCCGCCCATCAAAGGAACTCTAGGCGTAGGCAAGATATGATAGAAATCATTGCCTCTAGATCCTGTGAAATTTGATACCACAGGCTTTTCAGATACCACTGCAGTTTCTTCATATGCAGCCTTGCATATGAAATTAGAAGAATGCAGGAGGCCATGAACCCCAAGGCTTGCAGTATTTGCCTTGCAGATAACTGGGTTTTTGTGGCCACTTGTTTGAAGTTGGTTGTCAAATTAATCAGTTTCTCCGGCGTGAGGAAAGCCATTTGGGAAGTTGTATTCAAGCTTGCTCCCAGGAAAATAATTTGTTGACAGGGTACCAGTTGTGATTTCCTTTCGTTTATGGTGTACCCCAGACAAGTCAGTACCCTTTGAACAAAGGCCAGATGATTCAAAAGTCCTGGCTTTCTGCCTGAATTAGACAATCGTCCAGATATGGGTATATTTGAATATTTCTTTGCCTGAAGAATGCAATGACTGGAGCTAGGCACTTTGAGAATAGCCTGGGCACAGTAGATAAGTCAAAGGGCAGTGCAGAGAACTGATAGTGCATGTAGCCTGCTTTGAAGCGTAGGTATTTTCTGCTAGACTCCCTGATAGGGATGTGCAGATAATGCTTCTTTTAAGTCTAGTGTTGCCAACCATGCATCTTTGCCTAGCATAGGAAGCAGCTGGTGAATCAGCATCTTGAATTTTGGAATCACCAGAAACGTATTTAGAGTAGAAAGGTCCAGGATAGGACGCCATGTATTGCCTTTTTTGGGTATCAGGAAGTCTCGAATAGAACCCTTGTCCCTTTTCCTCTTCTGGTACCAACTGAATAGCAACCATGCTTAAGAGAGAAATTACTTGATTTTGGGCCTGTGCCCACTGATTTGGGGGTAGATCTGGCCATCCGCTTGGTGTTGGTAAGGTGTGGAAGTGAAATCTGTATCGTTGGGACACTATATTTAAAACCCATTTGTCTTGGGTAATGAGTTCCCAGTTTTTTGCCTACAGACCAATCTTTCCGTCTAAAGGAGCATTCAGTTGGGAAGTGCTTGGAAGTTTTAAAAGCAAGTCATTGAGACGGTTTCCATAACGGGGAGTCTTACTACTCCCTGATTTGGGTGCGGAACCCCCCACTGCTTCTTAGTCTTGTGTGTCCCCTGGGACTGAAACCTGGGGTTTCTGCTATGTCTGGGTTTGGCTTGAGAAGACCTTGAAGAGGCTTGAAAGGACCAATTCTTAGAGGGCCAGTGCCTACTAAATCTAGGAGGCTGAACTTGTAAGAAATCTAACAGTTTGCATAGATTTAGCTTTATCTTCCATCTTTTTCAGAACTTCCTCAGCCTTGTTGCCAAACAGGCGGTCCTGACTTAAGGGAGCATCCAACAATTTAGCTTTAACATGATCAGGTAAAGATTACTCCTTAAGCCAAGCATGCCTTCTGAGCACAGAACCAGTAACAGCAGCCCTGCAAGAGGCCTCTAAAGAATCAAATCCACATTGCAAAGTATGTTTTCCAACCTGCTCAGCAGAATGCATTAAATCCTGTAATTCTTTAGTTTCCGCAGAGTCAGGACTCATTATTTTATGTTTAAGCAATCCAATAACATATTGTTGATACTTTAACATATGAAACTGGCAGTTTAAAGCCCTAATGGCCAAGGTTGCAGAAGTGTAAACCTTCTTACCCCATCTATTCAGCACCCTGGAGTCTCTATCAGAAGGGGTAAGATTTTTAGCAGTAGAAGCCTTAATGCCCTTGGGTCCTTGTGAAATAGTCTCTGGATCCATAGTAGGATTTTTAAAAAAGAACTTGTGTAAATCAGGAACCCTGTAATATCTGTCAGGTTTTCTGGGAGCAAGAGGCAAGGAATCAGGGGCCAAACTAGATTCCGAAAAAGCATCATCAACAATGCCTAGTACTGGAGGAATAGCTAAAGGCCTATGCTGAGGCAGGAGTAAGAAATACCCAAGCCTCTTTTTTGAATCAGAAAAATTCTAGCTTTCCCAGTGGAAATGCTCCCTTAGAGTATGTAAGGTTTCACCAAAAGAAAAATCCTCTGGAGGGGAAGCAGAGGGAATAGAGTCCTCTCCATCAGAATCCTCATAAGTAGATAAGGGCAAATCCAGATCATCAGAAGAATCAAAAAAATTAGAATCCTGGTCAGAAGATTCATAAACAACTTCAGTCCTAGGTCTCTTAGAAGGGGAGGCTGGCTTCCCCTGATTAGAGTTATAAGATCTTCAGCCATTCTTATAATTTGTTTTTTAGGCATACAGGCCTGAGCGTGTGGCCTGGGCACCGTTTTTTTAAGCATGGTTCGAGAGTTAGGCCTAAAAGAAGAAGGAGGCATCGGTTTAATATGCAAGTCCGTAGGCCTGAATACACCCTCACAAGCCGGTGCCTGCACAGCGACTCCGGACCCATCCAAGGTAGAGGCATCTGCAGGTTCCATAGTTAAAGCATTTCATGGCATACCGGACTCCGAATGGGTCTCAGCAGAGGCCTGCAAATCAGAAGTAGCGGGAATCAGGGGCTGCAAAAGTGCCTCACTGAGTACTGGTGAACTGGCGGACTGACTTAGCAGAAGCATCATCGGCAGTTTTGGACCTCGGCGGCCTGTCTCTGTCTTTATCCTTGTGTTTTTTTCGGAATCCCGGTAGTCGGATGGCTAACCGATGACATTTCTGGATAATTAAACTGAGAACTGAAATATTTTGAGGCAAAAATATACTGACGACAGTTAGTGCGCTGATTAAATAAAGCACAAAACCGACAGCACGGTACGTTGTGGTCAGGGCCTAGGCAAGGAATACAGTATGAATGAAAATCTTTATGAGATATTTGCATTCCACAAGTGATGCAATTATTAACTTTTACGGACATCGGTAAGGAGCAAGAAAAAGTTTCCCCCAACGGGGTACTTAGCTTTAGTTGAAGACTTTGGTTCTGAAACTCGAAAATGAAAATTTCAACAGTCGGCCGACTGGCACTTGTGAACTGCTTCTGCTTCGGGAACCGCACGGCAAGAAAGACTGATGTAATGGCATCGGCTGCATGTTTTATACCCCTGTTGACCTGACGTCATGGAAGAAGGGACAGCAACCGATGCAGGACCCAAGACTTTGTTAATCAGGCTGACTGAGGGCTATTGCAAGCAGATAACCCAAAAGTGATGACTGCAACAGTGAAACATGAACATCAACTCTTTTTAAAGGAATCTTTCCTCATGGCAGAATTTTCAGGACAAAAGTAACCAATAGCTATGGAAAATATTAGTGTCTTTTTTTCTTCCTTTTACATCACATCATTAGATTACAGACCAACGTATCAGTGGACAATATTACCTCCTTATATAAAAGCAAAACACAGCATGACTGCAAATAAGAAAAATAAGTTGGTATCTCTCTCTTTTTTTTATGGCCACTCACTATCACAACAGTTGTATAAAAAGCTCCAGTGTTGACAGCAAATCAGCATTCCATGGGATATGAACACATTCATTTAGTAACTCCACTTACCTGCCAAATTTACAGTGAAGAAAAAAAAAGGAAGCAAGTTGATCTTTTCAAAGGATATGTCCCTTCTGATGTAAGTGTACTTGCACATCGTCAGCAAAAGGACAGAGAAAGTACAGCTGTATACACTTACCATAAATGTAGATGTTAGAGTGTATTCACTGTTGCAGTCATCACACTTGGGGTAATCTGCCTGCAGGTAGCACTCAATCGGCCCGAACAGCAGAGTCTTGGGATTTCTGCATCGGATGCTGTCACCTCTACCATGATGTCAGTACGTCAGGGGTATAAAACATGCAGCAGACACCATTACATCAGTTTTTCTTGCCCCAGATGTCAGGAGCCCCCAAAATAGGAAGCAATTACATGGTGTGGAACACCTCCAGTAAAAAGTAAATACCATAGCCATAAGATATGGCCAAAAAGAGGATAGGTAGAAAGTCCAGATCCACCTCTGGATTTAGAAAGGACAGGTAAGTGGTAATGCTTGGTGAAGGTGTGCACATAACTCCAGGTTGCAGCATCCAGGATGTCCCTGGTAGGGACTCCCCTGAGAAATGCTGTAGAGGTTGAAGTAGCCCTAGTGGAATGAGTTCTGATACCGTGAGGTAGGTTTTTCCATGGTGTTTGTAACAGAAATGGATGAAGTGTGCTATCCATTTGGAAATGATTTGCTTTAAAATGTCCTTGCCCTCTGCCCCTGTAGCAAAGATAGCTAGCAACTGGTTAGATTTTTTGAAAGGCTTAGTCCTGTCCAGGTAGAACCTGTTCTGTCTGTGCATATCCAAGCAGTGCAGGATCCTCTTCCCTTTATTTTTAAGATTAGGGAAAAAGGTTGGTAAATGGATGGATAGGTTTAGGGCCACACTGGATACCACCTTGGGTATAAATGATGTGTTAGTCCTGATGGAGACCCTGTCAGCCTGGAAAATAAAGAAGGGATCCACAGCCATTAGTGCCTGTAGCTCAGAAACTCTTCTTGCTGAAGTGATGGCTAGAAGTATGGCTATTTTCCAAGAGAGGAATTTTAATTCTGCTGTAGCAGCAGGTTCAAAAGGGGGAAGCGCGAGCTTCTCTAGTACAAAGAAAAGGTCCCAGGCAAGGGTGGGAGCTCTCCTCGGGGGTCTTAAATTGTTAGCTCCTCTCAGGAACTGCTTGATCAGAGGATGAGAAAAGAAAGGTGGCTCCACATTGTAATGAGCTGAGAAGGCCGAGGCATGAATCTTAATTGAGGAGAAGGAAATGCCTTTGACGAGCAGCTCTGCTAGGTAATCTAGAATTTGAGGTAAGGAGGGCACGGCTGTGCCATTTCTTAAGAGACTGGCTCCAAGAACATATCTTTTCTACTTTTCTGAAAAGGATTTCCTAGTACTAGGCCTTCTGGCCTCAAAGATAACATCCAGCACCTGTTTGCTGAGGGTTGCTGCTGTTGCGTTCAGGGAAGAAGCCAGGCCGCAAGGTTCAGTGTTTGCAGCTGAGGATGCAAAATCTGTCCCTCCTGCTAGGACAGCAGGAAGGGGTGCTGATGTAGGCGCCAGGGTGGCACTGCTGTCAGACTGCGTAGGAGTGGGTACCAGTGCTGGTGTGGCCAGTCTGGTGCGATAGGGATTGTCCTTGGTATGTCCTGCCTGATCTTGAGTAGTACTTTTGAGAGGAGGGGCAGAGGGGGAAAGGCATAAATTGAGAGGTTTTCCCATGTGAAGGATAGGGCATCCACTAGCTAAGTTTGGCTGTGGGGATTTCTGGTGCAAAAGTTTGTTCAATTGATGGTTTTGGGGGGGGGGGGCAAAAAGGTCCACCTCTGGAGTCCCCCATCTGTTGATTAAAAATTTGAATTAGTTGGGTTCCAGTTTCCACTGATGTGGGTCCAGTAGCTTTCTGCTTAAGTCATCTGTCAGTGTATTTTGTTTGCTTGGGTGCACTTGGTTGCCCAAGGCTGTGTTCCACAGGGCCATGGCTAACCTGCAGAGTGGGTAGGAATGAGTTCCCCCCTGCCTGTTTATGTACCACATATCTGTGGTGTTGTCTGTCTTTGTCAAAAGTTGTCCTGGAAGGAAAAGGCATTTGAAGGCTGTCAGGGCATTCTGTACAGCTAACATTTCTTTTTGACTGATTTGCAGGTGAATTTGTCTTGTACTCCATTTGCCTTGAATGCATTTGCCTGCCATGTGAGCCCCCCATGCATAGTGTGATGCACCTGTTGACCGGGTTTGGGCGGTGAGGGGTTGAGTTAAAGGAAGTCCGTTGTGGTTGCAAGCCTCTGCCCACCAAAAGAACTCTGCCCTTAGACAAGGAATGATAGGAATCAGTGTTTCCAATTCCTGTGAGTGCTGACACTAGAGACTCTTTAAATTCTACTGAAGTTTCCTCATATGCAGTCTTGCATATGGGATTAGTAGAATGCAAGAGGCCATGAACCCTAGGGCTTGCAGTATTTTCTTGCAGATACCTGGGTCTAGGAGGCCATTAGTTTGAAGTAGTTTGTCAAATGAACCTGCTTTTCTGGAGTGAGGAATGCCATCTGGGAAGTTGTGTTCAAGCTTGCTCCCAGGAATACAATCTTTTGGCTGGGCTCCAGATGTGATTTATTTTCGTTGATGGGGTACCCAGGAGAAGTTAGAAGTCTCTTTATAAATACCAGGTGCTGAAGGAGCATTTCCTGACTATTCGCCTGAATCAGACAGTCACCCAAGTATGGGTAAATTTGAATATTTCTCTGCCTTCAGTATGCAATGGCTGGAGTCAAGCACTTTGTTAATAGCCTGGGCACAGTAGATAAGCCAAAGGGAAGTGCAGAGAACTGACAGTGCATAGAGCCTGCCCTGAAACTTAGATATTTCCTGCAAGATTTCCTAATGGGGATGTGCAGATAAGCTTCTTTTATGTCCAGGGTGACTAGCCAGGAGTCCTTGGATAGCATAGGAAGTAGCTTTTGTAGTGTAAGCCTTTTGAATATTGGGACCACCAGGGAGATGTTGAGAATGGACAGATCCAGGATTGGGTGCCATACGCTTTCTTTTCTGGGCACCAGGAACAGTTTGGAATAGAAACCCTGTCCCCTTTGCTCTACAGGAACAGGTTGAATAACCCTGATACTGAATAGACAAAGTACTTGCTTTTGAGCCTCTGCCCACTGGTTTGGAGTAATGACTGGCACCCAGCTTGGGGTTGGCAGTAAGTGAATGTAGAATCTGTATCCCTGGGATACAATGCTTAGGACCCATTGGTCCTGGGTAATGGACATCCCATTTTTTTTAGCCTGCAGGGCGAGTTTTCTTCCTGGAGTGCAAGTACTTGGGCATGGCTGGGAAGAATGACAGACAAGTCATTGTGAACTTTTTCCATAAGGGGGTGGCTTACCACTCCCGTTTTTTGAGGTGGGAGCACTCCATTGCTTAGATATCTGTATACCCTAAGACTGTAGTCTTGGTGGTCTGTTGCCCCTGTGTTTGGACTGAAGGCCATGGAGGGACTAGAAAGGACCAGTTTTTAGAAGGCCAATGCCTACTTAATCTAGGTGGCTGTACCTGTAAGAAATCTTTAACAGTTTGCATAGATTTAGCTTGCTTTTGTGCCAAACAAGCATTCCTGGTTTAATGGAGCATCTAGCAATTTTGCTTTGACATGGTCTGGCAAGATTTGTTCCTTCAGCCATGCATGCCTTTCTCAGTACAGACCCAATGACAGCAGCCCTGCAAGATGCTTCTAAGGCATCAAAACCACCCTGCAAAGTATGTTTACTAACTTGGCTTGCAGAATGCATCAACTCTTGTAAATCTTTACTCTTTGCACAATCTGGAAGCAACAACATCTTCTGTTTAATTAGCTCCATGATATGCTGCTGATACTTTAACATGTGAAACTGGCAATTTAAAGCCCTAATGGCAAGAGTTGCAGAGGTGTATACCTTCTTACCCAATCTGTCTAAATCTCTAGAATCCCTGTCTGAAGGGGTAGGGTTTTTGGCTGTAGTGGCCTTAATACCTTTAGGTCTCTGGGAAATGGTCTCTGGATCAGCAGTGGGATTCTTAAAGAGACATCTGTGTGAGTCAGGTACTCTGTAGTACCTGTCAAGCTTTCTAGGAGCTGGAGGTACAGAATCAGGAGTAAGACTGGACTCCATGAAGACATCATCTACAATATCCAGGACAGGGGGTATAGCTAGAGGCCCACGCTGAGGCAAGTCTAAAAATTCTCTGAGTCTCTTTTTGGACTGTGGGTAGTCCTGGCATTCCCAGCGGAAATGCTCTCTTAAGGTATGCAAGGTTTCACCAAAAGAAAAGTCATCTGGAGGGGAGGAAGAGGGAATGGATTCCTCTGCATCTGAATCCTCACAGATAGATAAGAACAAAGAGTGAGGTGGTCACACTGAAAAAACAATCCGTAAAAACAAAGTGAAAACTCCAGCCAAGCTAGAACTTCCAATGAGTGACCTCACAAACCTCCTGTAACAGAGGCACATGGGATATATACAAATGGCCCTTATGAACATCAGGTGTTTCAGCTATATGGCTATTCTGATTACCCATGACTTTTACTTTTGAAGTCGTTTTAATGGACAATTTGTGACCTTCTCACTCTTTGTTTTAATTTGTTAGTTGGGATATTTTGCAGTCACCCTAATGATAATGGACATCAACAGGGTATAACAACCCTGTGTTTCTTATGCTTAGTCGAACACTCTGCTTGTGCTATGCTGACAAGATCATAAGGCCGAAATATGCATATCCATAGCTAGTGGGGTTTGGCTTTATTGGCCTGAAATTGTCCATTAAAACGACTTCAAACGTAAAAGTCATGGGCAATCAGAATCGCCATATAGCTGAAACACCTGATGTTCATAAGGGTCATTTGCATATATCCCATATGCCTCTGTTACAGAAGTTTTGGGAGGTCACTCATGGGAAGTTCTAGTTTGGCTGGGAGTTTTCATTTAGTTTTTACTCATAGATAGATAAGGGAATGTCCTGGTAATCAGAGGGACCAGAGTCATCGGACTCATGGTCTGTAGAATCAGAAGGAAAATCAATCCTTTGTTTCATAGAGGGGTAAGGCTGGTTTCCCCTAATTAAAGTTATAAGGTCTTCAGCCATTCTAAGCATTTGTTTCCTTGGCATGGGAGCTTAAGCATGCGCTTTGGTCGTCTGTTTTCTAGGCATAGTGCGAACTCTGGGCCTGAGAAACTTGGTAGTTTTAGTCAAAAATGAAGATGATGGTATAATACGAACATCGGAAGGTTGGAATACACCCTCAGAAGCCAGTGCCTGCACAGCGGCACCGGACCCATCCGAGGTAGAGACATCCGTAAGTTCCATAGTAGAAGAAGCAACTCGCAGCATACTGGACTCAGATTCGGTCTCAGCATAGACCTACGAATCTGTAGAAGTGGGTATCACAGGCTGCGAAGGCGCCTCACTGAGTACCGACCTATGCGGTCTGTCCCTGCCTTTATCCTTACGTTTTTTCGGAAGATCGGTAGTTGGATGGTTTATAGAAGCCATTTTGGAATATGGAGAATGAGAGCGAAAGAATTTAGTGACAAAGATAGCCCAAAGATGAATAGTTCGGGAGTTAAACAAGGCACAAAACTGATAGTGAGGAACGTCGTGGTCTGGGCCTAAACAGGTAACGCAGTAAGAATGAAAATCTCTGTGAGGTATTTGCTTTCCACAGGCAAGACAATTGTTAACATTTTCTGACATCGGTTAGAGCAAGAAAAAAGGATCCCCAATGGGGTATTTAGCTTTAGAAAACTTCAGGCTTGAAACTCAAAAAACGAAAATTTCAGATTGTGGCCGACCGGCATTTGCGAACTGCTTCTGCTTCGGGCTCCCATGCAGCAAGAAAAGCTGATGCACTGGCGTGGGCTGCATGTTTTACACCCCTGATGTACTGACGTCACGAAAGAGGTGACAGCATCTGACACAGAAATCCCAAGACTCTGGTATTTGGGCCGGCTGAGGGCTACCTGCAGGCAGATAACCTCAAGTGTGATGACTGCAACAGTGAAACACGAAGAACATAGTTAAATGGCATTCTAGCTGGTGAATTTCAGTGTCCAAATATCACAGAATTGCTGGTTGCCAAAATAATGCATTTTTTTCCTCCTGCCTTCCTTCCTTTCTTGGTATCACTTCATACCTCTCTGGGTCTTACATACTTATGCTGACTGCTTGCTTGTTTTCTCATGTCTGGAAATGTTTTATTTACTTTTTTGGAATGCTTCTTAATGTACATCCAAGTCTTTTCCTACAAAGTGCCTCTGGTGATCAGGATATACTGCTGATGCATGATAACATCAGTGATAGCTAAAAATTGTAAATAAAGAAAAAAAAGCAAAACGGGGATATGAAGGGGCCACTCGGGAATTTGTGGACTCCATTATTTTGCCCTCAAACCCGTAAATTCTGAGGAATTCAGTATGCTTACCAAGACTTTTCAAAATTAAAAAAAAAAAAAAAAAAAAAAAAAAGCCATTTTCAAGGAAGCACGTTCACTGTGCCAAGGTTAGAGGCAAGCACACTCCAGAGAGTTTCCATTCCTTGTCCTTAAAAAATGCACCACTACCTACAAGACAACTGTAACACTAGCAAAAAAAAAACACAGTTACACAATTGAAAGGTTAAATTACAAAGGGATTATTTAGATATAGTATAGACTAAAGGAATCACCAGTAAGGACAAAAGGAATCACCAGTAAGCACAAATGGGAGATTGGGGGGGGGGGGGTGAGGACTGAGAAAAAGCATTACTGACTGAGATATGAATCTTATTGGTCAAAAAGAGAGCACTGCAGCAAGGTAACACCACTAAGTTTGCTTTTCAGCTTTGAAGACCTTTAATATAACGTAATGGCCTAGACCAATAAAGCCTTGACTATGTCCATGCTGATCAGAGTTTAGTTGCAGCTTGGGCACCTTTGGAACTGGCAAGAGCATGAAAGGAATGAGAAGCCTAAGCCTGCTTTTAGAAGCAGAATTGACGGATGGTTTGTGGGCATGAATGGACTACTCACTGAGCACAGAACAGGAACTGGGTTCAGTGAGTGGGTAGAACTGTAGAACATGCCCATATTTGGGACCAGGACAAGGTCAATCCCAGTAAAGTACAGTTGTGTACACTTAACATAAATGTAGATGTTCGAGTGTCTTCACTGTTGCAGTCATGACTGTAGGGTTCTCCCCTGCCGGCAGGCAGTCCTCGATCGGCCAGAATCCCAAACTCTGCGTCCGGCGTCGGCTGTTCAGCTATGCTTCCTGATGTCAGAGCGCCAGGAGTACAAAGCTGACAGCCGACGCCATGTTCTCCAGTTTTTCTTGCCCCAGATGTCAGGAGTCCCAAAATGAATAAGGTCCCATACCCTTTGCAAATACACCTCAGAAGAATGGTGAAAAAAGGAACCACAGAAAAATAAAAATAAGAGGGGACAGGAGGGAGGGAAACCCAGACTGCAACAGTGAAGACACTCGAACATCTACATTTATGGTAAGTGAACACAACTGTACTATGTTCATCATGTTTCACAGTTGCAGTCATGACTGTAGGGTAGAATCCCAAAGCAGAATGAAAGGGAGGTGGTCATAAAGAAGAAGGGGAGGCTAAAAGGCCCTGCAAGACTGCAGAAGCAAAGCCTGCCCTAGACTTCGAGTAGAGAGGTAGATTGTAGTGCTTTGAAAAAGTATGCACTGAACTCCAAGTTGCAGCTTCCAAAATGTCTTTGGTAGGAACTCCCCTGAGGAAGGCAGCGGAAGTGGCAGCAGCTCTGGTGGAATGAGTCCTTATACTCCCTGGGATTTGCTTTCCATGGAGTGAATAGCAAAATCTGATTCCATGAGCAATCCATTTAGAAATGGTCTGTTTTAAAATGTCTTTACCTTGGGAACGTGAAGCATAAGAGACAAACAATTGCTCTGATTTCCTGATGTCCTTGGTTCTGTCCAGGTAAAAACGTAGTGGTCTGTGTACATCCAAGGAATGTAAGATCCTTTCCCCTTTATTTTGAGGAGTGGGGAAAAAAGTTGGCAAGTAAATAGTTTGATTTAAAGCCACTTTGGAAACCACCTTAGGCATGAAAGTAGGATTAGTCCTTAAAGACACCCTGTCTTGATGAAAAATAATATAAGGTTCCACAGCCATAAGAGCTTGCAACTATGAAACTCTCCTGGCAGAGGTGAGAGCTAACAGGATGGCTGTTTTCCAAGATAAAAACTTGATGTCAGAAGTGGCAGCAGGCTCAAAAGGAGGTAAGGTGAGTTTTTCCAAAACATAGTTAAGATCCCAAGCAGGAATGGGAGGAGATCTAGGGGGCCTTAAGTTCTTAGCTCCTCTGAGAAACTGTCTCATGAGCTGGTGGGAAAAGATTGGAGGGTCTGTATTATAATGAGCAGAAATAGCAGAGGCATGTATCTTAATGGAAGAGAAAGAGAGACCCTTATGTAAGAGGTCAGTCAGGTAAAGTAAAATCAAAGGAATGTTAGGAAGAAGAAGATCAGAATCCTGAGCCTGCATCCAGGAACAAAATCTTTTCCATTTTCCTGCATAAGATTTTCTAGTGCTAGGACATCTAGCTTCTAAAATGACATCCGTAACCTGCTTGGGTAGGAGAGAATGAATCAAAGACCCTGGATTAACCAGGCCGCCAGGCTGAGAGTTCTGACATGGGAGTGTAGAACCTGACCCTGGTGTTGGAACAGAAGGTCCGGACACTGTGGTAAAATCCAAGGGGGCTCCAGACAAAGGTTTTTCAGAGTTGGGTACCAAAACTGTCGAGGCCAATTTGGGGCCAGTAAGATTATCATCTTGGGCTTGTCTTGTCTGATCTTTAGTAATACCCGTGGAAGGAGAGGTAGAGGCGGAAAGGCGTATCCCGAGAGGTTTCTCCAACTGAAAGATAGTGCATCCACTTTCCAAGCTTGTTCGTGGAAAGTCCTGGTGCAAAAAATCTCTAGTGGATGATTGAGGTGGGATGCAAAGAGGTCTATGTGAGGACATCCCCAGACTGCTGTTATCATCTTGAATATTTCGGTGTCCAGCATCCACTCGTGTGGGTCCGAAAGGTTTCTGCTCAGACTGTTTGCCAGGAAGTTTTGCTTCCCTGGTAGAAACTGAGCTTGAAGGTCCAGATTGCAAGCTAGAGCTGTGTTTCACAGACCCATGGCTAGTCTGCAAAGTGGGTAGGAATGAGATCCCCCTTGCTTGTTTATGTACCACATAACTGTGGTGTTGTCTGTCCGTATCAGTAGTTGTCCTGGGTGTAGAAGATTCCTGAAGGCCAATAGGGCTTTCTGAACGGCTAACATTTCCTTTAAATTGATATGCTGGTGCTTCTGATCCTTTGTCCAAAGGCCTTGCAGACAGTTGCCCAGAAAATGGGCTCCCCGGCATAATCTGAGGCATCCGTGGTTAGTATCTGAGTGGCAGGAGGCAGGCAGAAGGGTTTTCCTTTGTTTAGAGTACATGCCTTGGACCACCAAAGGAACTCCTTTTGAAGACAAGGCAGGACGGAGATCAGTATGTCTAAACTATGGCAATGCTGAGACCATACACTTTTTAGGTACCACTGTATTTTCCTCATATGTAGTCTTGCATATGGTACGAGAAGGCTGCAGGAGGCCATGTAACCCAAAGCCTGCAGGAATCTCCTTGCAGATAGCCAAGTTAAAGTTGCCAAGGTTTTGAAAGTTGAAGCCAGCTGTAACTGTTTTTCGTATGTCAGAAATGCCATCTGGGTTGTTGTGTTTAGAGAAGCGCCTAGAAAAATTATCTGTTGTGAGGGAGTGAAATTTGACTTTTTTATGTTTACAGTGAATCCCAGGAACTTGAGAAGATTCTGAACAAACTGTAGATGCTGGAGTAAGACAGCCTTGCTGTCTGCCTGAATAAGACAGTCGTCCAGTTAAGGGTAAATCTGAATTCCCTTGAGTCTGCAATAAGCTACTACTGGAGCCAGGCATTTGGTGAAGACCCTGGGCACAGTAGACAATCCAAAGGGCAGTGCAGAGAATTGAAAGTGCCTCGATCCGGCCTTGAACCTGAGCTATTTTCTGCGGTCCTGCCTGATGGGAATGTGTAAATATGCCTCCTTTAAATCTAAAGTTACCATCCAGGCATTTTTGGTCAGCATTGGAAGTAGCTGCTGTAGAGTAAGCATCTTGAATTTTGGTATCTCTAGAAAAGTGTTCAAGACTGACAGATCCAGAATGGGTCTCCATGAATTTTGCTTCCTGTGGACTAGAAAGAGCCTTGAGTAAAAACCTTGTCCCATCTCTGAAAGTGGAACTAGTTCTATGGCTTTCATCGCCAAGAGAGCTTCCACCTGGTTTAAGGCCTCTGTCCATTGATGTTTTGGAAGATCTGGCCATCCGCTTGGCCTTGGTAGGGTATGAAAATGGAATTTGTAACCTCTTGAAACCACATCCAGAACCCACTTGTCTTGGGTTATAAGAGTCCAATTTTGGTGAAAAAGAGAACGTTTTCCTCCGAGATGGGCTTCCAGGCAAGAAGTTCCTGCAGCCCAACAGAGGGAGTCATTGAGTCTGTTTCCTATGAGCTTGCGACCTGTCCTCTCCTCCCCTAGGGGTGGAAGCAGTCCACTGTCTTGGTCTATAAGAGGCTTGTGTTTGAGGCCTTCCTCAGGAGCGTCTGTATCTACCCCTTTGAGGCCTGTCTGAATTGGGAAAGGACCTTGAATTGGGAAAGGACCAATTTTTAGTAGGCCAATTCCTACTAAATCTGGGTGGCTGTACTTGTAAGAAATCTTTAACTGTTTGCATGGATTTTGCCTTGTCCTCCATCTTTTTAATCACCTCTTCAGCCTTAGATCCAAACAAAACATTATGCTGAACAGGAGCATCCAATAATTTAGCTTTTACTTGATCTGGCAAATTTTGTTCCTTTAACCACGCATGCCTTCTAATTACTGTGCCAGAGGCAGCAGCCCTACAAGAAGCCTCCAAGGCATCAAATCCACAGTGTAAACCATGCTTCCCAACTTGTTCAGTGGCATGCATTAAGTCATGTAATTCCTTATCATCTGCACAGGCGGAAATGGAAGTTAGCTTTTGCTTCAAAACAGACAGTAGAAATTGCTGGTATTTCAGCATATGAAACTGACAGTTTAAAGCCCTAATAGATAAAGTAGCAGAAGTGTACACTTTTTTGTCCCATCTTTCTAAAGATCTGGAATCCTTCTCAGTGGGAATGGGGTTTTTAGCAGAAGCGGCCTTAACTCCCTTAGGACCCTGAGAAATGGTTTCAGGGTCAGCAGAAGGGTTCTTGTATAAAAACTGGCGGGAATCGGGAACCCTGTAATATCTGTCGGGCTTAACAGGAGCTGAAGGGGTTAAGTAAGCCTCCAAAAAAGCATCATTCACAACATCCAAAATAGGAGGAATAGCCAGGGGTCTATGTTGGGGAAGAAGAAGAAAATCCCTTAGTCTTTTCTTAGATTCTGAATACTCCTGTCCTTCCCAGTGGAAATATTCCCTCATTTCATGCAAAGTTATCCCAAAAGAGAACTCCTCAGGGGGAGAAGCTGAAGGAATGGATTCCTCAGCATCAGAATCCTCATAAGGAGGGAAAGAATATTCCTGGTCAGAAGAAGAAACTGAAGACACAGAAGCCTGATCAGAGGAGTCATAATAAACATCCTGCCTTGGCCTTTTATCTGGAGGGGGATGTGAACCCCTAATCATAGTAAGTAAGTCCTCCGCCATCTTAAGTAACTGTTTCTGTGACTTGGGTGCCAGTTCAGAAGAGGCCTGTGTTGCAGTCTTTGATTTGGAAGGAGTCTTTGCCTTTGTCTTTGGCTTTGCCTTTATTAGAAGCTGAGTAGGCCTGAAAACCCCTTCGGAAGCCGGTACCTGCACAGCGGCTCTGGACCCATCCGAAGGAGCATTGTCCGAAGGTCCTGCAACAGAAATAATCAAAGGCCTAGTTGGCTCGTGGGAGTCCGTTTCGGCCATCGGTTCCGAAATGGCCGACGACAGGGGCTGCAAAAGCGCCTCACTGACGACGGCCGAACCTAAAGCTGGCTCTGCTTGAATGATATCGTCTGATTTGGACCTCGGAGGCCTGTCTTTGTCCTTGCGTCATTTGTGAACTCCGATAGCCGGAACCGTATCCGACGACATTTTGTAATTAAAACGCCTAGCGAAGTAGTGAAATGCAAAATCGTACCTTCGTTTAATTGTACGTTGATTGAATCTAGCACAAAACCGACAACTAGCTACGTCGTGGTCAGGGCCTAAGCAAGGAATACAGTAAGAATGAAAATCCTTATGAGGTATTTGCTTCCCACATGAAATACAATTATTAACTTTTTCTGACATCGGACTGGAGCAAGAAAAACATTTCCCCAACAGGGTACTTAGCTTTGAGTAGGAGAGTAGGAGAAGAAAGTCTTCGGACTGAAGTTTGTTCAGAAAAAATTGTCAGGAGTCAGCCGACCAGCATTTGCGAACTGCTATCACCGCACGGCAAGAAAGACTGGAGAACATGGCGTCGGCTGTCAGCTTTGTACTCCTGGCGCTCTGACGTCAGGGAGCATAGCTGAACAGCCGACGCCAGACCCAGACTTTGGGATTCTGGCCGACCGAGGACTGCCTGCCGGCAGGGGAGAACCCTACAGTCATGACTGCAACAGTGAAACACGATGAACATCCCTGCTTACGCTGAAGCCTGTCTCCGTGCATAGGACTGGTGGCTTTCAGACTCGCTTCTGTCTTGTGTGAGTCCACCCTAAAGCTGGTAACCCTGGCCCAAAGGGGTTTTACAACTGGAAAAAAAAAATGCTAAAATTAAAGCCCACTGACTGTGGTGAGATGGGACTTAAGAGGAACCACACCCCAGTGAATGTACATACAACTCAGCAACTCAATGGGGGAGAAAAACAAATTATCTAGGCCCTTTGCTGGTCTAAAATTTCCTAGCAGACTTGCATGTATGTCTCCTGTACAACCCCTTGCTGATCTCTTGGATTGAGCCAAGTAAAAACTGTCTAGTACCTGGTAATACATAAGTGATGCAATCGTACACTAAAACAGTTCTTTTAACTGAGCAAAATATTCAGAGAGACCGTCATCTTCCTACAATTAAAAACACCACCATTAAGCCTGCAATGGGCACTTGTGAAATGTTTAACAAAATCCATTTGCTGTGTTGTGACTCTAAGCAAGTCACTTAACCACACATTTCTCCTGCATTATGTCTGAAGAGGGATTGTGTGCCTAGTGGGCTTGCCTGGCTAACAAATATATTTGTTATTAACGACTTACAAGGCTAGGGATCTGCATGATATACAATTTAGGGATTCCTGTGTCGTAAAACTCTCTCTCACAGAGATCCACGCTTATGTCAAGTGCCTCATTCTGTACATTCTTTCTTTGAGGATGAGCACTGCAATAGTCCCAGAACAATGGATAAAATCCCAAGCACTACATCCTGCAAAGCAGGGAAGGTGGAAGAATTCTGCAGAGGTCCTTAGAGATCAGCCCACAGTCTTGTGTTTCATTGACACTATGTGCTTAAAGATGTTTCACAAATGTGTGCATTTCCTGCAAAATGGCAGTTTTACCAGAACATCGTGCAGGGACAGTTCTAAAGAAAACATAAAAGGTAGCTGTTGCTTTTGTGGAGTGAAGCTTTACCATCCTCTTGCATGGCATGCAGTATTTTTCTATTTCCACTTCAACGGTATGCAAAAAGTACAGTTGTGTACATTTACCATAAATGTTCGAGTGTATTCACTGTGCAGTCATCACCTGTGGGTTATCCCTGCTGCGCTAGCCCTTGGCCGGCCTGAATACCAGAGTCAATGTTTTTCTGTGTTGGCTGCTGTAGCTTGATGTCTGACGTCAAGTCGCCAGTGCTATAAAGGAAGGCAGCCGACGCCATTACATCAGTTTTTCTTTTTTCTTGCCCTAACCAGTCAGAGGCCCAAGTAAACATGGTAAAGGTGGTCCTGGTGGCTAAAAGCCACCATTAGAAACTTATGTCTCCCTAAAGAAAGAAGATATAAAGCTGAAGGGGAGTGGGAAAAGTACAGTTTTGTACCTACCATAAATGTAGATGTTCGAGGATCAACATTGCTGCAGTCATAACCCGTGGGTAGTCCACTGTCCTCGGTCGGCCCGAATACCAAAGAGCTGGGCTGGCGTCGGTCATTGTCGCTTGACACTGACGTCAGTACGTGGTAGTACATAAGCGCATGACCGACGCCATATCCTCAGTCTTTCTTGCCCCAGATGTCAGAAGATCTAAGACCAGAAACAACAACCACTTCCAGAGTGGAAACAAAGATAATCACCAAAAACCCCAAAAGAAACACAAGTATGACAAAATATAGGGGGAAGGAGGGTGGGATACTAGGACTGCAGCAATGTTGATCCTCGAACATCTACATTTATGGTAGGTACAAAACTGTACTATGTTCTTCGTCTCACATTGCTGCAGTCATAACCCGTGGGTAGAATCCCAAAGCAAATGAAAAGGGAGGCTGGCAAACTAAAAAGTATTAGGAGCTGCTAATATACCTTGTAAAACTGCAGTGGCAAAACCAGCCCTGGACTTGGAAAAAAGAGGGAGATGGTAATGCTTAGAAAAAGTGTGCACTGAACTCCAAGTAGCTGCCTCCAGAATATCCTTAGTAGCTACACCCCTCAAAAAAGCAGTAGATGTGGCAGTAGCCCTAGTAGAATGAGGCCTGATCCCTGCAGGCACATTCTTGCCATGATGAGAATAACAAAAAGAAATGCAATGACCAATCCACTTAGAAATAGTCTGCTTTGAAACCGCCTTTCCTTGAGAACCCAAAGCAAATGAAACAAATAACTGTTGAGTCTGTCTAAATTCCTTAGTTCTGCTCAAATAGTAACGCAACTGCCTGTGGATATCCAAAGATTGCAAGATTTTTTCCCCCTTATTTTGGGGATCAGCATAAAAGGTAGGCAAATGAATAGACTGGTTTAAGGCCACATTAGAAATCACTTTAGGCATAAAAGTAGGGTTGGTTCGCAAAGAAACTCTCTATCCTTATGAAAAATCAAAAAGGGTTCAACTGCCATGAGAGTCTGCAACTCAGATACCCTCCTAGCAGAAGTAATGGCCAACAAAAAAGCCGTCTTCCAAGACAAAAATTTTAAGTCAGACGTTGCTGCAGGTTCAAAAGGAGGTAAAGTAAGCTTCTCCAACACAAAATTAAGATCCCAGGAAGGAGTAGGAGCTCTACGTGGGGGTCTTATATTCTTAGCCCCTCTAAGAAACTGTTTGAACAAAGGGTGAGAAAATAAAGGAGGGTCACAATCATAATGAGCAGAAATGGCTGCAGCATGAACCTTCACAGAAGAGAATGACAAACCCTTATCCAGTAGTTCAGCAAGATACTGTAGTGCAAAACTCAAATTAGGCAATGAAACGTCAAATCCCTTAGCTGTGCTCCAAAGAAAAAATCTCTTCCATTTATCAGCATAAACTTTTCTAGTGCTAGGCCTCCTGGCTTCCAAAATGACATCTAAAACCTGTTGAGGAAGCTGAGATTCCACCTGCCCCATCAGCGAATACGCCAAGCTGTCAGATGCAGGGACTGCACCAGAATGTTGAGAAAATGATTGACTGGGATAACAAATGAGGCATCTGTGGCAGAGGCCAAGGAGGCTCCCGGATTAGACTCCTCAGTAGAGGATACCAATGCTGGCGTGGCCAATCTGATGCTATCAGAATCATGCAAGGTTTGTCCCTTCTGACTTTCAAGAGTACCCTGGGAAGAAGAGGCAGAGGGGGAAAAGCGTAGACGTGAAGGTTGTTCCAGCTGAAGGATAGGGCATCCACTTTCCAAGCATTTGGATGGAACCTCTTTGTGCAGAATTTTGGTAGTTGAAAATTCAGTGGAGAAGCAAACAGATCTATGTCTGGAGTTCCCCACACCACTGTCAATTGTTTGAATACTTGCGGATCCAGTTTCCACTCGTGGGGATCCACAATTTGTCTGCTCAATACATCTGCTAGGGAGTTCTGTGCTCCTGGCAGAAACCGTGCTTGAAGACTTATTTGCAAACTCAGAGCAGTTTCCCACAAGGCCATAGCTTGTCTGCAGAGAGGATAAGAATGGGTTCCCCCCTGCTTGTTGATGTACCACATGACTGTTGTGTTGTCTGTTTGAATTAATACCTGTCCCGGCTGAAGCAGATCCTTGAAGGCCATCAAAGCAAATTGGACTGCTAACATCTCCTTCATATTGATATGCAAATGCAGTAGTCTGGGAGGCCACCTGTCCTGTATCCATTTTCCATTGAAGTGTGCTCCCAAAGCCAGGTCCAAGGCATCCGTCGTTAGGATCTGACTCGCCTCTGGTCGGATCACAGAGAGTCCCTTGTTTAGGTGACATTCCTGAGCCCACCACATGAATTCCTTCTGGATGCAAGGAATAATCCGAATGACTGTGTCCAAATCGTGGCAATGTTGAGTCCACACAGTTTTGAGATACCATTGTAGCTTCCTCATATGCAGTTTGGCATTGGGAAGTACTAGAATGCAAGATGCCATGAATCCCAAGGCCTGAAGGACTGTCCTTGCAGTCAGCCTGGACATTCCTGATAACTGTTGGAAGTATAAATGAAGAGAACTTTGTTTGTCCGGGGTCAAGAAGGCCATCTGAGAAGCTGTATTCAGTCTCACACCCAGAAAGCACATGTCTTGAGAGGGTACTAGACTGGACTTTATTTCGTTCACAGAATACCCTAGGCACCTGAAAACTGTCATTACATACTGTAGGTGTTGTAGTAGTTTGTCTTTGTTTTGAGCAAGAATCAGACAATCGTCCAGATAAGGATAAATTTGTATCCCTCTCTGCCTGAAAAAAGCAATTACAGGAGCGAGAACTTTTGTGAACACCCTGGGCGCAGTAGATAAGCCAAAGGGCAATGCAGAGAACTGATAATGAAAAGTACCAGCCCGAAATCTCAGGAATTTCCTGCAGCAGGGCCTGATAGGGATATGAAGATAGGCCTCTTTGAGATCCAGGGTTACCATCCAGTGATCTTTGCCTAGCATAGGTAGAAGTTGTTGCAATGTTAACATCTTGAACTTTGGAATGTCTAAGTAAGTATTGAGGATGGACAAATCCAGAATTGGCCTCCAAGTGTTTCCTTTCTTTGGTACTAGGAATAGACGAGAATAAAAACCTAGACCTACTTCTGACGGAGGGACCGTCTGAATTGCCCCCATCTGTAAAAGTAAAGAAATTTGCACCTGGGCCTCCATCCTTTGCTGAGGAGGTACATCCGGCATGCCTTTGAAAGGAGGAAAAGTGTGAAAGTAAAACTTGTAACCGTGATCTATTATATCCAACACCCATTTGTCCTGGGTAACCAAATGCCAGTTTTGATTGAAGAGTCCCAACTTTCCTCCTAGAGGAGCTGCCAGAAGGGAAGGGTCTGGCAGGGGGAAATACAGGTCATTGGGACTGTTTACGAAAAGGCTGACTCCTACCCTCACCAGAAGACTGAGCAGGAGAACTATAAGTCCTAGGTCTAAAAGAACCCTGAGCGGGAGCTCTGCCTCTACCACGCCTAGATCTGCCCTTAGCCTGATAATCAGAAGGAAAAGACCACCCTCTAGCAGGCCAATTCCTACTAAACTTGGGGGGCTGCACCTGCATAAAATCTTTGACCGTCTGCATGGACTTAGCCTTCTCCTCCATCTTTTTCAAAACCTATTCCACTGAAGGCCCAAAAAGCACTTCTGTTTGAAGAGGAGCATCCAAAATCCGAGCCTTAACATGCTCTGACAAATTTTGATCCCTAAGCCAGGCATGTCTACGAATAACTGAACCAGTAGCAGCCACCCTGGATGCAGCCTGAAGAGCATCAAAACCACACTGTAAAGAATGCTTGCCAACTTGATCTGATGCATGAACCAACTCCTGAAGTTCCTTACATTCTATACCCTCAGATAGGGCATCCACCTTAGATTGCAATTGGCCCAACAAGAAATTCTGATACTTCAGCATATGAAACTGGCAATTCAAAGCCCTCATAGCTAACGTAGAGGAGGTGTAAACTTTTTTCCCCCATCTATCTAAAGCTCTAGATTCTTTATCCAAAGGAACTGGATTCTTTACCACAGAAGCCTTAATACCCTTAGGACCTTGAGTAATAGTTTCAGGATCAGCCCTAGGGTTCTTGTACAAATGTTTATGTGCTTCAGGAACCCTGTAGTATCTGTCCGGTTTAACAGGTGCAGGAGGTAAGGAATCAGGATTAAGGAAAGATTCAGAGAAAACATCCTGAACAACATCTAAGACAGGAGGAATAGCCAAGGGCCTATGCTGAGGCAGAAACAGAAATTCCCTGAGCCGTTTCCGAGAATCAGAGAAATCCTGACCTTCCCACTTGAAATGCTCCCTCATAGAGTGTAAAGTCTCAGAAAAAGAAAAATCCTCTGGAGGAGAAGCAGAAGGAGAGGAATCTTCTGCATCCGAATCCAAATAAGAAGGGAATTCCTGAATTTCCTCAACTGAAGAATCAGAGTCATCAGGGGAAAGATCCATCCCCTCTAAATCTGCCTCCACCCTAGGTCTCTTCTCCAGGGGGGGCATAGAGCCCCTGATCAAAGTAATCAAGTCCTCAGCCATCTTTAACATATGCTTTTTTGGAATAGGCCCTGGGGAGCTAGAACCATGACCAGAACCAGCAGGGCAAGTTTTGGCTTTAGCATGAACCTTAGCCACTGAAGTAGTAGGCCTTATAACCTTTTGTAAAGAAGGGACTACAGACACCTGTGAAGCACCCTCAGCAGGGCCTAATACCTGAGAGGCCAGCTCCTGTAAAATCAAAGGTTTCCCTTGGGATTCAGCTGAACCCTCAGCAGGAATCACCGGTTCAACCGGAGGCTCCGAATACCCGGCGTCCGCACCGGACGACTCATCTTGCCTAGCTTTTAAAGATTTATCCTTACGCTTCTTAGCGGTAGCAGGCGTCGGAGGATCCGACGGCATGTTATAATTACACTTTTTTCCAAAAACAAGCCTGGCGCAATCTAACCTCCGTTTAATAGTGCGCTTGTTAAATCTAGCACAAAAGCGACACCCAACCACGTTGTGTCAGGCCCTAAGCAAGGAATACACAAAGAATGAAAATCCTTATGCGGTATCTGTTTCCCACAAGAAATACAATTATTGACTTTTTCTGACATCCGGATAACTGAGGCAAGAAAAGACAAAGGTTCCCCAACGGGGTACTTAGCTCAACTTGGTCTTCGGTCTGAAACTCGGTTTAAGAAAATTTCAGAACGCCGAACGGCACTTGCAAACGCTGCTTCTGCTTCGGACCACGCGGCAAGAAAGACTGAGGATATGGCGTCGGTCATGCGCTTATGTACTACCACATACTGACGTCAGTGTCAAGCGACAATGACCGACGCCAGCCCAGCTCTTTGGTATTCGGGCCGACCGAGGACAGCGGACTACCCACGGGTTATGACTGCAGCAATGTAAGACGAAGAACATCCAGGACTGCAACAGTGAATACACTTGAACATTTACATTTATGGTAAGTGTACACAACTGTACTATGTTCTTCATGTTTCACTGTTGCAGTCATCACCTGTGGAAGGATTCCCAAAGCTGAGGAGAGGGGTGGTAAGATTAGTAAGAGACCCAGGAATGGGTCAGCATGCCCTGCAGAGGTAAACCCTGCCCTAGCCCTTAGAAAATAGAGGTAGGTGGTAATGCTTGGTAAAGGTATGGACAGAAGTCCAAGTGGCAGCTTCCAGGATGTAAAAAAAAAAATGATGTGCTGAAAGTAATCCAAGAATATTCTTAGCTTCCAGGATGTCCCTGGTGGGAACTCCTCTGAGGAATGCTGTGGAAGTGGAGGCTGCCCTAGTGGAATGGGTTTGAATAGACTGGGGGGAGGTTCCCATGTAATCTGAGGCAGAAATGGAGACAGTGTGATATCCATTTGGAAATGGTTTGTTTGGAAATGGGCTTCCCCTCTGCCCCAGGGCAAAGGTGACAAGTAGTTGGTCTGTTTTCCTGAAGGGTTTAGTACGGTCCAGACAGTATTTGAGCTGTCTGTGCACGTCTAGTGAGTGCAGAATTCTTTCCCCTTGTTTTGAGGGTTAGGAGAGAAGGTGGGGTAGATGTATGGCCTGACAGAGTAACATCAGATACCACCTTGGGCATAAAGGAGGGATTAGTCCTCAGGGAGACCCTGTCTGCATGGAAGATGATGAAGGGCTCAATGGCCATCAGTGCCTGAAGTTCTGAAACCCTTCTGACTGAGGTGATAGCTAGGAGAAAAGCAGTTTTCCAGGAGAGGCATCTTACTTCGGCTGAAGAAGCAGGTTTGAAGGGTGGTAAAGTTAGTTTTTCCAAAACATAATTCAGGTCCCAGGCTAGAGTGGGTGGCCTTCTGGGAGGTCTGATATTAGAAGCCCCTCTGAGGAATTGTTTAATCAAAGGATGGGAGAAACAGGGGCTGTTCTGTATCAAAATGAGCTGAAATGGCTGTGGCGTAGATTGCAACAGAGGAGAAGGACAGAATACTATTAAGTAGCTCCGCTAGGTATTCTAGGATAAGAGGGATGGAAGGTTGTGAGGTACTGCCCCCTCTGGACTGGCTCCAGGAGCAGAATCTTTTTCCATTTTCCTGCGTAATTATTTTCTGGTTCTGGGCCTTCTGGCCTTTATGATCATGTCTAGGACCCGTTTTGCTTAACAGGGGCCCCTTGTCTGCCTTTATAGTATTAACCATACTCATAGTTTGAGAGTCTGCAAGTCTGGGTGCAGCATTCCCCCCACCTGAGTTAAGAGGTCTGAGTTTAGGGGAAGCTGCCTGGGAGGCTGTAAGATCAGGCTGCGCAGTAAGGGGTATCAATGTTGTCTGGGCCAATCTGGAGCAATGAGGATGGCCTTTGGTCTTTCCTCCCTTATTTTGATCAGTACCTTGGGAATAAGAGGCAGAGGAGGGAATGCGTACACAAAGAGGGTGTTCCAGGGGAAGGTCAAAGCATCCACCTTCCACGCTAGGTGGTGATGCTCCCTGGTACAGAATTTTTTCAGCTGATGGTTGAGATGCGAAGCAAAGAGATCCACCTCAGGAGTCCCCCATGCCTGAGTGATTTGTAAAAAGATTTTTCTGTGGAGCTGCCATTCGTGGAGGTCCAGTAGGTTTCTGCTTAAGTGGTCTGCCAGGGTGTTGTTGATCCCTGGTAGGTATTGGGCTATCAGATGTAGTCCCATGGAAGAGGCCATAAAGCCAGAGGTTCATGGCTAGCCTGCACAGAGGGTAAGATTGGGTCCCTCCCTGTTTGTTGATGTACCACCTTACTGTGCTGTTATCTGTTTTGATAAGGAGAACCCCCGGCTAGCCTTTTGTACTGCCATCATTTCCTTCTGGTTGATGTGTAAGGGAAATTGCTGGGCATCCCAAAGACTCTGGGTGCACCTGCCTTCTAGGTGAGCACCCCAAGCTATGTCTGAGGTGTGGGTGGTAATAGTCTGCCTGGTTGGGCGGAGGGTGAAGGAAAGACCCTTGTTCTGGGCACAGGCCCCTGCCCACCAGAGAAACTCGGCCCTTATACAGTGGATGACAGGGAGAGAGTGCTGACACCATGTGAAGCCTAGCCAGAGGAATTAGAAGGATGCAAGATGCCATGTACCCCAAGGCTTGCAAGAACTTCCTCACAGTGAAGTGACTTCTGGAAGCCAGCTGGGTAAAACAGAGAGGCAGGAAACTCTGCTTTTCTGGGGATAGGAAGGCCATTTGGGATTCTGTGTCCAGCAGTGCTCCCAAGAAAATGATCTTCCTGGAGGGTGTTTGCCTTGATTTCTTCTCGCTGATGATGTACCCTAAGGAGGTTAGGAGGGTTTTGACAAAGAGGAGGTCCTCGAGGAGCTTTTCTTTGCAATCTGCCTGAATGATGCAGTCATCCAAATAAGGGTAAATTTGTATATTTTTCTGCCTGCAAAAGGCTATGGCTAGGGCTAAGCATTTGGTGAATACCCTGGGAGCAATAGATAAGCCAAAGGGTAGTGCAGAGAAAGTACAGTTGTGTACACTTACAATAAATATAGATGTTCGAGTGTATTCACTGTTGCAGTCATCACATTTGGGTTATCTGCCTGCAGGTAGCCCTCAGCCGGCCTGAATACCAGAGTCTTCGGATTTCTGCGTTGGATGCTGTAGCTTCTTCCTTGAAGTCATGGGTATACAGAATACAGCCCATGCCATTACATCAGTTTTTCTTGCCCCAGATGTCAGGTGGCCCCACAATAGGAAGTAATTAAATGGTATGGTAAACCCCCATCAAAAAGCAAACACAAGAAAAAATAAATATACCAACAAGAAAGAAAGGTAGAGCCAAGAGAAGTCAGGGGGCTGGAGGAAGGGTAACCAGGACTGCAACAGTGAATACACTTGAACATCTACATTTATGGTAAGTGTACACAACTGTACTACTGTTGCAGTCATCACATTTGGGTTGATACCCAAAGCTACGTAAGGGAGGAGGAAGTTAAAGAGCATTAGAAGCAGCTATTAAGCCCTGCAAGACTGCAGTGGCAAATCTATCTCTGGATTTAGAAAAGATAGACATGTGGTAATGCTTGGTGAAGGTATGTACAGAGCTCCAAGTAGCAGCTTCTAGGATGTCCCTGGTAGGGACTCTTCTGAGAAATGCCACAGAGGTAGATGCAGCCCTGGTGGAATGTGATCTTATCCCCAGTGGGGTAGGTTTTCCATGGTGCTAGCAGTAGAAATTAATGCAGTGGGCTAGCCAATTGGAAATTGTTTGCTTTAAAATGGCCTTCCCCTCTGCCCCTGCAGCATAGCTAACTAGCAGCTGTTCAGATTTTCTGATAGGCTTAGTCCTGTCCAAATAGAACCTAAGTTGTCTGTGCACGTCCAGAGAGTGCAGTATTCGTTCCCCTTTGTTTTCTGGATTAGGGAAAGAAGTAGCAAATGAATGGACTGATTTAGGGCCACAGTAGACACCACCTTTGGCATAAACAAAGGATTAGTCCTGAGGGAAACCTTGTCCGCATGGAAGATAATGAAGGGTTCCACTGCCATGAGGGCCTGTAATTCAGACACTCTTCTTGCTGAAGTGATGGCTAGAAGGAAGGCTGTTTTCCCAAGAAAAAAAAATTCAACTCTGCTGTAGCAGCTGGCTCAAAGGGGGGAAGAGTGAGCTTTTCCAAAACAAAGTTAAGATCCCAGGCTGGAATGGGAGCTCTCCTGGGGGTCTTAAATGTTTGGCCCCTCTAAGGAATTGCTTTAGCAAAGGGTGAGAGAAGAGGGGCGGCTCAGTATTATAATGTGCTGAAATGGCAGAGGCACAAATTTTAATTGACGAGAAGGATAGGCCCGTGTGGAGCATTTCTGTTAAATACTGTAGAATATGAGGTAAGCTGGGCACCATTGTGCCCATCCCCTGAGCCTGGCTCCAGGAACAGTATCGTTTCCACTTTTCAGCATAGGATTTTCTAGTACTAGACCTCCTTGCCTCCAGAATGACATCCAGTACCTGCTTACTGAGGGATGATAGAGGAGAGCTCAAGGTATTAGCCAGGCTGCAAGGTTCAGGGTTTAAAGATGAAGGTGCAGAATCTGGCCCGCCTGCTGGGACAGCAGGGAAGGGGTTTGAGGCAGGTGCCAAGTTTGTAGCAGTGTCATACTGCGCAAGAGGGGGTACCAGTGCTGGCATGGCCAGTCTGTTGCAATCCGTATTGTCCTTGGCTTGTCCTGTTTGATCTTTAGTAGAACCTTCAAGAGGAGAGGCAGAGGGGAAAAGGCATAAACCGAGAGGCTTTCCCAGGTAAAGGACAGGGTATCCACTTTCCAAGCTTGACTGTGGGGAGTTCTTGTGCAGAATTTGTTCAATTGGTAGTTCTGAGGGGAGGCATACAGGTCTACCCTGGAGTCTCCCATTTGTTCCTCAACAGGTTGAATATTTTGGGTTCTAGTTTCCATTCGTGTGGGTCCATGAGATTTCTGCTTAAGTTGTCTGCCAGTGAATTTAGTTTGCCTGGCAGGAATTGTGCTTGCAGGTATACTTGGTAGCGCAAGGCTGTGTCCCACAGAGCCATGGCTAGTCTGTAGAGAGGGTATGAGTGGGTTCCCCCCTGCTTGTTTATGTACCACATAACTGTGGTATTGTCTGTTTTTACCAATAGTCCTGGAAGAATACGGTCTTTGAAGGCTGTCAGAGCATTCTGCACAGCTAACATTTCTTTTTGATTGGTATGCAGGTGCATCTGTCTTGGGTTCCATTTGCCTTGAATGCATTGCCCTGCCATGTGAGCCCCCCATGCATAGTCTGATGCGTCTGTTGTTAGGGTTTGGGTGGCAGGGGGTAGAGTGACAGGGAGTCCCTTGTGGTAGCAAGCCTCTGCCCACCGGAGGAACTCTTGTCTTTATACAAGGAATGATAGAAATCATTGTTTCCAGGTCCTGAGAATGTTGACACCACAGGCTTTTTAGATACCACTGGAGTTTCCTCATATGCAGTCTTGCATATGGAATTAGTAGAATGCAAGAGGTCATGAACCCCAGAGCCTGGAGTATTTTCCTTGCAGATTGCTTGGGTTTTGTGGCCAATAGTTTGAAGTAGGTTGTCAAATAAACTTGTTTCTCCGGAGTGAGGAATGCCATCTAGGAAGTTGTGTCCAAGCTTGCTCCCAGGAATACAATCTGTTGGCAGGGTACTAGTTGAGATTTCTTTTTGTTGATAGTGTACCCCAGTGAGGTTAGAAGTTTACGAATGCCAGGTGTTGTAATAGCAAGTCCTGGCTTTCTGCTTGAATCAGAATCATCCAAGTATGGGTAAATTTGAATATTTCTCTGCCTGCAAAATGCAATGGCTGGAGCTAGACACTTTGTGAACACCCTTGGCACAGTAGATAAGCCAAAGAGAAGTGCAGAGAACTGAAAGTGCATGGAACCCGCACTAAAACGTTGGTATTGTCTGCAGGATCCTCTTATTAGGATGTGTAAGTAAGCTTCCTTTATGTCTAGGGTTGCCAGCCAGGCATCCTTGGCTAGCATAGGAAGAAGCTGTTGAAGAGTTAGCATTTTGAATTTTGGAACTGCCAGAAAGGTGTTGAGAATAGAGAGGCCCAGGATAGGATACCAGGAGTTGTCTTTTCTGGGTACCAGAAAAAGTCTTGAATAAAAACCTTGTCCCCTTTGTTCTGCTGGGACAGGCTGAATAGCCCTTATACTGAGAAGAGAGAGAATCTGCTGTTGGGCCTCCGCCCACTGATTTGGGGATAGGTCTGGCCAACCATTTGGGGTTGGTAGTGGGTGGAAATGGAATCTGTATCCTTGGGAAACTATGTTCAAAACACATTTGTCCTGGGTAATGAGTTCCCAGTTTTTTGCATGTAGGGCGAGCTTTCCCTCCTAAGGAACGAAGCATTAAAGGTGGAGGTGTGTCCATATTCATTAAGGATATCCACACCTCCAGGCTAGTTGCAATGCATAATGCATCCGAGATTATCCAAGTGCAACTATCTCTGGGGCAAGACTGCAATCCACAGTGTAGCTTGCTACAGACCCCTCACCATGCCCCAGGATTCCCACTCATTACTTGATCCACTGGAAAGTATTTGGGTACAACCCAACACCCTAATAATGGGCGATTTCAACTACCCCACCATTAAATGGGAAAACTACTCAAGTACTAACTCTTTTGCTCAACGTTTTCTGGAATTCATAAATTCCAACTCCTTGGATCAACTTATTCACACCCCACCAGGGGCAGCAATATCCTAGACTTGGTCATTACCAACATGGGCAAACAGTGTTCTACACCAGAGGTCAATTCCTCGTTGCTCAGATCCAACCACAAGGTAATCACCCAAGACATCCACATCCTGCCCCCACCCCCAATTAGGGAAACCAACGTAAAAAACTTCTCCAAAACCAACTTCACACTTCTTAAGACAGAAGTGGCAAACTTCATGACACCCATGCAGACGGTCAACAGAGGTACGACGACTGAATCCTACACAAATGCACTTTATAAGCACTTACACGAGTGCATGGATCATGTTATCCCTAAATAGAACCAAGATGCTATCCTCCAAAAAAAGGAAGCCGATCTGGTGGTCCTCTGCCATAAACAAACTCTACAACAGAAGAAAGAAACTGTTGCAAAAAAGAGTAAAATCGCATGACTGGAGGAACTCCCTGGTCAACCTCCGTAAGAAGCTGAGATCCCTCAAAATCCTCCAAAGTTAGGAAAACAAAATTGCCACTGACTCTAAAGACAGCCACAAAGCATTCTATAGCTATGTCAAGAATCTCAACAGAACACTCAGATCTGCTCTGAGTTGCAGCACAATGGCACTAAATATACAGAACCAACTGATATTGCCAACATCCTGGCAGATACGTTCAGTGCTAACTTTACCCCCCTCTCACCCCCTAGAGGGCCCATCTGTATACCGGAAGAATGCAAAGTTCTTGTAATCATGGCTGTACAGGTAAAAAAAAAAACACTCTCCAAAGCCAAGAACACAGCATCCAATGGACCTAACAATATCCCAGGCTGCGTTCTACACGAACTACAGAATGAACTGGCACCCTACCTAAGTACCATGTTCAATCACAGCCTCACCTCAGGCTTTGTGCCCACCGAATGGCGCACTGTGACGGTTATCCCACTCCACAAAGGGAGAGCCACGATGGACCCCAGGAACTACCGCCCCATTAGCCTGATGAGCCTGGTCTGCAAGGCCATGGAACTATCATCATGAAACTCATAAACAAAGACCTTGGTAATCTCCAAACTCTGGACACTACCCAGTTCGAGTTTGTAAAAGGCATATCATGTCTCCTAAACTTGAATGACTTCTTTGAAGCAGTCACCAAAGTCACAGATGAGGGTAAGGTGGTTCACGCAGCCTATCTAGATCTTGCCAAGGCTTTTGACACCATCCCCACTCTGGAATTATAGATAAGCTCACTAAACTAGGTATAAATCCCTATGTCAAGGGATGGGGTGCCAACTGGCTCATGGACAGAACCCACACTGTGAAAGTAGCAGACTCCAAATCAGACTTCAGACCAGTGACAAGTGGAGTACCACAGGGTTCAGTCCTGGGTCCTCTCCTGTTTGGTATCTACTTCTCTGAAGTACAGGCTAACACAGAAGGTCTTTGGCTAACAAAGTTTGCAGATGACTGCAAACTAGGAGCCATAATCGAAACTCCTAACATGGATATTTTACAAAAGGGCCTCATTGAGACAGATGCCTGTTGTCAAAGCCATGGCCTGAAGCTCAATGCCAAAAAGTGTATTGTCATCCCCTTTGGTAAAAACTCTGTACCCATGAACTACCACATAAGTGGTAGTCTACTTAATGCCGAAAGTGTGATAAGAGACCTTGGGACACAGGTGGACAGTAATCTCTCCTTTGATAATCACATCGCCACAGTGGCCAAAAAATCCTTCTACGTGGCTCACCTCATCACAAAAGGTTTCTCATCCAGAAAGAAAGAGGTCATTGTTCCCCTCTACTCATCACTCATTAGACCCATTATAGAGTACAACGCCCCTTTTGGTATGTACCTCACAAGACATCTACAATAACTGGAAAGGCCACAGAAATACCTCACAAAGAAGATTACTGGCCTCAACACATGCCCTACGCAGACCATCTCAAAAAACTTCAGCTTTACTCCGTCCCATATCGCCTACTCAGAGGTTATCTCTGCCTAACGTATAAAGCTATGTCAAACCCAAAGCTGTTGGATATGCTCTACTTAAAGAAATCCCAATCCCACCGAGCTACACGCTCTAGGGACCTAAACCTTGTCACCACAATAAACAGAACATGCTGGAGGGATAGATTCCTGTCCCAGAGACTTCCCATACCTATCTATGTCAAACAGAGCTCCTCAATAGCACTCCAAGAAAAATCTTGACGGTTGGATGGGAAATAGGAAATTCACCCCAGGGATCACCTCTGTGGCTTTGCTCGACAGGGGCACAAGAAAATAACTTTCTCGGGTGGTGAAAGCCAGGGTACCTTTTTGGCTAGGCTTATGTAGGCCCTAGGGCTAATAGCCTAGTACCTACCTATGAACCAAAAAGGGAGCAGGTAGTTGAGCAGGGCTTGGAAGGTTTAAAGTTGAGTCATTTTGCCATTTTTCTGTAGGGGGTGGCTTACTACTCCGTGCTTTGGAAGTGGGAGCCCCCCACTGCTTAGATCTGTGCATAGTCTGAGACTGTAGCCTAGGTGGTCTGCTGTTTCTGGGTTTGCACTGAGAAGGCCTGGAAGGGACTGGAAAGGACCAGTTCTTTGAAGGCCAATGCCTACTGAATCTGGGAGGCTGTACTTGTAGGAGATCGTTAACAGTTTGCATAGATTTAGCTTTTCCCTTCATCCTTTTGAGGACTTCTGCTTTGTTGCCAAAAAGGCAGTCTTGGTTTAAGCAGCATCCAGTAATACCATGCCTTCCAAGTACAGACCCAGTGAAAGCAGCCCTGCAAGATGCTTCTAAAGCACATTGCAAAATATGTTTACCCACTTGTTCTCCAGAATGCATTAAATCTTGCAATTATTTTGTGTTCAGCACAGTCAGGAATCAACATCATTTTCTGTCTAAGCAGTCCCATAATATTCTGCTGATACTTTAAGATATGAAACTGGCAATGTAAAGCCCTAATGGCCAAAGTAGCAGAAGTGTATACCTTCTTACCCAATCTGTCCAAGGCTCTAGAATCTCTATCAAAAGGAGTAGGATTTTTGGCAGCAGTAGCCTTAATGCTTTTTGGTCCTTGGGAAATGGTCTCTGGATCCACAGAAGGATTTCTGAAGAGGAACTTGTGAGAGTCAGGTACTCTGTAGTACCTGTCAGGTTTTCTGGGAGCTGGAGGTAAAGTGTCTGGGGTAAGGCTAGATTCCAAGAAAGCATCATCTACAATGTCAAGAACAGGAGGGATAGCTAAAGGCCTGTTGTTCAGGTAGGAGTAAGAATTCCTCAAGTCTCTTTATGGACTCAGAGTAATCCTGGCTTTCCCAGCGGAAAAGCTCCCTAAGAGTACGCAAGAGTTCACCGAAAGAAAAATCTTCTGGAGGGGAAGCAGAGGGAATGGAATCCTCTGCATCAGAATCCTCATAAGTAGATAAGGGCAAATCCTGGTAATCAGAAGGAGTAGAAATATCAGACTCCTGATGAGAAGAATCAGAAAAAAAATCCGTTCTAGGTCTCTTAGAGGGGGAAGGCTGGCTTCCCTAATTAAGGTAATAAGGTCTTCAGCTATTCTAAGCATTTGTTTTTGAGGCATATGGGCCTGAGCCTGCGGTTTGGTCATCAGTTTTCTAGGAATAGTGCGAGTTTTTGGCCTGGATGAAAACTACGGCGTCAGTTTAATATGAATGTCTGTAGGCCTGAATACACCCTCAGAAGCTGGTGCCTGCACAGCGGCTCTAGACCCATCCAAAGTAGAGACATCCGCAGGTTCCATAGTCGAAGAAGCATCTCGCGGCATACCGGACTCTGAATGGGTCTCAGCAGAGGACTGCAAATCTGAAGTAGCAGGTATCAGGGGCTGCGAAAGCACCTCATTGAGTACTGGTGGACTGGCGACTAGCTTAACGGATGTGTTGTCGGCAGTTTTGGACCTATGCGGTCTGTCTCTGTCTTTATCCTTACGTTTTTTCAGAAGATCGGTAGTTGGATGGCTTAACAAAGCCATTTCGGAGTACACAGATCGAATATGAAAGTAATTGGCTGCAAAAATAGCCCGATGACGAACAGTTTTGGTGTTGAACAAGGCACAAAACTGACAACGAGGGACGTCGTGGTCTGGACCTAAACAGGGGATGCAGTACGAATGAAAATCTCTATGAGGTATTTGCTTTCCACAGGTGAGACAATTGTTAACTTTTACTGACATTGGTTAGAGCAAGAAAAAGGATCCCCAATGGGGTACTTATCTTTTTTGAAGACTTTGGGTCTGAAACCCGAAAACAAAAATTTCAGGAGTCGGCCGACCGACTGCTTCTGCTTTGGGCACCGCATGGCAAGAAAGATTGATGTAATGGCGTAGGCTGCATATTTTATACCCCAGACGTCAAGGCAGAAGCGACAGCATCAGACGCAGAAATCAGAAGACTCTGGTATTCAGGCTGGCTGAGGGATACCTGCAGGCAGATAACCCAAATGTGATGACTGCAACAGTGAAACACGAAGAACATCTGAAAGTGTTGTGAGCCTGCTATGAAGCGAAGGACTTTCCTGCAGGATTCCCTTACGGGGATGTGGAGGTAGGCATCTTTTAGATCTAGGGTAACTAACCAGGCATTTTTTGTCAGCATAGGCAGCAGCTGCTGCAAAGTTAGCATTTTGAATTTGGGGATCACCAGGAAGGTGTTCAGAATGGAAAGATCCAGGATAGGGCACCAAGTGCCCTCTTTTCCAGGAACAAGGAATAGTCTGGAATAAAAGTCTTTGCCTGTTTGATCCGAGGGGACAGGTTCTACTGCCCTTTGGGATATGACAGCTTGGACTTGTTTCAATGCCTCTGCCCACTGATTTGGAGGTAAGTCTGGGTACCCTCTTGGAATTGGGAGTTTGTTGAAGGAGAATTTTTATCCCTGAAAAATGATCCTCAAGACCCACTGGTCCTTTGTTACAGAAAGCCAATTTTCTTTGCAGAGGGAGAACCTTCTTTCTAGTTTTTGAGGAGTGAAAAGAGGGCAGAGAGGGTGAGGGAGTCATTGAGAGTTTTTGCCATAGAGGGATTACTTAGAACTCCCTGCCTTTGGAGTGAAAGTGGTCCACTGTTTGGTTCTCTGCTGTCCCTGGGATAGGTGTCTGGGTGGTCCGTCTCTGCGGGGCTTACCTTGCCCCTGTCTGCTAGGTGCAGGAAAGAACCAGTCTTTTGAGGGAAAATTCCTGCTGAACCTAGGAGGTTGTACCTGAAGGAAATTTTTTACTGTTTGCATAGATTTTGCTTTGTCTTCCATCTTTTTAAGCATCTCTTCTGCCTTTACTCCAAACAAGCGGTACTTATCCAAGGGTGCATCAAGTAACTTAGAAATTACATGATCAGGGAGAGGTTGTTCCTTCAACCATGACACTGCTGCCCTGCTTGAGGCTTCTAGGGTGTCATATCCACAGTGTAATGAGTGTTTAGCAACTTGACAAATAGAGTGCATTAAATCTGCTAACTCTTTCGAATTGGCACAGCCAGGAAAGGTTCAAATCTTTTGTTTTAATAGTTCCAAAGTGTGTTGTTGATATTTTAACATGTGGAACTGACAGTTGAGTGCTCTGACAGCTAAGGTTGCAGAGGTGTATACTTTTTACCCCATCTGTCCAGATCTCTGAAGTCCTTGTCAGAAGGAATAGGATTCTTTGCAGAACTAGCCTTAGCTCCTTCGGTAGTGCGAAAAACCTCCTCAGACGCCGGTGCCTACATCGCGGCTCTGGACCCAACCAAGGCAGAAACAATCAAAGGCTCAGAAGACGAAGAAGACTTCTGTGGCATACCAGACTCTGAAAGGGTCTCAGTAGAGGCCTGCGAAAATATCGAATTGGGCATCAGGGGCTGCGAAGGCATCTCACTGAATTCTGGAGAACTGATGACCTGCTTAGCGGTAGAGTTGTCGGAAGGCTTAGCCTTTTGTGGTCTGTCTCTTATCTTTATCCTTACATTTTTCGGAATGTCTATGGATTGTTGGCGGACGGACGACATTTCAGAATGCGAAGATGGAAGATGAAAATACCTGGCTACAATAAGAGCTCTATGACGAGTGATTCTCGCATTAAAGAGGGCACGGAACCAGCAATGGGAGACGTTGTGTTCTGGGCTTAAATAAGTGATGCAGTATGAATGGAAGTCTTGGTGTGGTATTTGCTTTCCACAGGTGAGACAATTGTTAACTTTTATGGACATTGGTTAGTGCAAGAAAAAAGGACCCCCAATGGGTAACCTAGCTTTAGATGTTTTCAGCTGTAATTTAAACTCTGGTAGAGACCGACTGGCACACTTTCGAACTGCTTTTGCTATGGGCTCCATGGCAAGAAAGACTGATGTAATGGCGTCCGCTGCTTTCCTTTATAGCACTGAAGCCCTGACGTCAGGCAGCAAGCGATAGCAGCCGATGCAGAAAAACACAGACTCTGGTATTTGGGCCAGCCGAGGGCTACCACAGCAGGGATACCCAAACATGTGTTTACTGCAACAGTGAAATGCGAAGAACACCAGCAAAATAACTTTTCCTATTTGGATACTCTAAATCAGGGTGGCTACGAAAAACAGAAAAGGGTGGCTACAAAAAATTACAAAAAACAGAAAGTGTCTGCATGGATGCTTCCAAGTAAAGGGAAGACAGAAATATCATTTGGCTCTTCCAACTGCTAAAAATTTTAAGGCCTTCCACACTGGACTGGTGGGCAAAGACATGTTTGCTCTGTACTGCCACAGCATTAGAGAGACGGGAATCTGAAAAATCTCCTGTATACTAATATCCTTGATTAGGAGAGTGCCCTGTATCATACTTGCACAGGTCATTGTCCCTCACATAAGACAATGATGAATGCTTGTGTGCGTCTCTATTACAATCCATTTGACCAATCATCTCTTGCTTGTCTCAACAACCATTGACTTAACACTAACAAGTGAAATGCATTGTATGCTGCTATTAAACTACGGAGACCTCTGCCTATGAATAACTGCAAATTAAAGAAGACAGACTGCATCCATGTTTCAAGATTGCCACTACTAATGTTTTCTGAGACAGCTTTTTTATTATCCTTCACTGGTTCTGACAATGTCTCCACTACCTTTCCTCAAATGGCCCATTCATTCCATGGGGTGGGGGGGGCACAACTGGCCATCCTTAGGCTGGGAAAGAGTCCTCCAACCCTCATTCCTGGCTGGGGGTGCTCAATTATCACACTTGCCCCCACCCAAAGTGAGAGTCTGGTGGTAAAGAATGGAACAACTAACAAGTCCAGTGGGGCAGTCTACCCCTCCTGCTTAAAGCAAACCTGTTTTGCAGCTCTATGAAAGTACAGTTGTGAACACTTACCATAAATGTAGATGTTCGAGTGTTTCAATGTTGCAGTCATCACATTTGGGTTATCTGCTTGCAGTAGCCCTCAGTCGGCCTGATTATCAAAGTTTTGGGTCCTGCGTCATCTGCTGTCTCATCTTCCATGACGTCAGGTAGTCAGGGGTATAAAGCATGCAGCCGACACCATTACATCAGTTTTTCTTGCCCCAGATGTCAGGTGCCCCACTTAATGGGAAGCAATTAAATCTATATATGGATTCACTTTAAATCATCGAATGTTCAGAACATGATCTAAGTTCTGATCATCGAGACCAGAACATCGATATTCAGAACATTGAAGGTTCAAAATGAACCATAAAAAGAAGAAAAAAATCACAAACACTATTGCCCCCCCACCCCCCCCCCCACCCCCCCACCCCCCCACTCCCCTACTCTTGACAATATTCCAACAATGTGATAAGGAATTACTACTATACTATATAGCTGGTTACTACTTTTTGCGCGTACCCTACATGCAATGGCAGCAGATGGCACACACACACACACACACACACACACACACACACACACACACACACACACACACACACACACACACACACATGTTATGCAGGGGCCTTGCTGCCCTGCATACACACCTACTTTAACATTCCACACTCCTAGATCACACTACAATGTTCTGAACATCAATGTTTACTGGTCTATGATCAGAATGTCGATGTTCTGAACATTTGATTATTTAAAGTGAACACATATACATATATATATATATATACACACACAAGATTATATATATATATATATATATACACCAAAAAGCTTTTAAGTCTAGTAGAGGAGAATAGAGGTATAGCCAAAAGAAGTCAGGGGGGCTGGAGGGAGGGTAACCCAGGACTGCAACAGTGAATACACTCGAACATCTACATTTATGGTAAGTGTACACAACTGTACTATGTTCTTCATGTTTCACTGTTGCAGTCATCACATTTGGGGAGATTCCCAAAGCTAAGGATGGGAGGAAAAATTTAAATAGCATTAGGACCAGCTATAAGGCCCTGCAAGACTGCAGTGGCAAAGCCAGCTCTGGATTTAGAGAAAATTGGCAAATGGTAATGCTTGGTGAAAGTATGTACAGAACTTCAGGTAGCAGCTTCTAGGATGTCTCTGGTAGGGACACCTTTGAGAAAGGCTGTAGAGGTAGATGCAGCCCTGGTTGAATGGGGTCTAATCCCCCTGTGGGATAAGTTTTCCATGGTGCTTACAGCAGAAATGAATGCAATGGCCTAGCCATTTAGAACCATTTAGAAATGGTTTGCTTTGAAATAGCCTTCCCCTCTGCCCCTGCAGCAAATGCCACCAGCAGTTAAGATTCCCTTTGAGGTTTAGTCCTGTCCAAGTAAAATCTAAGTCGTCTGTGCACATCTAAGGAGTGCAGTATCCGTTCCCCTTAGTTCTGTGGATTAGAAAAGAAGGCTGGCGGATGAATGGACTGATTAAGAGCCACAAAGGATACCACCTTGGGCAAGAAAGAGGAGCTGGTCCTGAGGGACACCCTGTCTGCATGAAAGATGATGAAAGGCTCCACTGCCATAAGGGCCTGTAATTCAGATACCCTTCTTGCTGAAGTTATTGCTAAAAGGAAAGCTGCTTCCCAAGAAAGGAATTTTAACTCTGCAGCTGGCTCAAAGCGAGGAAGAGTGAGTTTTTCCAATACAAAGTTAAGGTCCCAGGCTGGAGTTGGGGCTCTCCTGGGTGGTCTTAAGTTTTTGGCCCCTCTGAGGAATTGCTTGAGCAGTGGGTGAGAAAAGAGGGGTGGTTCTGTATTGTAATGAGCTGAAATGGCTGAGGCATGAATTTTGATGGAGGAAAAGGAAAGGCCATTGTGAAGCATCTCAATTAAGTATTGAAGAATCTGGGGTAAATTGGGAGCTGCTGTGGCCATCCCTTGAACTTGGTAGCAGGCACAGAATCTTTTCCATTTTTCAGGATAAGATTTTCTAGTACTAGGCCTCCTTGCCTCCAAAATGACATCCAACACTTGTTTACTGAGGGATGGTAACGGAGAGATTAGGTAATTAGCCAGGCTGCCAGACTCAGGGTTTGAAGCTGGGGGTGCGGAATCTGGCTCTCCTACTGAGACAGCAGGGTAGGGGTCTGAGGTAGGTGCCATGGGGCAGCTGTGACACACTGCGCAAGAGGGGGTACCAGTGCTGGCGTGGCCAGTATGGTGCAATCAGTATCATCCTTGGTTTGTCCTGTTTGATCTTTAGTAGTACTTTGGAGAGGAGAGGCAAAGGAGGAAAGGCATAAACTGATAGATTTTTCCAGCTGAAGGACAGAGGATTCTCTTTCCAAGCTTGTTTGTGGGGAGTGCTTGTGCAGAATTTGTCCAATTGGTAGTTCTGGGGGGAGGCAAACAGGCCTATATCTGGGATCCCTCATTTGTTGAACAACATGTTGAACATCTTTGGTTCCAGTTTCCACTCGTGTGGGTCCCTGAGATTTCTGCTTAGTTCGTCTGCCAGTGTATTTAGTTTTCCTGACAGGAATTGAGCCTGTAGATGCACTTGGTAGCTCAAGGCTGTGTTCCACAGAGCCATGGCTAGTCTGCAGGGGGGGGGGGGTAAGAATGGGTACCCCCCTGCTTGTTTATGTACCACATAACAGTGGTGGTGTCTGTCTTTACCATTAATTGTCCTGGAAAAATGTGGTCCTTGAAGGCTGTCCGAGCATTCTGTACAGCTAACATTTCTTTTTGATTGATATGCAGGTGCTTTTGACTTTGGTTCCATTTGCCCTGAATGCACTTCCCATCTGTTGTTAGGGTTTGGGTGGCAGGGGATAGAGTGAATGGCAGTCCCTTGTTTTGGTAGCAGGCCTCTGCTCACCAAAGGAATTCTAACAGTAAGCAAGCTATGATAGGAATCATTGCTTCCAGATCCTGAGAATGTTGACACCATAGGTTTTTTAGATACCATTGTAGTTTCCTCATATGCAGTCTTGCATATGAAATTAGTAGAATGCACGAGGCCATTAATCCCAAGGCTTGCAGTATTTGCCTTGCAGATAGCAGGTTTCTTGTGGCCACTAGTTTGAAGTAAGTTGTCAAATGAATTTGTTTCTCTGGCGTGAGGAAAGCCATCTGGGAAGTTGTGTTCAAGCTTGCTCCCAGGAATGTAATTTGTTGACAGGGTACCAGATGTGATTTCTTTTCTTTTATGGTGTACCCTAGACAAGTTAACACATTTTGTACAATGCCAGATGATTCAAAAGTATGTCCTGGCTTTCTGCCTGAATTAGACAATCGTTCAGATATGGGTATATTTGAATATTTCTTTGCCTGCAGAATGCAATGACTGGAGCTAGGCACTTTAAGAATAGCCTGGGTGCAGTAGATAAGCCAAAGGGCAGTGCAGAGAACTGATAGTGAATGTAGCCTGCTTTGAAGCGTAGGTATTTTACCTGATAGGGATGTGCAGGTATGCTTCTTTTAAGTCTAGTGTTGCCAACCATGCATCTTTGCCTAGCATAGGAGCAGCTGGTGAAGAGTCAGCATCTTGAATTTTGGAATCACCAGAAATGTATTTAGAGTAGAAAGGTCCAGGATAGGGCACCATGTATTGCCTTTTCTGGGTACCAGGAAAAGTCTCGAACAGAACCCCTGTTCCTTTTCCTCTTCTGGTACCAACTGAATAGCCCCCATGCTTAAGAGAGAGTACTTGATTTTGGGCCTCTGCTCACTGATTTGGGGGTAGACCTGGCCACCCGCTTGGTGTTGGTAAGGTGTGGAAGTGAAATTTGTATCCTTGGGACACTATATTTAAAACCCATTTGTCTTGGGTAATGAGTTCCCAGTTTTTTGCCTGCAGACCAATCTTTCCGCTTGGGAAGTGCTTGGAAGTTTTAAAAGCAAGTCATTGACACTGTTTCCATAGGGGGGAGTCTTACTACTCCCTGAATTGGGTGCGGAAACTCCCCACTGCTTAGTCTTGTGTGTCCCCTGGGACTGAAACCTGGGTTTGGCTTGAGAAGACCTTGAAGAGGCTGGAAAGGACCAATTCTTAGAGGGCCAGTGCCTACTAATTCTAGAAGGCTGAACTTGTAAGAAATCTTTAACAGTTTGCATAGATTTAGCTTTATCTTCCATCTTTTTCAGAACTTCCTCAGCCTTGTTGCCAAACAGGTGGTCCTGACTTAAGGGAGCATCCAACAATTTAGTTTAACATGATCAGGTAAAGATTACTCCTTAAGCCAAGCATGCCTTCTGAGCACAGAAACAGTATCAGCAGCCCTGCAAGAGGCCTCTAAAGAATCAAATCCACATTGCAAAGTATGTTTTCCAACCTGCTCAGCAGAATGCATTAAATCCTGCAATTCTTTATTTTCTGCAGAGTCAGGAATCAACATTATTTTCTGTTTAAGCAATCCAATAACATATTGTTGATACTTTATATGAAATTAGCAGTTTAAAGCCCTAATGGCCAAGGTTGCAGAAGTGTAAACCTTCTTACCCCATCTATCCAGCACCCTGGAGTCTCTATCAGAAGGGGTAGGATTTTTAGCAGTAGAAGCCTTAATGCCCTTGGGTCCCTGTGAAATAGTCTCTGGTGAATCAGGAACCCTGTAATATCCGTCAGGTTTTCTGGGAGCAGGAGGCAAGGAATCAGGGGCCAAATTAGATTCTGAAAAAGCATCATCAACAATGTCTAGTACTGGAGGAATAGCTAAAGGCCTATGCTGAGGCAGGAGTTAGAAATCCCTAAGCCTCTTTTGAATCAGAAAAATCCTGGCTTTCCCAGTGGAAATGCTCCCTTAGAGTATGTAAGGTTTCACCAAAAGAAAAATCCTCTGGAGGGGAAGCAGAGGGGACAGAGTCCTCTGCATCAGAATCCTCATAAGTAGATAAGGGCAAATCCAGATCATCAGAAGAATCAAAAAAATCAGAATCCTGGTCAGAAGATTCATAAACAACTTCAGTCCTAGGTCTCTTAGAAGGGGGAGGCTGGCTTCCCCTGATTAGAGTTTAAGATATTTAGCCATTCTTATCATTTGTGTTTTAGGCATAGACGCCTGAGCATGTGGCCTGGGTGTCATTTTTTTAGGCATGGTTCGAGATTTAGGCCTAAAAGAAGGAGGAGGCGTTGGTTTAATATGCAAGTCCGTAGGCCTGAATACACCCTCAGAAGCCAGTGCCTGCACAGTGGCTCCGGACCCATCCAAGGTAGAGACATCCGCAGGTTCCATAGTTGAAGCATCTCATGGCATACCGGACTCCAAATGGGTCTCAGTAGAGACCTGCGAATCAGAAGTAGCAAGCATCAGGGGCTGCGAAAGCGCCTCACTGAGTACCGGCGATCTGGCGACTGGCTTAGCAGAAGCATCGTTGGCAGTTTTGGACCTCGGCGGCCTGTCTCTGCCTTTATCCTTGCATTTTTTCGGAATCCCAGTAGTTGGATGGCTAACAGACATTTCTGGATAATTAAACCGAGAACCGAAATATTTTGAGGCGAAAATATACAGATGACGGATAGTGCGCTGATTAAATAAAGCACAAAACCGACAGCACGGTACGTTGTGGTCAGGGCCTAGGCAAGGAATACAGTACGAATGAAAATCTTTATGAGGTATTTGCTTTCCACATGTAATGCAGTTATGAACTTTTACTGACATCGGTAAGGAGCAAGAAAGTTTCCCCCAATGGGGTACTTAGCTTTAGTTGAAGACTTTGGTTATGAAACTCTAAAATGAACATTTCAGGAGTCGGTCGACCGGCACTTAAACTGCTTCTGCTTCGGGCACCTCACGGCAAGAAAGACTGATGTAACGGAGTCGGCTGCATGTTTTATACCCCTGACGACCTGACGTCATAGAAGGGACAGTATCTCGCTTTTTTTTTTTTTTTTGTGGCCACTCACTATCACAATAATTGTATAAAAACTCCAATGTTGACAGCAAATCAGCATTCCATGGGATATTAACACATTCATTTATAAACTCCACTTACCTGCCAAATTTACAGTGAAGGAAAAAAAAGGAAGCAAGTTGATCTTTTCAAAGGACATGTCCCTTCTGATGTAAGTGTATTTGCACATAGTCAGCAAAAGGACAGAGAAAGTACAGTTGTATACGCTTACCATAAATGTAGATGTTCGAGTGTATTCACTGTTGCAGTCATCACACTTGGGGTTATCTGCCTGCAGGTAGCACTCAGTCGGCCCGAATAGCAGAGTCTTGGGATTTCTGCGTCGGATGCTGTTGCCTCTTCCATGACGTCAGTACGTCAGGGGTATAAAACATGCAGTCGACATCTTTACATCAGTTTTTCTTGCCCCAGATGTCAAAAGCCCCCAAAATACGAAGTAATTACATGGTGTGGAACACCTTCAGTAAAAAGTAAATACCATAGCCATAAGATATGGCCAAAAAGAGGATAGGTAGAGCGCCCAGAAAGTCAGGGGGCTGGAGGGAGGGTAACCAGGACTGCAACAGTGAACACACTCGAACATCTACATTTATGCTAAGTGTACATAACCGTACTATGTTCTTCGTGTTTCACTGTTGCAGTCACCACACTTGGGTTGATTCCCAAAGCTGAGTAAGAGTGGAGGTAGTCAGGAAGGGCTAGGGCTGAGTAGCAGGCTTTGTAAGACTGCTGTGACAAATCCAGCTCTGGATTTAGAAAGGACAGGTAAGTGGTAATGCTTGGTGAAGGTGTGTACATAACTCCAGGTTGCAGCTTCCAGGATGTCCCTGGTAGGGACTCCCCTGAGAAATGCTGTAGAAGTTGAGGTAGCCCTAGTGGAATGAGTTCTGATCCCCTGTGGGGTAGGTTTTTCCATGGTGTTTGTAACAGAAATGGATGCAGTGTGCTATCCATTTGGAAATGGTTTGCTTTAAAATGGCCTTGCCCTCTGCCCCTGTAGCAAAGATGACTAGCAACTGATTAGATTTTTTGAAAGGCTTAGTCCTGTCAAGGTAGAACCTGAGCTGTCTGTGCATGTCCAAGAAGTGCAGGATCCTCTTCCCTTTATTTTTAAGATTAGGGAAAAAAAGTTGTTAAATGGATGGCTAGGTTTAGGGCCACACTGGATACCACCTTGGGCATAAATGATGCGTCAGTCCTGATGGAGACCTTGTCAGCCTGGAAAACAAAGAAGGGATCCACAGCCATCAGTGCCTGTAGCTCAAACACTCTTCTTGCTGAAGTGATGGCTAGAAGTAAGGCTGTTTTCCAAGAGAGGAATTTTAACTCTGCTGCAGCAGGTTCAAAAGGGGGAAGCGTGAGCTTCTCTAGTACAAAGAAAAGGTCCCAGGCAGGGGTGGGAGCTCTCCTCGGGGGTCTTAAATTGTTAGCTCCTCTCAGGAACTGTTTGATCAGAGGATGAGAAAAGAGAGGTGGCTCCGTATTGTAATGAGCTGAGAAGGCCGAGGCATGAATCTTAATTGAGGAGAAGGAAAGGCCTTTGAGGAGCAGCTCTGCTAGGTAATCTAGAATTTGAGGTAAGGAGGGCACAGTTTTGCCATTTCTTAAGAGACTGGCTCCAAGAACATCTCTTTTCTACTTTTCTGAAAAGATTTCCTAGTACTAGGCCTTCTGGCCTCAAAGATGACGTCCAGCACCTGTTTGCTGAGGGTTGCTGTTGTGTTCAGGGAAGAAGCCAGGCTGCAAGGTTCAGTGTTTGCAGCTGAGGATGCAAAATCTGTCCCTCCTGCTAGGACAGCAGGAAGGGGGGCTGATGTAGGCGCCAGGGTGGCACTGCTGTCAGACTGCGTAGGAGTGGGTACCAGTGCTGGCGTGGCCAGTCTGGTGCGATAAGGACTGTCCTTGGTCTGTCCTGCTTGATCTTGAGTACTAATTTTGAGTGGAGGGGCAGAGGGGGAAAGGCATACATTGAGAGGTTTTCCCATGTGAAGGATAGGGCATCCACTCACTAAGTTTGGCTTTGGGGATTTCTGGTGTAAAGTTTGTTCAATTGATGGTTTTTGGGTGGGAGGGGCAAAAAGGTCCACCTCTGGAGTCCCCCATCTGTTGATTAGAAATTTGTATTAGTTGGGTTCCAGTTTCCACCCATGTGAGGTCCAGTAGCTTTCTGCTTAAGTCGTCTGCAAGTGTATTTTGTTTGCTTGGCAGGAATTGAGCTTGCAGGTGCACTTGGTTGCTCAAGGCTGTGTTCCACAGAGCCATGGCTAACCTGCAGAGCGGGTAGGAATGAGTTCCCCCCTGCCTGTTTATGTACCACATATCTGTGGTGTTGGCTATCTTTATCAAGAGTTGTCCTGGAAGGAAAAGGCATTTGAAGGCTGTCAGAGCATTCTGTACAGCTAACATTTCTTTTTGATTCATATGCAGGTGAATTTGTCTTGGACTCCATTTGCCTTGAATGCATTTGCCTACCGTGTGAGCCCCCCCACGCATAGTGTGATGCGCCTGTTGACCGGGTTTGGGAGGCGAGGGGTTGAGTGAAAGGAAGTGCCTTGTTGTGGTTGCAAGCCTCTGCCCACCAAAAGAACTCTGCCCTTAGACAAGGAATGATAGAAAGCAGTGTTTCCAATTCCTGTGAGTGTTGACACTAGAGACTCTTTTTAAATTCCACTGAAGTTTCCTCATATGCAGTCTTGCATATGGGATTAGTAGAATGCAAGAGGCCATGAACCCTAGGGCTTGCAGTATTTTCTTGCAGATACCTGGGTCTAGGAGGCCATTAGTTTGAAGTAGTTTGTCAAATGAACCTGCTTTTCTGGAGCGAGGAATGCCATCTGGGAAGTTGTGTTCAAGCTTGCTCCCAGGAATACAATATTTTGGCTGGGCACCAGATGTGATTTCTTTTCGTTGATGGGGTACCCTAGAGAAGTTAGAAGTCTCTTTACAAATACCAGGTGCTGAAGGAGCAATTCCTGACTATTCGCCTGAATCAGGCAATCACCAAAGTATGGGTAAATCTGAATATTTCTCTGCCTGCAGTATGCAATGGCTGGAGCCAAGCACTTTATTAATACCCTGGGCGCAGTAGATAATCCAAAGGGAAGTGCATAGAGCCTGCCCTGAAACTTAGACATTTCCTGCAAGATTCCCTAATGGGGATGTGCAGATAAGCTTCTTTTAAGTCCAGGGTGGCTAGCCAGGAGTCCTTGGATAGAATAGGAAGTAGCTGTTGTAGTGTAAGCCTTTTGAATTTTGGGACCACCAATGAGGTGTTGAGAATGGACAGATCCAGGATAGGGTGCCATAATCTTTCTTTTCTGGGCACCAGGAACAGTCTGGAACAGAAACCCTCTCCCCTTTGAACTATAGGAACAGGTTGAATAACCCTGATACTGTGAAGACAAAGTACTTGCTTTTGAGCCTCTGCCCACTGGTTTGGAGTAATGTCTGGCATCCCGCTTGAGGTTGGCAGTGAGTGAATGTAGAATCTGTATCCCTTAGATACAATGCTTAGGACCCATTGGTCCTGGGTAATGGACATCCCATTTTTTAGCCTGCAGGACGAGTTTTCCTCCTGGGGTGCAAGTACTTGGGCATGGCTGGGAAGAATGATAGACAAGTCATTGTGAACTTTTTCCACAAGGGGGTGGCTTACCACTCCCGGTTTTGGAGGTGGGAGCACTCCATTGCTTAGATCTCTGCATACCCTGAGACTGTAGTCTTGGTGGTCTGTTGCCCCTGTGTTTGGATTGAAGGCCAGGGAGGGACTAGAAAGGACCAGTTTTTAGAAGGCTAATGCCTACTAAATCTAGGTAGCTGTACCTGTAAGAAATCTTTAACAGTTTGCATAGATTTAGCTTTTTCCTCCATCTTTTTAAGAACAACTTCTGCTTTTGTGCCAAACAAGCATTCCTGGTTTAATGGAGCATCTAGCAATTTTGCTTTGACATGGTCTGGCAAGATTTGTTCCTTCAGCCATGCATGCCTTCTCAGTACAGACCCAACGACAGCAGCCCTGCAACATGCTTCTAAGGCATCAAAATCACCCTGGAAAGTAGGTTTGTTAACTTGGTTTGCAGAATGCATCAACTCTTGTAAATCTTTACTCTCTGCACAATCTGGAAGCAACAACATTTTCTGTTTAATTAGCTCCATGATATGCTGCTGATACTTCAACATGTGAAACTGGCAATTTAAAGCCCTTATGGCAAGAGTTGCAGAGGTGCATACCTTCTTACCCCATCTGTCTAAAGCTCTAGAATCCCTGTCTGAAGGGGTAGGGTTTCTGGCTGTAGTGGCCTTAATACCTTTAGGTCCCTGGGAAATGGTCTCTGGATCCGCAGTGGGATTCTTAAAGAGAAATTTGTGTGAGCCAGGTACTCTGTAGTACCAGTCAGGCTTTCTAGGAGCTGGAGGTAAAGAATCAGGTGTAAGACTGGGCTCCACGAAGGCATCATCTACAATATCCAGGACAGGGGGGGTATAGCTAGAGGCCCACTCTGAGGCAAGTCTAAAAATTCTCTGAGTCTCTTTTTGTACTGTGGGTAGTCCTGGCATTCCCAGCGGAAATGCTCTCTTAAGGTATGCAAGGTTTCACCAAAAGAAAAGTCATCTGGAGGGGAGGAAGAGGGAATGGATTCCTCTGCATCCAAATCCTCAGATAGATAAGAACAAAGAGTGAGAAGGTCACACCTGAAAACCAATCAGTAAAAACTAAATGAAAACTCCAGCCAAGCTAGAACTTGCAAGGAGTGACCTCCCAATGCAAATGACCCTTATGAACATCAGGTGTTTCAGCTATATGGCGATTCTGACTGCCCATGACCAAAAATACTGCATTTTTTTCCTGTCACCCTTCCTTTCTTGGTATCACTTCATACCGCTCTGGGTCTTACATACTTATGCTGACTGCTTGCTTATTTTCTCATGTCTGGAAATGTTTTATTTACTTTTTTGGAATGCTTCTTAATGTACATCCAAGTCTTTCCCTACAAAGTGCCTCTGGTGTTCAGGATATACTGCTGATGCATGATGACATCAGTGATAGCTAAAAATTGTAAAAGAAAAAAAGCAAAATTGGGATCTGAAGGGGCCACTCGAGAATTTGTGGACTCCATTATTTTGCCCTCAAACCGGTAAATTCTGAGGAATTCAGTACAGAGGTATGCTTACCAAGACTTTTCAAAAAAAAATAAATAAAAGCCATGTTCAAGGAAGCACTTTCACTGTGCCAAGGTTAGAGGGCAAGCACACTCCAGAGAGTTTCCATTCCTTGTCCTTAAAAAATGCACCACTACCTACAAGACAAACTGTAACACTAGCAAAAAAAAAAAAAAAAAACACAGTTACACAAATGAAAGGTTAAATTACAAAGGGATTATTTAGATATAGTGTAGACTAAAGGAATCACCAGTAAGGACAAAAGGCATCACCAGTAAGCACAAATGGGAGATTTGGGGGGGGGGGGGTGAGGATTGAGAAAAAGCATTACTGACTGAGATATGAATCTTATTGGTCAAAAAGAGAGCACTGTAGCAAGGTAACACCACTAAGTTTGCTTTTCAGCTTTGAAGACCTTTAATATAACGTAATGGCCTAGACCAATAAAGCCTTGACTATGTCCATGCTGATCAGAGTTTAGTTGCAGTTTGGGCACCTTTGGAACTGGCAAGAGCATGAAAGGAATGAGAAGCCTAAGCCTGCTTTTAGAAGCAGAATTGACGGATGGTTTGTGGGCATGAATGGACTACTCACTGAGCACAGAACAGGAACTGGGTTCAGTGAGTGGGTAGAACTATAGAACATGCCCATATTTGGGACCAGGACAAGGTCAATCCCAGTAACCCTGCTTACTGTGAAGCCTGTCTCCGTGCATAGGATTGGTGGCTTTCAGGCTCGCTTCTCTCTTGTGAGAGTCCACCCTAAAGCTGGTAACCCTGGCCCAAAAGGGTTTTACAACTGGATAACAAAATGCTAAAATTAAAGCCCACTGACTGTGGTGGGATGGGACTTAGAGGAACCACACCCCAGTGAATGTACATAAAACTCAGCAACTGAGCGACTCATGGTGGAGAAAAACAAATTATCTAGGCCCTTTGTTGGTCTAAAATTTCCTAGCAGACTTGCATGTATGTCTCCTGTACAACCCTTTGCTGATCTCTTGGATTGAGCCAAGTAAGAACTGTCTAGTACCTGGTAACACATAAGTGATGAAATTGTACCCTAAAACAGTTCTTTTAACTGAGCAAAATATTCAGAGACCTTCATCTTCTTACAATTAAAAACACCACCACCATTAAGCCTGCAATAGGCACTTGTGAAATGTTTAACAAAATCTATTTGCTGTGTTGTGACTCTAAGCAAGACACTTAACCACACATTTCTCCTGCATTATGTCTGAAGAGGGATTGTGTGCCTAGTGGGCTTGCCTGGCTAACAAATATATAATGACTTACAAGGCTAGGGATCTGCATGATATACAATTTAGGGATTCCTGTGTCATAAAACTCTCTCTCACAGAGATCCACACTTAAGTCAAGTGCCTCATTTTGTACATTCTTTCTTTGAGGATGAGTACTGCAATAGTCCCATAACAACGGATAAAATCTCAAGCACTACATCCTGCAAAGAAGGGAAGATGGAAGAATTCTGCAGAGGTCCTTAGAGATCAGCCCACAGTCTTGTGTTTCATTGACACTATGTACTTAAAGATGTTTCACAAATGTGTAAATTCCCTGTAAAATGGCAGTTTCACCAAAACATTGTGCAGGGACGGTTCTAAACAAAACATGAAAGGTTGCTGTTGCTTTTGTGGAGTAAAGCTTTACCATCCTCTTGCATGGCATGCAGTATTTTTCTATTTCCATTTCAACGGTATGCAAAAAGTACAGTTGTGTACACTTAACCATAAATGCAGATGTTCATGTGTATTCACTGTTGCAGTCATCACCTGTAGGTTATCCCTACTGCTCTAGCCCTCGGCCGGCTTGAATACCAGAGTCAATGTTTTTCTGTGTTGGCTGCTATAGCTTGATGTCTGACATCAGGTTGTCAGTGCTATAAAGGAAGGCAGCCGACGCCATTACATCAGTTTTTCTTTTTTCTTGCCCTAATCAGTCAGAGGCCCAAGTAAACATGGTAAAGGTGGTCCTGGTGGCTAAAAGCCACCATTAGAAAAGTACAGTTGTGTACACTTACCATAAATGTAGATGTTAGAGTGTCTTCACTGTTGCAGTCATCACTGTAGGGTTCTTCCTGCCGGCAGGCAGCCCTCGGTCGTCCAGAATACCAAAATCTGGGTCTGACGTCGGCTGTTCAGTCATGCTCCCTGACGTCAGAGCGCCAGGGGTACAAAGCTGCCAGCCGACACCATGTTCTCCAGTTTTTCTTGCCCTAGAGGTCAGGTGCCTAAAAGTGAAGGCTAATAGTAAAACAAAAATGTAACATACAACAAACCCCATACCCTGTAGCAAATACACTTCAGAAGAAGGGTGAAGTAGGAAACCACAGTAATAAAAGTATAAGAGGGGACAGGAGGGTGGGTAACCCAGACTGCAACAGTGAAGACATTCGAACATCTACATTTATGGTAAGTGTACACATCTGTACTATGTGCATCGTGTTTCACTGCTGCAGTTATCACTGTACGGTTGAATCCCAAAGCTGAGATAAAGGGTGGTGGTTATAGAGTAAACGGGGCAGCTAGAAGGCCCTGCAAGACTGCAGAAGCAAAGCCTGCCCTAGACTTAGAATAAAGAGGGAGATTATAGTGCTTAGAGAAAGTATGTACTGAACTCCAAGTTGCAGCTTCCAAAATATCTTTGGTAGGTACTCCCCTGAGAAAGGCAGCTGAAGTAGCAGCAGCTCTGGTAGAGTGAGTCCTAATTTTTCCTGGGATTTGCTTTCCATGATGAGAGTAACAAAATCTGATTCCATGAGCAATCCATTTAGAAATGGTGTGTTTTGAAATAGCTTTGCCTTGGGAATTTGCTGCATAAGAAACAAACAGTTGTTCGGTTTTCCTGATATTCTTGGTTCTGTCCAGGTAAAAACTAAGCTGCCTGTGCACGTCCAAAGAATGCAAGATCCTCTCCCCCTTATTTTGTGGGTTAGTGGAAAAAGTTGGCAGGTGAATAGTTTCAGAAGAAGTCAAAATGTTGCCAGGTAAATCCAAAAAAGCACCAAGGGAATATGAAGAGAAAATAGTAGTATCCTGAACGTAATTTTTTTTTTTTTTTAAAAACAGCATATGTTTTCGCTACTGTTAAACAGTAGCTTCATCAGAGAAACTGACAAACAGTAAATGCCAAGTATTTAAATCTTTCTATGGCATGGATACGTTCCACTACGTCACTTGGGTTCATAGATGGACCACCCCAGACAGTGACGTGTGTTGTATATAAAAGAATAACATGCATACAGAAATACACTCACATCAATTGTAGCATGCTATGTTTGAAAATTAAAAATTAAAAACAGTTGGATCTGACAATCTATATGTTTAAAATCAACATTCTGTGTTTTATGTAAATTAATATATTGATATATTGAAATTCAGTGACTCTAATGGAACCAAAATTTCATACAGTCCGAAGAGTCAATAGAAGGACTCAAAAAACAACACATTTACATTAAGCATGTTATATATTATGTAAATATAAGGATTACATATATAAAACATAATTAGGACACAAATATATTTTCAATATATCAATATATTAATTTACATAAAACACAGAATGTTGATTTTAAACATATAGATTGTCAGATCTAACTGTTTTTAATTTTTAATTTTCAAACATAGCATACTACAACTGATGCGAGTGTATTTCTGTATGCATGTTATTCTTTTTATATACAACACACGTCACTGTCTGGGGAGGTCCATCTATGAACCCAAGTGACGTAGTGGAACGTATCCACGCCATAGAAAGATTTAAATACTTGGCGTTTACTGTTTGTCAGTTTCTCTGATGAAGCTAATTTAACAGTAGCGAAAGTGTATGCTGTTTTTTAAAAAAAATAAATTTACGTTCAGGATACTATTATTTCTCTTCGTATTCCCTTGGTGCTTTTTTGGATTTACCTGGCAACTTTTTGACTTCTTCTGTTTCTCTGATTTTACTGGTTTGTTGTGCTTGTTATGGCTACAGGTACTCTTTCAAGCCCAGGGAGCCCAGACTTATTTGGGTCCATTAACCAAGGTGACCCAATGGACCAGATGGATATCTCTGCTTTATTACTCTCACTTTCTCAATGTATTGAGAAAATGACATCCCGCTTAGACGCGTTGGATAAAAGAGAAACTGACAAGGTTGTAGCAGCTCACAAAGAATCTAGTGAGACACTTGCTAACACTTCTAATAATACAACAATATTTTCGACGATACCACCGGCGCAACCCATGCAGTTCGGTGAGCAGCAAACACTACTGGATGCGAATGGTTCTACCCTTGCACACAACAATGAAAATGCATCTTTAACTGTCGACATTACTACTAGAGACAAGCCTGTAATGGGCGCGTTACTTGTACCACGGAGCCAACGGACTTATGCAGAAACCGCAAACCAGACGCATGGCTTGGAGACAAGGGAGTTAGACCCAGCACTCATTGGCGTTCCCTCGATACAGGACTGGATTTAGAACACAGAAAAGTTCAGTTTTGTTTCCCATCTATCTCAGGAATGACCGGCTGCAGGTACAGAGCCATTATCCGTAAGTACAAACGCTATTGCTGATAAACTTAAAATTTTTGATAGCAAACTTTTAAAACTAAAAAAAACTACAGCCTGAAGTGGCTTATTTTAAACAATGCTTGAATGAAAACGTTGTTCCTAAAGGCCTTCAGTGCACCTTTTTTCCAACTGGCTTATTACTAGATCCAGCATTCCATAAAGATTTAATCATCCTTTTTGAACAACAAGGGGCACAATTGTTAGAATTAATGGTGAAACATTATTCTTCACATATTGTCTCTTTAATAACTTAAGTCAATGACCTGGACAATTCCATTAAAAACTACCTTAACTTTATTAGGTACAAATATGATTACAGCTGTATCTTCACGAGCATTGACGCACTGGTGGACAAACTGAAATCAAATAAAACTAAGAAACTTGTACGAGATAGAACAGCTTACAAGTTTAACAACGCTTACCCTAAACTGCAGTCTTTACGTAGTGAAGGAAAAACACCAGTGAGTTCTTCTAATGCTGACAATACAACCACTCATTCTTCTGCCTCCAATACAACGGACATCGATATAACGGAGGAAATTACAGAAGACCAGCCAATTGAGGAACTAAGACGTAGCAACAGAATTCAGGCTAACAATAAAAATAATTTTGAAAAGTACCAACAAGGAACTGGTGAAAACAATAATCCAAACAATACTCCTAAAAAGGGGAATTTTTTAGGAGCACGCAACACTTGGTACCAGAGGAACAAAAACAAGAATTGGAACAACTATCGGAAATAACTGAACTTAATGTTAACAATGGTTTAACTGATGACGGTTGTAAACTGAAAGTAGTAACCAATTTGAAAGGTGACTTTAAAATTTACAATTTTTCCACCATAGAATTGGAACCATCGTTGATTGAACTTTTGTCCTTTGGTAACACTTTTGTTCCTAGTAAACATTTCAATTTAGCAAAAACCTTAATTGATTTGAAATGCTATGTGAGAAAACTTAACCTGAATCTTTTGTTCAGCAACACAGCTTCCACAGCATCAGAAAAGTACAGTTTTGTACCTACCATAAATGTAGATGTTCGAAGATCCACATTGCTGCAGTCCTTACACTTGGGTAGTCCGCTGTCCTCGGTCGGCCCGAATATCAAAGTATAAGGCTGACGTCGGTCAAGTCGCATTTGACTGACATCAGGACGTCAGGGTACAAATGCGCATGACCGACGTCATATCCTCAGTCTTTTCTTGCCCCAGATGTCAGAAGACCCTAAAAGAAAGGTCAAAACCAAAAAACAGCAAAACACCCTAGCCCTAACTATATGCACAATGTATACAATATATACAATAATTACAATCCAACCCACACAACCACCTCTAAATCCAGTGGGGAAGGAGGGAGGGATAATTGGACTGCAGCAATGTGGATCTTCGAACATCTACATTTATGGTAGGTACAAAACTGTACTATGTTCTTCATCTCACATTGCTGCAGTCCTTACACTTGGGTAGAATCCCAAAGCAGAGGTAAGGGAGGATGGCAAAGCTATAAAGCAGGAGGAGCTGCCAAAATGCCCTGTAGAATTGCAGTGGCAAAACCAGCCCTAGATTTAGAGTAAAGTGGAAGGTGGTAATGTTTAGAGAAAGTATGCACTGAACTCCAAGTAGCTGCCTCCAAAATATCCTTAGTTGCTACTCCCCTTAAAAAAGCTGTAGAAGTGGCAGTAGCCCTAGTGGAATGAGGCCTAATCCCAGCTGGAATCTCTTTGCCATGATGGGAATAACAGAAAGCAATGCAAAACCCAATCCACTTAGAAATAGTTTGTTTTGACACAGGCTTACCCTGAACTCAAAGCAAAAGAAAAAAATAACTGCTGAGTCTGCCTGAACTCCTTAGTCCTGCTTAAATAATAACGCAACAGCCTATGTACATCCAAGGTGTGCAAAATTTTCTCCCCTTTGTTTTGAGGATTTGCATAAAAGGTAGGCAAATGAATGGTTTGGTTCAAAGCCACACTAGAAACCACTTTAGGCATAAAGGAAGGATTAGTACGTAATGATACCCTATCCTTATGGAAAATTAAGAAAGGCTCAACCGCCATAAGGGCCTGCAATTCAGAAACCCTTCTTGCAGATGTAATGGCCAACAAAAAAGCAGTCTTCCATGACAAATATTTCAACTCAGCAGTAGCTGCAGGCTCAAAAGGTTGTAGAGTGAGTTTCTCCAACACAAAATTGAGTTCCCAAGCAGGAGTAGGAGCTCTTCGTGGGGGTCTTATATTCTTTGCCCCTCTAAGAAATTGCTTGAACATAGGATGAGAAAACAATGGTGGAACACAGTCATAGTGAGCTGAAATTGCTGCAGCATGAACCTTAATAGAAGAGAAGGACAAACCCTTGTCCAATAACTCAGTGAGATACTGAAGAGCCACACTTAAATTAGGCTCAGACACATCAAAATCCTTTGCTGCACTCCAAAATAAAAATCTCTTCCATTTATCAGCATACACTTTCCTGGTACTAGGCCGTCTAGCTTCCAAAATCACATCCAAAACTTGTTGTGGAAGTTGAGACCCTCTGTGGTTCAAAACAGAATATGCCAGGCTGTTAGGTGAAAAGAGTGAAGCTTGACATTGAGTAAATGACTGTCCTCCTGAGACAACAGGTGAGGAATCAAAGGTAAAGGCCATGGAGGCTTCCGAACCAGACTTCTCAGTAATGGGTACCAGTGCTGTCGAGGCCAATCTGGAGCTATTAGAATCATCCTTGGTTTGTCCTGTCTGACCTTTAGAAGTACCTTTGGGAGGAGAGGCAGAGGTGGAAAGGCATACACATGAAGATTTCTCCAATTGAAAGAAAGAGCATCCACTTTCCAAGCTGTGGGATGAAACCTTTTTGTGCAATACTTTGGCAGCTGATGGTTTAGTGGAGAAGCGAACAGATCTATGTCTGGAGTTCCCCATGACACTGTCAATTTCTGAAATACATGAGGATCCAATTTCCACTCGTGGGGATCCATAATTTGTCTGCTCAACACATCTGCTAAGGAGTTCTGTGCTCCCGGCAGAAACCTTGCCTGAAGATTGAGCTGTAAACTGAGAGCAGTCTCCCACAAAATCATTGCTTGCCTGCATAGCGGATAGGAATGCGTTCCTCCTTGCTTGTTGATGTACCACATGACAGTTGTGTTGTCTGTTAGAATCAACACCTGCCCTGGAAGAAGTAGATCCTTGAAAACTATTAATGCAAACTGGACTGCTAACATCTCCTTCAAGTTGATATGTAGATATTGTAGTCTGGCAGGCCACTTGTCTTGTATCCACTTTCCATTCAGATGAGCTCCCCAAGCTTTGTCTGAGGCATCTGTCGTTAGAATTTGACTCGCCTCTGGCCGGGTCACAGAGAGTCCCTTGTTTAGGTGACATTCCTGAGCCCACCACAAAAATTCCTTTTGAATGCAAGGTATTATTTGAATGACAGTGTCCAGATCCTGGCAGTGCTGTGTCCATACATTCTTGAGATACCATTGTAGCTTCCTCATATGCAGTTTGGCATTGGGAAACACCAGAATACAAGATGCCATGAACCCCAAGGCTTGAAGGACTGTCCTTGCAGTCAGCCTGGACTGATGAGACAATTGATGAAAGTAAAGGAAAAGATTCTTTTGTTTGTCCGGGGTCAAAAAGGCCATCTGGGCTGCTGTATTCAGTCTTACACCCAGAAAGCACATGTCCTGAGAGGGTACTAGACTGGACTTTATTTCGTTCACAGAATACCCCAGGCATCTTAGCACTGCTATCACATATTCCAGATGAAGAAGCTCGTCCCTTTCCTGAGCCAGAATCAGGCAATCGTCCAAATATGGATAAATTTGTATTCCTTTTAGCCTGAAGAAAGCTATCACTGGAGCCAGAACTTTCGTGAATACTCTGGGCGCAGTAGATAAGCCAAAGGGCAATGCAGAGAACTGATAATGAAAAGTCCCAGCCCGAAAACGCAGATACTTTCTGCAACTTAGCCTGATAGGAACATGAAGGTACGCCTCTTTGAGGTCCAAAGTTACCATCCAATGATCTTTGCCCAGAAGAGGAAAAAGCTGTTGTAACGTCAACATTTTGAATTTGGGAATGTCCAGATAAGTGTTGAGGATAGATAAGTCCAAAATTGGTCTCCATGTGTTCCCCTTCTTTGGTACTAGGAACAGTCGAGAATAAAATCCTAGGCCCACTTCTGGCACAGGGACCGGTTGTATGGCCCCTATTTGAAGTAACTGAGAAATCTGTTTGTGAGCCTCTATTCTTTGTTGAGGAGGAATGTCTGGCATGCCTTTGAAAGGTGGTAAGGTATGGAAATAAAACCTGTAACCGTGGTAAATAATGTCCAATACCCATCTGTCTTGAGTAATTAAACTCCAATTTTCTTTGAAAAGTGCCAACCTTCCTCCCAAAGGTGCTGCCAAACGTAAAGGCTCTGGCAGCTGAAAAGGTAGGTCATTGGGTCTGCTTACGAAAGGACTGACCCCTGCCCTCACCCGAAGACTGTGCAGGTGAACTCCCTGTTCTAGGCCTAAAAGAACCCTGAGCTCTGCCTCTACCACGTCTAGACCTACCCCTAGACTGGGAATCATAAGAAGGATACGTCCACCCTTTAGAAGGCCAATTCCTACTAAACTTTGGAGGCTGAACCTGCAAAAAATCCTTAACAGTCTGCATAGACTTAGCCTTGTCTTCCATTTTCTTCAAAACTGCCTCAACAGGCGAGCCAAACAACACATCAGATTGCAAAGGAGCATCTAAAATCCTTGACTTAATATGGTCAGATAAATTCTGATCCTTTAACCAGGCATGCCTGCGAAGAACTGACCCAGTGGCAGCCACCCTGGATGAGGCCTGTACAGCATCAAAACCACATTGCAAAGAATGCTTACCCACCTGCTCAGAAACATGAACTAAATCTTGTAACTCTTTACACTCAATACCTTCCGCCAGAGCATCTACCTTAGACTTCAATTGAGAAAGTAGATAGTTTTGGTATTTCAACATGTGAAACTGGCAATTCAAAGCCCTCATAGCTAGAGTGGAAGAAGTATAAACTTTCTTTCCCCATCTATCCAAAGCCCTGGCCTCTTTATCTGCAGGCACCGGATTTTTAACAACAGAAGCTTTAACACCTTTAGGCCCCTGACTAACAGTTTCTGGATCTGCCCTGGGACTTTTGAACAAATACTTATGATCTTCAGGCACCCTGTAATACCTATCCGGTTTAACAGGAGCAGGGGGCAAAGAATCAGGATTAAGAGATGCCTCCTGAAACACATCCTCCACAACATTCAGAACAGGAGGTATTGCCAAAGGCCTATGCTGGGGTAAAAACAAAAATTCCCTAAGCCTCTTCCTGGAATCAGAGAACTCCTGACCTTCCCACTTAAAGTGCTCCCTCATGGAATGAAGAGTCTCTGAAAAAGAAAAATCCTCAGGAGGAGAAGCAGAAGGAGTAGAATCATCCACATCAGAATCAGAAAAAGGAGAATACTCCTGCAAGTCTTCAGCCGAAGACTCAGACACATCCGAGGCCTGTTCATAAACCCCCAACTCTGGTTCCACTCTAGGCCTCTTATCAGGAGGGGGCATAGAACCTCTAATCAGAGTAATTAAATCCTCTGCCATTTTAAGCATATGCTTCTTGGGCACAGAAGCTGAAGAGCTAGGAGAGACCCCCACAGAAGCTAAACCTGGCCTACCTCTGGGAGAAGCCTTAGAAACAGAAGGCCTAGTCACCTTAGGAAGGGAGGGGAGTACAGTTACCTGAGAAGCCCCTTCTGTCTGGCCTGCCTCCTGGGAGGCCACATCCTGTAAAATCAAAGTTCCCCCCGGGGACTCCAGAGAGACCTCCGTCGGAACCACCGGCTCCACTGACGCCTCTAGAGAACCGGCGTCCGGTTCGGACGACTCTTCTAGTCTGGGTTTAGTCGCTTTGTCTTTGCGCTTCTTAGAAGAAGCGGGCGTCGGAGAATCCGACGGCATGTTATAGTTGCACCGCTTCCCAAAGACCAACCTAGCGCAATCTAACCTACGCTTAATAGTGCGTTTATTGAACCTAGCACAAAAGCGACACCCAACAACGTCGTGCTCAGGCCCCAAACAAGGTATACACAAATTATGGTAGTCTCTATGCGGTATCTGTTTCCCACAAGAAATACAGTTATTCACTTTTTCTGACATCCGGTAAACCACTGAGGCAAGAAAAAACAAAAATATTCCCCAACGGGGTACTTAGCCAACTTTGACTTCGGTCTGAAACTCCGAAAACGAAAAATTTCAGAACGCCGAACGGCACTTGCAACGCTGCTTCTGTATCGGACCATGCGGCAAAAAAGACTGAGGATATGACGTCGGTCATGCGCATTTGTACCCTGACGTCCTGATGTCAGTCAAATGCGACTTGACCGACGTCAGCCTTATACTTTGATATTCGGGCCGACCGAGGACAGCGGACTACCCAAGTGTAAGGACTGCAGCAATGTGAGATGAAGAACATCTTTAAAACCCACAAGTACATTCAATCCCCCTTTACATCCTGTGCTCCACTTATTTGAAAACATTTGTGAATTGGACATCAGACATCTTAATCAAATGTCTGACTACTGTAAAAAAACGTTTAAGTCCAATATTTCTAAAGAGCAGTTCGCCGCCTATAACAATTTATGTCTCTCCCCAGTGAGCGTTATTAAGCCAGATAAAGGCGGTGGGCTAGTCATCCTCGATATTTCCGATTATAATACGAAAATGACGTCAGTATTAAAAAGCACAGCTTACACTCCATCCTCACTAAATGAAATGAACGGCTCCCATTCTAGCGTTAGAGGATACTTTAGAGACCTTTTTATAGGAGCCAAGATAGATTATGACACCTATAATTATATTGACATTCCCTTTCCTAAGACTCCTATTATTTTCGGTATCCCTAAGATACACAAAGACCAAAACAATCCACCTATGAGAGCTCTTATTGATGGTCGTGGCTCTATGACATATCCCTGTGCACAACTGGTTGACAACATTCTTTCTAAATACTTAAAGCGTATTCCGGAAATATGCAAGGATTCTTGGTCATTTCTCAACAACATAAACAACCTCAACTTTGAAGCTACTTGCAATTTTCTCACAGTAGACGTGGTAGATTTGTACACCTCTATACCACACAATGAGGCTGTAGAATGGATAACACTGATTATGAAAGAACTAAATGCCACCCAAAGAGAAATTGACGTTGTTTCTGAGTTGTTAGACATCATATTAACATCTAACTTTTTTATTTTTAACAAAGAATATTACCTACAAAAACAAGGAATAGCAATGGGTTCACCATGTGGTGCTAGCGTTGCAAACTTGTTTGTAGCCTATTGGGAGAAACATTACATCTTCAATAACCCAGAAGTCATGTCACATGTCAAGTATTACACTAGATTCCTTGACGACATATTTATATTATTCAAAGGGAATGCAGATGAAGCTACTGACTTGATTGACTTCTTCAACTCTACCACCAACTTCCTTAAATTTACTTACCACTATTCTACCGTAGAAATAGACTATTTAGATGTTAAATTGAACAAGGATACTAGAAATAGCTTATACTTTTCATAAATATTTAGAAAACCCACTTATTGCAACTCTTTCCTTCATTACACAAGTACCCACCCGTTTAAACAAAAACGTTCCATAGTCAAAGGTCAATTCATCCGTGCTGCAAGGATGTGTACCCTTGACACAGCTTTCTATGCAGAATGTCATTTTCTGAGGGACGTTTGTTAACCGAAGTTACCCTCCATCACTTATTGACAAAATATTTCAAGAAGTCCAGCTAAAACGGATAAACAAAACATACACCCCATTATTAGATAAAGAAATTTATACCATCTTTGTAGACCCTGTCAGTCCTTTAACTGACAACCCTATCACAAACATTACAGAAAATCAGAGTTGCTTAAACACTGAACCGACTAAACAATTTACCACCAGTTTTAGAACTACTTTCAATATTAATTCCAACCAGATTAGGTCAATTGTCTTCAAAAATTGGTGTTTTATTAGGAGCAACCTACAACTATCAGAAAAACTAGGACTTAATCCTATTATAGTTTATAAGAAAGGTAACAACCTTAAAATGTTGTTAGAAAGAAACAAAGATGTTGACATTGTTTCAAGACAAAAGGGGACATTTATTTGTGGTTTTTGTAAATGGTGCAAACATCTGAAAACAGCAAATTCCTTTACTATTAGGAACAAAAAATATTATATTAATTATAAACTTAATTGTGAGACCAAATGTATCATTTACCTAGCTAAATGTGACTGCTGCTCAGCCTTTTACGTAAGGAAAACAGATTGTAAGCTACGTGAAAGGCTTTATGAACATACCTATGCTATCAAGCAAAATAAAAGTGATAATGCTTTGGCAAAACACATCATTAAAAACCCGGGCCATAGCTTTCACTTTTTAGCTATAGACCATGTTCCTCCCACTGTCAGAGGAGGTCTGTTTCCATTGTTATTGGAAGCACGCGAGTTAGAATGGCAATTGACATTAGATGCGTTCAGTGTACCAGGTTTAAATGAAAACTGTAATATAACCTGCATACTGAAACTAACAAGCATTTTAAGGTAAATTGAAAAACATACACGTTCTAAATTCTATTTACGTATACAATTACAATGGGTAGTATATAATAAAGTAGTAAACATATTTACTTTATTTGGTATGTTATTTCTCTTAGGACACATTCATGTCGTAATTATGTTTTATATATGTAATCCTTATATTTACATAATGTATGACATGCTTAATGTAAATGTGTTGTTTTTTGAGTCCTTATATTGACTCTTCGGACTGTATGAAATTTTGGTTCCATTAGAGTAACTGAATTTCAATATATTAATTTACATAAAACACAGAATGTTGATTTTAAACCTATAGATTGTCAGATCTAACTGTTTTTAATTTTTAATTTTCAAACATAGCATACTACAATTGATGCGAGTGTATTTCTGTATGCATGTTATTCTTTTTATATACAACACACGTCATTGTCTGGGGAGGTCCATCTATGAACCCAAGTGATGTAGTGGAACGTATCCACGCCATAGAAAGATTTAAATACTTGGCGTTTACTGTTTGTCAGTTTCTCTGATGAAGCTACTGTTTAACAGTAGCGAAAACGTATGCTGTTTTTAAAAAATAAATAAATTTCCGTTCAGGATACTATTATTTCTTTTCGTATTCCCTTCGTGCTTTTTTGGATTTACCTGGCAACTTTTTGACTTCTTCTGTTTCTCTAATTTTACAGGTGAATAGTTTTGTTTAAAGCCACTTTAGAAACCACTTTAGGCATGAAAGTAGGATTAGTCCTTAAAGACACCGTCTTGATGAAAAATAATATTATAAGGTTCCACAGCCATGAGTACTTGTAACTCCGAGACTCTCCTGGCTGAAGTCAAAGCCAATAGGATAGCTGTCTTCCATGATAAATACTTTATATCAGATGTGGCAGCAGGCTCAAAAGGAGGTAGAATAAGTTTTTCCAGAACATAGTTGAGGTCCCAGGCAGGTATGGGTGGTGTCCTAGGGGGCCTTAAATTCTTTGCTCCTCTGAGATATTGTTTCAGAAGTGGATGTGAAAAGATTGGAGGATCTGTACTGTAATGTGCAGAGATAGCTGAGGCATGTATTTTTATGGAGGAGAAGGATAAACCCTTATGTAACATTTCTGTCAGGTAATGTAAAATCAATGGAATATTAGGAATGAGAGGATCTGAATCCTGAGCATGCATCCAGGTGCAAAATCTCTTCCATTTACCCTCATAAGATTTTCTAGTGCTAGGCCGTCTGGCTTCTAAGATGACATCCATGACCTGTTTGGGAAGGGTTGGATTAATCATAGACCCTGAATACGCCAGGCTGCCAGGCTGAGAGTTTTGATATGAGAGTGCAGAACCTGGCCCTGGTGTTGGGACAAAAGATTTGGAATCTGAGGTAGAATCCAAGGAGGCTCCTGGGATAGGTTCATCAGTGTTGAGTACCAAAATTGATGAGGCCAATTTGGGGCCAGTAAAATCATCTTGGGTTTGTCCTGCTTTATCTTTAATAACATCCGTGGAAGAAGAGGTAGAGGAGGAAAGGCATACCCCGAGAGGTTCCTCCAACTGAATGAGAGAGCATCCACTTTCCATGCTAGTTTGTGATATGTCCTTGTGCAAAAAATCTGTAACTGGTAGTTGAGGGGGATGCAAATAGATCTATGTTTGGGCAGCCCCAGGCTTCTGTAATCATCTTGAATATTTGGGTGTCTAGCATCCACTCGTGTGGGTCTGACAGGTTCCTGCTCAGGCTGTCTGCCAGAATATTTTGCTTCCCTGGCAGGAACTGAGCTTGTAGATCCACTTTGCAAGCTAGAGCTTTGTTCCATAGAGTCATGGCTAGTCTGCAAAGGGGGTAGGAGCGTGAATCCCCTTGCTTGTTTATGTACCACATAACTGTGGTGTTGTCTGTCCGTATCAGTAGTTGTCCTGGCTGTAGAAGATCCCTGAAAGCCAAGAGGGCATTCTGCACAGCTAACATCTCTTTTAAATTGACATGTAGGTGCTTCTGGCCCTCTGTCCAAAAACCTTGCAGGCCTTTCCCCTGCAAGTGGGCTCCCCATACATAATCCGAGGCATCCGTGGTTAACACTTGGTTGGCTGGAGGCAGACTGAAGGCTTTCCCTTTGTTTTGAAGACATGCCATGGTCCACCAATGGAATTCCTTTTGCAGGCAAGGCAAGACAGCAATCTATGTGTCTAGACTGTGACAATGTTGGGACCATACGCTTTTTAGGTACCATTGTATTTTTCTCATATGCAGTCTTGCATATGGTATGAGAAGGATGCAGGAGGCCATGTAACCCAAAGCCTGCAGGAATTTCCTTGCAGTTAGCTGAGACATTGACGACAGGGTTTTGAAAGTTGAAGCCAGCTGAAGTTGTTTTGTGGATGTCAGGAATGCCATCTGGGTTGTTGTGATTAGAAGAGCACCCAGAAAAGTTATCTGTTGTGTGGGTGTCAAATTTGACTATGTTCACAGTGAATCCCAGGTACTTGAATAGATTTTGAACAAATTCCAGGTGCTGGAGTAAGACATCCTTGCTGTCTGCTTGAATTAGGCAGTCGTCCAGATATGGGTAAATTTGAATTCTCTTGAGTCTGGAGTAAGCTACTACTGGTGCCAGGCACTTGGTGAAGACGTTGGACGCAGTAGACGAGCCAAAGGGCAGCACAGAGAATTGGTAATGTTTCGAGCCGGCCTTGAACCTGAGGAATTTTCTGCACTCCTGTCTGATAGGGATGTGTAGGTAAGCCTCCTTTAAATCCAATGTCACCATCCATGCATTTTTTGCTCAACAATGGCAGAAGCTGCTGCAGAGTAAGCCTCTTGAACTTTGGTATCTCCAGGAAAGTATTTAAGACTGACAGATCCAGGATGGCTCTCCAAGAATTTTGTTTTCTGGGAACTAGAAAGAGCCTGGAGTAAAAACCTTGCCCAGTCTCTGATTGTGGAACCAGGTCTATGGCCCTCATAGTCATGAGGGATCCCACCTGGTTTAATGCCTCTGCCCATTGGTGTTTTGGTAGGTCTGGCCATCCGTTTGGTCTTGGCAAGGTATGAAAGTGGAATTTGTAACCTCTTGAAACTACATCCAGAACCCACTTGTCTTGGGTTATGTAAGTCCAATTTTGGTGAAAAAGAGAAAGTTTTCCTCCTAAAGGGGCTTCCAGGAGAGAGGTTCCTGGAGCCATGCAGGGGGAGTCATTGAGCCTGTTTCCTATAAGATTGAGGTCTGTCCTCTCCACCCCTGGGGGTGGAAACAGTCCACTGTCTAGGTCTGTAAGAGGTCTGCGCTTGGGTCCTCCCTCTGGTGTGCCTATATCTACCCCTCTGAGGCTTGTCCGAGCTGGGAAAGGACCAATTTTTAGTTGGCCAATTTCTGCTAAATCTTGGGGGCTGAACTTGTAAGAAATCCTTAACCGTTTGCATGGATTTTGCCTTATCCTCCATTTTCTTTATCATCTCTTCAGCCTTAGACCCAAACAAAACATTATGTTGAAAGTACAGTTTTGTACCTACCATAAATGTAGATGTCCGATAGGTATGCATCTGCAGTCCTAACAATTGGGTTGTCCTGCCTCAGGCATCCCTCGGTCGGCCGGATTCCAAAGTCTGGGTCTGGCCTCGGCTGATGTCGCACTCCACCCAACGTCACTGCGGCAGTCAATTGGGTATAAAGGCATCAGCCAACGCCATTTTCCTCAGTGTTTCTTGCCCCAGATGCCAGGAGCCTTCTAGGAAGGCTAAATTTGGATAAATGAAAATGATTCCAAACAAATATAAACATGTATGTACATATATACAAACAAATACACCATAATAGATTCCCCCAGCTAGCTACAAGATGGGCATATACCCTAGGAATACCACAGAGGGGAAGGAGGGTGGGTAATCCTGACTGCAGATGCATACCTATCGGACATCTACATTTATGGTAGGTACAAAACTGTACTATGTCCTTCAAGGATGCATCTGCAGTCCTAACAATTGGGTAGAATACCATAGCCAAACTGGGGGAGGAGGAACTAAGAAAATTATGGTGCGCCTAAGATCCCTTGCAAAACAGCAGAGGCAAAGCCTGCTCGGGATCTGGAGTAAAAAGGCAGATTATAATGCTTGGCAAATGTATGCACGGAGCTCCAAGTAGCAGCCTCTAAAATGTCTTTGGTAGCCACTCCTCGTAAGAAAGCTGTAGTAGTGGCTGTTGCCCTTGTGGAGTGAGGTCTGATGTTTTCTGGAGTTGTCTTCCCATGAAAGGAGTAACAGAATCTAATGCAGTTTCCTATCCATTTTGAGATTGTCTGTTTTGAAATTGCTTTTCCTTCCATTCCTGCTGCATAAGCTACCAGAAGCTGGTCAGTTTTTCTATTGCTCTTGGTTCTGTCCAGGTAGTAGCGCAATTGTCTGTGTACATCCAAGGTGTGCAGTAGCCTTTCTCCCCCGTTCTGTGGTTTGGGGAAGAATGTTGGTAGGTGAATTGCTTGGTTCACTGATACCCTGGAGACCACCTTTGGCATAAAAGTAGGGTTAGTTCTCAAGGACACTCTGTCCTGATGGAATATAAGGAAGGGTTGTACTGCCATTAATGCCTGTAGTTCAGAAACCCTTCTTGCTGAAGTGATTGCAAGCAGGAAAGCAGTTTTCCAAGACAAGAACTGTAATTCTGCTGTTGCTGCTGGTTCAAAGGGAGGAAGTGTTAGTTTCTCCAGCACAAAGTTCAGGTCCCATGTAGGCAGAGGTGGTTTCCTTGGAGGTTTTACATTTTTAATTCCTCTTAGAAACTGCCTGAGTAGAGGATGAGAGAAGACAGGAGGGTCCATGTTGTATTCTGCTGAGATTGCTGATGCATGGATCTTGATGGAGGAGTAAGACAGGCCATTGTGGAACAGTTCTGCTAAGTACTCCAGGATGTTAGCTATATTTGGCAATAATACATTGTCCCCTTTTGCTGCACTCCAAATGAGGTATCTCTTCCATTTTGCTGAATAAGTCTTCCTTGTGGAGGGTCTGCGAGCCTCCAGGATGATGTCTTTAACCCTCTGAGATAAGTCTGGGTTATTTTGTTTTATGTAAGATTCCAAGCAGCTAGCTGCAGTGTTTTCAAGTTTGGATGCAGGATCTTGAAGTCCTTCTGCGTTAGCAGCAAGGGAAGTAGAGGTAAAGGCCATGCGCGAGCCAGAGACATACTTCTCAGGAGAGGGTACCAATACCGTCTCGGCCAGTCTGGAGCTATCAGTATAATCCTTGGCTGATCCTCTTTGATCTTCAGTAGCACTTTGTACATCAAAGGTAGAGGTGGGAATGCATATGTTTTCCCAACTGAAGGATAGGGAGTCCACCTTCCAAGCAAGTGGGTGGTATGACCTTGTGCAGAATTTGCTCAATTGGTGGTTGTGTGGGGATGCGAACAGGTCTATTTCTGGTAGTCCCCATTTGTCTGTAATGGTTTTGAAGATGCTCGGGTGCAGCCTCCATTCGTGGGCATCCGTGGTCGTTCTGCTTAATGCATCTGCTAATATATTTTCCTTTCCTGGCACAAAGAAAGCCTGGTGCTGGATGTTGAGGTTCAGGGCTACATCCCACAGGTCCATTGCCATTCGGCATAGAGGATATGAGTGTGTGCCTCCCTGCTTGTTGATGTACCACATCACTGTGGTGTTGTCTGTCCTTATCATCAAGTGACCCTGTTGAAGAAACGGTCTGAATGCCTGTATTGCCAGTTTCACTGCCAGCATCTCTTTTTGATTTATGTGTAAGTTCAGCTGGTCCTGTGCCCATAGGCCTTGTATGCATTTGTCGGCCATGTGTGCCCCCCACCCAAGGTCCGAGGCGTCCGTGGTGATAGTCTGGCTTGGGTGAGGGCTGTGGAAAGGTAGTCCTTTGTTCAATTGGCAGGCCTGAGCCCACCACAGGAATTCTTGCTTCAGGCATGGAATTATTGGAATTTGGGTTTCTAGGCTGTGCTTGTGCTGAGACCATAAATTCCTTAGGTACCATTGCAACTTCCTCATATGCAGCCTGGCATGTGGGATCAAAATTATGCAGGATGCCATGTAACCCAGGGCTTGCAGGATTTTCCTTGCTGTGAGCTGGTTCTGCGTTGTTAATGCCTTGAAATAGAGTGGCAGTTGTTTTTGTTTTTCTGCTGAGAGAGACGCCATTTGATTTGATGTGTCCAGCTCTGCTCCCAGGAATGTAACTCTTTGGGATGGAATCAGCCTTGACTTTTTTAAATTGACTGTGTATCCCAAAGCCTGCAGTAGATGAATAACCTTTTTCAAATCATTTGTTATTTTGATTTTGTTGTCCGCTTGTATCAGGCAGTCGTCCAGGTATGGATAAATTTGAATTCCCTGAAGCCTGCAATGAGCAATTACTGATGCCAGGCATTTCGTGAATACTCTGGGCGCAGTAGATAAGCCAAAAGGCAATGCTGAGAATTGATAATGCTCTGATCCTGCAAGAAATCTGAGGTATCTTCTGCAATCTGGTCGAATAGGGACGTGCAGGTATGCCTCCTTGAGATCTAGAGTCACCAGCCAAGCCTCCTTGCCCAGCATGGGAAGAAGGTGCTGTAGGGTCAGCATTTTGAATTTTGGAACCATGAGATATGTGTTGAGAGCGGACAGGTCGAGAATAGGCCTCCATTGGGTTTCTTTTCTTGGGACCAGGAAAAGTCTGGAGTAAAATCCTTGTCCCTGTTCCATAACCGGTACTTTTTCTATAGCTCTCATCCTTAGTAAGTGGTTGATTTGTCCTAGAGCGTGTTTCTTTTGATTTGGAGGTAGGTTTGGCATTCCTCTCTTCCTTGGTAGAGTATGGAAGTGAAACCTGTATCCTTTGTCTATTGTGTGTAAAATCCATTTATCTCTTGTAATACGATGCCAGTTTACTGAAAATAAGGCTAGTTTTCTGCCCAAGGGTGCTTCCAATTGTTCCCTGGTAGGCGGTATCAGAGCCAAGTCACTGTGATTGTCCTGTGGAAGTGGTAGCAGCTGGATCTGCGGCAGTACTCCTGTGGTTGCTAGGCTGCCACTGGCGTCCCCTGTAGGCACCTCTGGATTGACCTCTGCCCCTTGATCGCCTATTTCTGCCTCTCTGTGCTCTGGTGTCTGGAAAGGACCAATTCTTCGAAGGCCAGTTTCTACTAAACCTAGGAGGCTGGACCTGTAAGAAGTCCTTTACTGTTTGGACAGATTTTGCTTTTTCCTCCACCTTCTTTAACACTTGCTGTGCAGGGGAACCAAACAGACTGTGTTTCTCCATGAGAGCATCCAGGAGCTTGGTCTTTACATGGTCCGGTAAGGATTGTTCTTTGAGCCATGCATGTCTTCTGATCACTGTACCAGTCATAGCTGATCTGAAGGAAGCCTCCAGTGCATCATAGCCGCATTTTAAGGAATGATTACTGACCTGCTGGGTGTTATGTACCAAATCCTGAAGGGACTTACGGTCTAGGGGTTCAGGAGAGGATAGTTTTTTATTAAGCTGATCTAACAAAAATTCCTGATACTGAATCATGTGGAATTGGCAGTTTAAAGCTCTAGCAGAAAGAGTAGCAGAAGTATAAACTTTTTTACCCCACCTCTCTAATGCTCTGGATTCTCTTTCAGAAGGGAGGGGGTTTTTGGTGGCTGCTACGGCCTTGGGACCTTGAGAAATAGTTTCAGGGTCTGCAATGGGAGCCTTATACAGGTGGTAATGAGTATCCGGGACCCTGTAGTATCTGTCGGGCTTAACAGGGGCCGGAGGAAGAGAGTCAGGGGCAGTACAAGCATCATTGAATGCATCATCCACAACTGTTAGAACTGGAGGAATGGCTAGAGGCCTATGTTGTGGTAAATGTAAAAAGGTCCTTAGCCGTTTCCTTGAATCTGAGAAATCCTGGCCCTGCCATTGAAAATGTTCCCTCATAGCATGCAATGTTTCCCCAAAAGAAAACTCCTCAGGAGGAGAGGCAGAAGGAATGGAGTCTTCTGCGTCAGAATCCTCATAAGGAGAATAAGGGCCTTCTGGATGATCTGTATTGTCTGAATCATCAGATGAGTCATCTGTAGCAAGTGGTTCAGGGGGCTCTGCTCTGGGCCTCTTCTGAGAAGGGGGATGGGAGGCCCTGTCAGGGTGAGGCTGGGTTCCTCTGATCAAAGAAATGAGATCCTCTGCCAGGCTGAGCATTTGGGAACTAGAGCTAGGCCTGAGTGTGGGGGTTTTGGAAGGCAAGGCCTTAGAGGATTTAGCTGCCTTGGCTCTAGAGAAGGCTTTGATTGACATGGATGCAGGGGGCCTAGCAGCCCCACGTGCAGGAGTAGAGATATCTAAGGGGATAGTATCTGATAATTCCTGGGGGCCTGCTACAGCAGGGGAAAATTCAGTAGCAGATTCGGCTATGCTGCCAGAAACCTCGGGAGCCGGAGGAAGGTTTTCGGCCGGAGGAGGAACCGAGGACTCTGTTTCAGCCGAAACTGAGACACTCGCGGTTGTCTTAACCGTGGTTTCGGCCGAAACCGCGGACCGCGAGTGTCGGTCCTTCTCCTTACGCTTTTTAGCTGATTGCGAAGTCGGAATCTCCGACGACATCTTGTACGCAAAAGCGGGACCGAAAAACTCCTCCGCAAACTCCGACCGACGTCTAAGTGTACGTCGGTTGAAGGAAGCACAGGCTAGACAAGACGCTACGTCGTGGTCTGGGCCTAAGCAAGGAAGGCAGTAAGAGTGGAAATCCTTATGAGGTATTTGTTTCCCACAAGTTAAACAATTATTCACTTTTTCTGACATCGGCTGAGGCAAGAAAGAGTCCCCAACGGGGTACTTAGCTTTTGAAGTCTTGGTAGAAATCTCTGGATCGACCGACCGGCACTTGCGAACAGCTTCTGCTTGGGCACGCGCAAGAAAGACTGAGGAAAATGGCGTCGGCTGATGCCTTTATACCCAATTGACTACCGCAGTGACGTCGGGTGGAGTGCGACATCAGCCGAGGCCAGACCCAGGCTTTGGAATCCGGCCGACCGAGGGATGCCTGAGGCAGGACAACCCAATTGTTAGGACTGCAGATGCATCCTTGAAGGACATCAGGAGCATCCAGTAACTTTGCTTTCACTTGATCAGGCAAGTTTTGTTCCTTTAACCAATCATGCCTTCTAATGACTGTGCCAGTGGCAGCTGCCCTGCATGAAGCCTCCAAGGCATCAAAACCACAGTGTAAGCCATGCTTCCCCACCTGCTCAGTAGCATGCATCAAATCGTGTAATTCCTTATTATCTGCACATGCAGAAATGGTACCTAGCTTTTGTTTCATAACAGACAGGAGAAATTGCTGATATTTTAGCATACAGAATTGACAATTTAAAGCCCTAATGGATAAAGTAGCAGAAGTGTACACTTTTTTGCCCCATCTCTCCAAAGCCCTGGAATCCTTATCTGACGGAATAGGGTTCTTAGCAGAGGTGGCCTTAACACCCTTAGGACCCTGAGAAATGGTTTCTGGATCAGCAGTAGGATTTTTATAAAGAAACTGGTGGGAGTCAGGGACCCTGTAATATCTGTCAGGCTTTGCAGGGGCTGGAGGAAAGGAGTCAGGAGTTAAATTAGCCTCAGAAAAGACATCATCCACAATATCCAAAATAGGAGGAATAGCCATAGGTCTGTGTTGGGGAATAAGAAGGAAATCCCTAAGCCTTCTCTTAGATTCAGAGTACTCCTGTCCTTCCCAGTAAAAATGTTCCCTCATGTCATGTAAAGTCTTCCCAAAAGAAAAATCCTCAGGGGGAGAAGCTGAAGGAATGGATTCCTCAGCATCAGAATCCTCATAAGGAGGGAAAGCATATTCCTGTTCAGAGGAAGACACTGAAGAAATAGATGCCTGATCAGAGGATTCATAATCCAATTCTTGTCTTGGCCTTTTGTCTGTTTGGAGGGGGATGCGAACCCCTAATCATAGTTAGCAAGTCCTCCGCCATTTTAAGCATTTGTTTTTGAGACTTGGGTCCCGGATCAGAGGAGGCCTGGGTTTGAGTCTTAGATTTAGAAGGAGTCTTCGCCTTTGTCTTTGCCTTTATCTGAAGCTGTGTAGGCCTAAAAACCCCCTCGGAAGCCAGAACCTGCAGAGCGGCTCCGGACCCATCCGAGGGAGCAATGTCCGAAGGTCCTGCACCTGGAGTACTCAAAGGCCTAGTTGGCTCCTCGTGGGAGTCTGTTTCGGCAAGCGGTTCTGTAATGGCCAACGACAGGGGCTGCGAAAGCGCCTCACTGACGACGGCCGAACTCGCAGCTGGCTCCGCTTGTAAACCGATCTGATTTGGACCTCGAAGGCCTGTCCTTATCCTTGCGTCGTTTGTGAACTCCGGTAGTCGGAAGCATGTCCGACGACATATTGTAATTAAATCGCCTGCCAAAGTAGTGAAAAGCAAAATCGTATCTCCGCTTAATAGTACGTTGATTAAATCTAGCACAAAACTAACAACTAGCTACATCGTGGTCAGGGCCTAAACAAGGAATACAGTAAGAGTGGAAATCCTTATGAGGTATTTGCTTCCCACAAGAAATACAATTATTAACTTTTTCTGACATCTGTCTGGAGCAAGAAAAAAGTTTCCCCAACGGGGTTACTTAGCTTTGTGAAGAAGAAGTCAGTCTTCGGAATGAAGTATGAAAAATATCAGGAGTCAGCAGACCGGCACTTGCGAACTGCTTCCACCGCACGGCAAGAAAGACTGGAGAACATGGTGTCAGCTGGCAGCTTTGTACCCCTGGCGCTCTGACGTCAGGGGCATGACTGAACAGCCGACGCCAGACCCAGACTTTGGGATTCTGGCCGACCGAGGGCTGCCTGCCGGCAGGAAGAACCCTACAGTGATGACTGCAACAGTGAAACACGATGAACATCTTATGACTCCCGGTTGGGCAGAGGGTGAAGGAAAGACCCTTGCTCTGGGCACAGGCCTCTGCCCACCAGAGAAACTCGGCCCTTATACAGGGGATGATAGGGAGAGATGTCTCTAGAGGTTGAGAGTGCTGACACCAAAGGTTCTTTAGGTACCACTGAAGTTTTCTCATGTGTAGCCTAGCCAGAGGAATTAGGATGCAAGACATCATGTACCCCAAGGCTTGCAAGAACTTCCTCACAGTGAAGTGACTTCTGGAAGCCAGCTGGGTAAAATAGAGAGGCAGGAAGCTCTGCTTTTCTGGGGATAGGAAGGCCATTTGGGATTCTGTGTCCAGCAGTGCTCCCAAGAAAATGATCTTCCTGGAGGATGTTTGCCTTGATTTCTAATCGTTGATAATGTACCCTAAGGAGGTTAGGAGGGTTTTGGCAAATAGGAGGTCCTTGAGGAGCTTTTCTCTGCAATCTGGCTGAATGATGCAGTCATCCAAATAAGGATAAATTTGTATATTTTTCTGCCTGCAAAAGGCTATGGCCAGGGCTAAGCATTTGGTGAATACCCTGGGAGCAGTAGATAAGCCAAAGGGTAGCGCAGAGAAAGTACAGTTGTGTACACTTACAATAAATATAGATGTTCGAGTATATTCACAGTTGCAGTCATCACATTTGGGTTATCTGCCTGCAGGTAGCCCTCAGCCGGCCTGAATACCAGAGAGTTCAGATTTCTGCGTTGGATGCTGTAGCTTCTTCCTTGATGTCAGGGGTATAAAAAATGCAGCCCACACCATTGCATCAGTTTTTCTTTCCCCAGATGTCAGGTGGCCCCACAATAGGAAGTAATTAAATGGCATGGTAAACCCCCATCAAAAAGCAAATACACAAGAAAAAATAAATATACCAACAAGAAGGAAAGGTAGAGCCAAGAGAAGTCAGGGGGCTGGAGGAAGGGTAACCAGGACTGCAACAGTGAATACACTCGAAAGTCTACATTTATTAAGTGTACACAACTGTACTATGTTCTCTGTGATTCACTGTTGCAGTCATCACATTTGGGTTGATTCCGAAAGCTAAGGAAGGGAGGAGGAAGTTAAAGAGCATTAGAACCAGCTATTAAGCCCTGCAAGACTGCAGTGGCAAATCCAGCTATGGATTTAGAAAAGATAGGCAAGTGGTAATGCTTGGTGAAGGTACGTACAAAACTCCAGGTAGCAGCTTCTAGGATGTCCCTGGTAGGGACTCTTCTGACAAATGCCACAGAGGTAGATGCAGCCCTGGTGGAATGTGATCTTATCTCCAGTGGGGTAGGTTTTCCATGGTGCTAGCAGCAGAAATGAATGCAATGGGCTAGCCAATTAGAAATGGTTTGCTTTGAAATGGCCTTCCCCTCTGCCCCTGCAGCAAAGCTAACTAGCAGCTGTTCAAATTTTCTGATAGGCTTAGTCCTGTCCAAACAGAATCTAAGTTGTCTGTGCACGTCCAGAGAGTGCAGTATTCGTTCCCCTTTGTTTTGTGGATTAGGGAAAAAACTAGGCAAATGAATGGACTGATTTAGGGCCACAGTAGACACAACCTTTGGCATAAACGAAGGATTAGTCCTGAGGGAAACCCTGTCCGCATGGAAGATAATGAAGGGTTCCACTGCCACGAGGGCCTGTAATTCAGACACTCTTCTTGCTGAAGTGATGGCTAGAAGGAAGGCTGTTTTCCAAGAAAGGAATTTCAATTCTGCTGTAGCAGCTGGCTCAAAGGGGGGGGGGGAGCTTTTCCAATACAAGGTTAAGGTCCTAGGCTGGAGTGGGAGCTCTCCTGGGGGGTCTTAAATTTTTGGCCCCTCTAAGGAATTGCTTTAGCAAGGAGTAAGAGAAGAGGGGTGGCTCAGTATTATAATGTGCTGAAATGGCAGAGGCACAAATTTTAATTGACGAGAAGGATAGGCCCATGTGGAGCATTTCTGTTAAGTACTGTAGAATATGAGGTAAGCTGAGCAGGGTTGTGCCCATCCCCTGAGCCTGGCTCCAGGAACAGTATCTTTTCCACTTTTCAGCATAGGATTTTCTAGTACTAGGCCTCCTTGCCTCCAGAATGACATCCAGTACCTGCTTACTGAGGGATGCTAGAGGAGAGCTCAAGGAATTAGCCAGGCTGCAAGGGTCAGGGTTTGAAGGTGAGGGTGCAGAATCTGGCCCGCCTGCTGGGACAGCAGGGAAGGGGTCTGAGGCAGGTGTCATGTTTGCAGCAGTGTCATACTGCGCAAGAGGGGGTACCAGTGCTGGCGTGGCCAGTCTGGTGCAATCTGTATTGTCCTTGGCTTGTCCTGTTTGATCTTTAGTAGAACCTGCGAGAGGAGAGGTAGAGGGGGAAAGGCATAAACTGAGAGGCTTTCCCAGGTAAAGGACAGGGTACGTCTGTGGGGAGTTCTTGTGCAGAATTTGTTCAATTGGTAGTTCTGAGGGGAGGCATACAGGTCTACCCCTGGAGTCTCCCATTTGTTCCACAAGAGGTTGAATATTTTGGGTTCTAGTTTCCATTCGTGTGGGTCCATGAGATTTCTACTTAAGTTGTCTGCCAGAGAATTTAGTTTGCCTGGCAGGAATTGTGCTTGTAGTTGTACTTGGTAGCGCAAGGCTGTGTCCCACAGAGCCATGGCTAGTCTGCAGAGAGGGTACGAGTGGGTTCCTCCCTGCTTGTTTATGTACCACATAACTGTGGTATTGTCTGTTTTTACCAATAGTTGTCCTGAAAGAATACGATCTTTGAAGGCTGTCAGAGCATTTTGTACAGCTAACATTTCTTTTTGATTGGAATGCAGGTGCATCTGTCTCGGGTTCCATTTGTATTGAATGCATTGCCCTGCCATGTGAGCCCCCCATGCATAGTCTGATGCATTTGTTGTTAGGGTTTGGGCGGCAGGGGGTAGAGTGAAAGGGAGTCCCTTGTTGTGGTAGCAGGCCTCTGCCCACCGGAGGAACTCTTGTGTTTATACAAGGAATGATAGAAATCATTGTTTCCAGGTCCAGAGAATGTTGACACCACAGGCTTTTTAGATACCACTGGAGTTTCCTCATATGCAGTCTTGCATATGGAATTAGTAGAATGCAAGAGGTCATGAACCCAAGAGCCTGGAGTATTTTCCTTGCAGACTGCTTGGGTTTTGTGGCCAATAGTTTGAAGTAGGTTGTCAAATTTGTTTCTCCGAAGTGAGGAATGCCATCTGGGAAGTTGTGTTCAAGCTTGTTCCCAGGAATACAATCTGTTGGCAGGGTACTAGTTGAGATTTCTTTTTGTTGATGGTGTACCCCATTGAGGTTAGAAGTTTCTTTACGAATGCCAGGTGTTGTAATAGCAAGTCCTGGCTTTCTGCCTGAATCAGACAATCATCCAAGTATGGGTAAATTTGAATATTCCTCTGCCTGCAAAATGCAATGGCTGGAGCTAGACACTTTGTGAACACCCTTGGCGCAGTAGATAAGCCAAAGGGAAGTGCAGAGAACTGAAAGTGCATGGAGCCCGCCCTGAAATGTAGGTATTGTCTGCAAGATCCTCTTATTAGGATGTGCAGGTAAGCTTCCTTTAAGTCTAGGGTTGCCAGCCAGGCATCCTTGGCTAGCACAGGAAGAAACTGTTGAAGAGTTAGCATTTTGAATTTTGGAACTGCCAGAAAGGTGTTGAGAATAGAGAGGCGCAGGATAGGACACCAGGAGTTGTCTTTTCTCGGTACCAGAAAAAGTCTTGAATAAAAACCTTGTCCCCTTTGTTCTGCTGGGACAGGTTGAATTGCACCGATACTGAGAAGAGAGAGAACCTGCTGTTGGGCCTCCGCCCATTGATTTGGGGGTAGGTCTGGCCAACCATTTGGGGTTGGTAGTGTGTGGAAGTGGAATCTATATCCTTGGGAAACTATGTTCAAAACCCATTTGTCCTGGGTAATGAGTTCCCAGTTTTTTGCATGCAGGGCGAGCTTTTCCTCCTAAAGAACAAAGCACTAAAGCTGGAGGCGTGTCCATATTCATTAAGGATATCCATACCTCCAGGCTAGTTGCATAGCATAATGCATCTGAGATTATCCAAGTGCAACTCTCTGGGCAAGACCTGCAATCCACAGTGTAGCTTGCTACAGACCCCCCACCATGCCCCAGGATTCCCACTCCTCATTACTTGATACACTGGAAAGTATTAGGGTACAACCCAACACCCTAATAATAGGAGATTTCAACTACCCCACCATTAACTGGGAAAACTACTCATGTACCAACTTTTTGCTCAACGTTTTCTGGAATTCATAAATTCCAATGCCTTGGATCAACTTATTCACAACCCCACCAGGGTCAGCAATATCCTAGACCTGGTCATTACCAACACGGGCAACCAGTGTTCTACAACAGAGGTCAATTCCTCGTTGGTCAGATCCGACCACAAGCTAATCACCCTAGATATCCACATCCCGCCCCCACTCCCAATTAGGGAAACCACTGTAAAAAAACTTCTCTAAAGCCAATTTCACACTTCTTAAGACAGAAGTGGCAAACTTCATGACACCCATGCAGACGGACAATAAAGGTATGACTGCTGAATCCTACACAAATGCACTTTATAAGCACTTACACGAGTGCATGGATCATACTATCCCTAATCGAATCAAGATGCTATCCTCCAGGAAAAGGAAGCCAATCTGATGTTCCTCTGCCATAAACAAACTCTACAACTGAAGAAAGAAACTGTTGCAAAAAAGAGTAAAATCCCATGACTGGAGGAACTCCCTGGTCAACCTCAGTAAGAAGCTGAAATCCCTCAAAATCCTCCAAAGCTAGTTAGGAAAACAAAATTGCCACTGCCTCTAAAGACAACCACAAATCGTTCAATAGCTATGTCAAGAATCTCAATGGCAACACTCAGATCTGCTCTGAGTTACAGCATAATGGCACTAAATATACAGAACCAACTGATATTGCCAACATCCTGGCAGATACGATCAGTGTTAACCTTACCCCCCTCTCTCCCCCAGAGGGCCCATCTCTATACTGGAAGAATGCAAAGTTCCTGTAATCATGGCTGTACAGGTACAAAAACACACTCTCCAAAGCCAAGAACACAGCATCCATGGGACCTGACAATATCCCAGGCTGCGTTCTACACGAATTACAGAATGAACTGGTACCCTAATCTAAGTACCATGTTCAATCATAGCCTCACCTCAGGCTTTGTGCCCACTGAATGGTGCACTGCGACAGTTATCCCACTCCACAAAGGGGGAGCCATGACGGACCCCGGGAACTACCGCCCCATTAGCCTGATGAGCCTGGTCTGCAAGGCCATGGAACGTATCATCATGGAACTCAAAGACGTTGGTAATCTCCAAACTCTGGACACTACCCAGTTCGGGTTTGTAAAAGGCATATCAAGTCTCCTAAACCTGAATGACTTCTATGAAGCAGTCACCAAAGCCATAGATGAGGGTAAGGTGGTTCACACAGCTTATTTAGATCTCGTCAAGGCTTTCGACACCATCCCCCACTCTGGAATTATAGATAAGCTCACTAAACTAGGTATAAATCCCTATGTCACAAGATGGGTTGCAAACTGGCTCACTGACAGAACCCACACTGAGAAAGTAGCAGACTCCAAATCCGACTTCAGACCAGTGACAATTGGAGTACCACAGGATTCAGTCCTGGGTCCTCTCCTGTTTGGTATCTACTTCTTTGAAGTACAGGCTAACACAGAAGGTCTTTGGCTAACAAAGTTTGCAGACGACTGCAAACTAGGAACCATAATCGAAACTCCTAACGTGGACATACTACAAAAGAGCTTCACTGAGACAGATGCCTGGTGTCAAAGCCATGGCCCGAAGCTCAATGCCAAAAAGTGTACTGTCATCCTCTTTGGTAAAAACACTGTACCCATAAACTACCACATAAGTGGTAGTCTACTTAACGCCGAAAGTGTGATAAGAGATTTATTTATTTTACATTTGTTAACCGGGAAATTCCGACTGGACCAGGTCCATTTTCAGCGGAGGCCCGGGGAGAAAAGCTTCAACATCAATTTATACAAATACAGTACATCCAGCATAATACGCAATAATACGCAAAACAGGTTACATAATGTATGCTGAGCATAGTAATATAACAAGAATTAATAAAAACACTCCAGGTAAAATGATATAGAACATGGGTAAAAAGACAATGTCAGTCATACATTGGTAAGAAAAGAAAATATATCAAGTAAGATTTTACAGTTAAAAGTACCCTTTCAGATGACCAAGCCTACAGGGGATCAGAGCTCCAGCATGTGATCAGAGAGGAATTTGGGGAGTTAATAGTAGTATGGGTAGGGTTACGTGATACAAGGGCATAACCAGGTACAAGAAGGTGCGATTTGAGGGAGTTTTTGAACATGGATGTGGAGGGGGCAGTGGACATGGATAGGGGAAGAGAGTTCCAATTTCTGGCAACGGTGTGGGAGTAGAGCGCTTTCCCTGCATTATTGTTAGCCTTGGTGATAGAGAGAAGAGATTTTTCACTGGATCTTAGGTACCGGTTTGCATTATAGATAGTAAGTAGGTTGGATAATGAGGGGTTTTTTTCAGGATATTTGAGAATATTGTACGCTGTGCCCAGCTGGTGATAGTTAAGTAGCTGTGGTAGCTCAAGCCATTTTAGTTCTTTTAGTGCAGCACAGTGATGGGTTCTATAGGTTGAGTTAGTAGCAAACTTGGCTATTTTATTGTAGCATGATTCTAGTTTGTCTAGATCACATTGTCTGATTTGGGTAAAGATTGGTGCTGCGTATAATAGAGTTGAGAGGAGGTGGCTTTGTGCAAGAGTGACTCTTGTTTTTTTGTGAGAGAAAGGACTTATGCCTGTATAGGGAACCTAGTTTTTTGTGTACTAGTTTTATGGTATGTGAGATGTGAACATCAAAGTGGAGATTATTGTCTATTTCAATGCCCAGAAGTTTGGTGTGGTTAGAAGGGGAGATGGTGGTGCCGTCCTTAGTTGTTATGGTAAAGGAGAGGGTTTTTTTTTTTATCTATTAGGGGTAAATAGTAGCAGTTTTGTCTTTCTGGGATTTAGAATTAGTTGGATACCAGATATCCATTTTTCTACTGAGATAAAGGTATCTTGAGTGAGTGTATGTAGGGTGGTGGGAGATGAGGCAGAACAGATCAGGGTTGAATCATCCGCATATTGTATGAGATCTTGGGAAAGAGGTGGACAGCAATCTCTCCTTTGATAATCACATCGCCACAGTGGTCAGAAAATCCTTCTACGTGGCTCGCCTCAACACAAAAGGTTTCTCATCCAGAAAAAAAGAGGTAATTGTTCCCCTCTACTCATCACTCATTAGACCCATTACAGAGTACAATGCCCCTTTTGGTATGTACCTCACAAGACATCTACAACAACTGGAAAGGCCACAGAAATACCTCACAAAGAGGATTACTGGCCTCAAACAGATGCCCTACGCAGACCATCTCAATAAACTCCAGCTTTACTCTGTTGCATATCGCCTACTCAGAGGCGATCTCTGCCTAACATACAAGGCTATGTCAAACCCACAGCTGTTGGACATGCTCCCCTTAAAGAAATCCCAATCTCTCCGAGCTACACACTCTAGGGACCTAAACCTTGTCACCACAATAAACAGAGCATGCTGGAGGGATAGATTCCTGTCCCAGAGACTTCCCATACTCTGGAACAGACTACCTATCTATGTCAAACAGAGCTCCTCATTAGCACTCTTCAAGAAAAATCTTGATGGATGGATGGGAAATAGGAAATTCACCCCAGGGATCACTTCTGTGGCTCTGCTCGACAGGGGCACAGGAAAAAAATAATTTTCTTGGGTTGCGAAAGCCAGGGTACCTTTTTGGCTAGGCTTATATAGGCCCCTAGGGCTAATAGCCTAGTACCTACCTATGAACCTATAAGGGAGTCGGTAGCTGAGCAGGGCTTGGAAGGTTTAAGGTTAAGTCATTTTGCCATTTTTCTGTAGGGGGTGGCTTACTACTCCCTGCTTTGGAAGTGGGAGCCCCCCACTGCTTCTATCTGTGTGTAGTCAGAGACTGTAGCCTAGGTGGTCTGCTGTTCCTGGGTTTGCACTGAGAAGGCCTGGAAGGGACTGGAAAGAACCAGTTCTTTGAAGGCCAATGTCTACTGAATCTGGGAGGCTGTACTTGTAGGAGATCTTTAACAGTTTGTATAGATTTAGCTTTTTCCTCCATCCTTTTGATGACTTCTGCTTTGTTGCTAAAAAGGCGGTCTTGGTTTAAGGGAGCATCAAGTAATTTAGCTTTAACATGATCTGGCAAGTTTTGCTCCTTAAGCCAAGCACGCCTTCTAAGTACAGACCCAGTGAAAAAGCAGCCCTGCAAGATGCTTCTAAGGCGTCAAAACCACATTGCAAAGTATGTTTACCAACCTGTTCTGCAGAATGCATTAAATCTTGCAATTCTTTTGTGTTTAGCACAGTCAGGAATCAATATAATTTTCTATCTAAGTAGTCCCATAATATGCTGCTGATACTTTAAGATATGAAACTGGCGATTTAAAGCCCTAATGGCCAAAGTAGCAGAAGTGCATACCTTCTTACCCCATCTGTCCAAGGCTCTAGAATCTCTATCAGAAGGGGTAGGATTTTTGGCAGCAGTAGCCTTAATGCCTTTTGGTCCTTGGGAAATGGTCTCTGGATCCGCAGAAGGATTCCTGAAGAGGAACTTGTGAGAGTCAGGTACTCTGTAGTACCTGTCAGGTTTTCTGGGAGCTGGAGGTAAAGTGTTTGGGGTAAGGCTAGATTCCAAGAAAGCATCATCTACAATGTCAAGAACAGGAGGGACAGCTAAAAGCCTGTTGTTCAGGTAGGAGTAAGAATTCCCTAAGTCTCTTTTTGGACTCAGAGAAATGCTCCCTAAGAGTATGCAAGGGTTCACCGAAAGAAAAATCGTCTGTAGGGGAAGCAGAGGGAATGGAATCCTCTGCATCAGAATCCTCATAAGTAGATAAGGGCAAATCCTGGTAATCAGAAGGAGCAGAAATATCAGACTCCTGAAGAGAAGAATCAGAAAGAAAATCAGTTCTAGGTCTCTTAGGGGGGGGGGGGGCTGGCTTCCCTAATTAAGGTAACAAGGTCTTCAGCCATTCTAAGCATTTGTTTTTGAGGCATATGGGCCTGAGCCTGCAGTTTGGTCATCGGTTTTCTAGGCGTAGTGTGAGTTTGTGGCCTGGATGAAAACTATGAATGTCTGCAGGCCTGAATACACCCTCAGAAGCTGGTGCCTGCACAGCGGCTACGGACCCATCCAAGGTAGAGACATCCGCAGGTTCCATAGTCAAAGAAGCATCTCGCGGCATACCGGACTCCGAATGGGTCTCGGCTGCGAAAGCGCCTCACTGAGTACCGGCGGACTGGCAACTAGCGACTAGCTTAATGGACGCATCGTCGGCAGTTTTGGACCTATGCGGTCTGTCTCTGTCTTTATCCTTACGTTTTTTCAGAAGATCGGTAGTTGGATGGCTTAACGAAGCCATTTCGGAGTACACAGATCGAGTAAGAAAGTAATTGTCTGCAAAAATAGCCAGACGACTAACAGTTTGGGCGTTGAACAAGGCACAAAACCAACAACGCGGGATGTTGTGGTCTGGGCCTAAACAGGGGATGCAGTACGAATGAAAATCTCTATGAGGTATTTGCTTTCCACAGGTAAGACCATTGTTAACTTTTACTGACATTGGTTAGAGCAAGAAAAAGGATCCCCAATGGGGTACTTATCTTTTTTGAAGACTTCGTGTCTGAAACCCGAAAAAAATTTCAGGAGTTGGCCGGCCAGCACTTATGAACTGCTTCTGCTTCGGACACCGCATGGCAAGAAAAACTGATGTAATGGCATCGGCTGCATATTTTATACCCCTGACGTTAAGGAAGATGCAACAGCATCCGACGCAGAAATCAGAAGACTCTGGTATTCAGGCTGGCTGAGGGCTACCTGCAGGCAGATAACCCAAATGTGATGACTGCAACAGTGAAACACGAAGAACATCTGAAAGTGTTGTGAGCCTGCTCTGAAGCGAAGGAATTTCCTGCAGGATTCCCTTATGGGGATGTGGAGGTAGGCATCTTTTAGATCTAGGGTAACTAACCAGGCATTTTTTGTCAGGATAGGCAGCAGCTGATGCAAAGTTAGCATTTTGAATTTGGGGACCACCAGGAAGGTGTTCAGAATGGATAGATCCAGGATAGGGCGCCCAAGTGCCCTCTTTTCTGGTAACAAGGAATGGTCTGGAATAAAAGCCTTTGCCTGTTTGATCTGAGGGGACAGGTTCTACTGCCCTTTGGGATATGACAGCTTGGACTTGTTTCAATGCCTCTGCCCACTGATTTGGAGGCAAGTCTGGGTACCCTCCTGGAACTGGGAGTTTGTTGAAGGAGAATTTGTATCCCTGAAAAATGATCCTCAAGACCCATTGGTCCTTTGCTACAGAAAGCCAATTTTCTTTGCACAGGGAGAACCTTCTTCCTAGTTTTGGATGAGTGAAAAGAGGGCAGAGGGGGTGAGGGAGTCATTGAGAGTTTTTGCCATAGATGGATGGCTTAGTACTTCCTGCCTTTGTTGTGAAAGTGGTCCACTGTTTGCTTCTCTGCTGTTCCTAGGATGGGTCTGGGTGGTCTGTCTCTGCGGGGCTTACCTTGCCCCTGTCTGCTAGGTGCACGAAAGAACCATTTTTTTGAGGGAAAATTCCTGCTGAACCTAGGAGGTTGTACCTGAAGGAAATTTTTTACTGTTTGCATAGATTTTGCTTTGTCTTCCATCTTTTTAAGCACCTCTTCTGCCTTTACTCCAAAACAAGCGGTGCTTATCCAAGGGTGCATCAAGTAATTTAGAAATAACATGATCAGGGAGAGGTTGTTCCTTCAACCATGCATGTCCCCTAATGACAGATCCTGACACTGCTGCCTGCTTGAGGCTTCAAGGACATCATATCCAGTGTAATGAGTGTTCAGCCACTTGACAAATAGAGTGCAGTACATCTGCTCTTTCGAATTGGCACAGTCAGGAAAGTTTCAAATATTTTGTTTTAATAGTTCCAAAGTGTGTTGCTGATATTTTAAAATGTGGAACTGACAGTTGAGTGCTCTGGCTAAGGTTGCAGAGGTGTATACTTTTTACCCCATCTGTCCAGATCTCTGGAGTCCTGCGAATCTGAAGTAGTGGGTATCAGGGGCTGTGAAAGAGCCTCAATGAGTACCGGCGAACTGGCGACTAGCTTAGGAGTAGCCTCGTTGGCAGCTTTAGGCCTAGGCGGCTTGTCTCTGTCTTATCTTTGCATTTTTTAGGATTGTCGGTAGTCAGGTGGCTTACTGAAGACATATCTGGATAATTGAACAGAGTACCAAAATATTTAGAAGCAAAAATGTACCGACGATGAATAGTTAGTGGTTTAAATAAGGCACAAAACTGACAGCGAGGTACATCGTAGTCAGGGCCTAGGCAAGGAATACAGTACGAATGAAAATCTTTAGGAGGTATTTGCTTTCCACAAGAAATACAATTACTGACTTTTACTGACATCGGTTTAGAGCAAGAAAAAGTTTCCCCAACTGGGTACTTAGCTTTAGTTGAAGACTTCGGTTCTGAAACTCGAAAACTAAAATTTCAGGGGTCTGCCCACCGGCACTTGCGAATTGCTTCTGCTTCGGGCATTGCACGGCAAGATAGACTGATGTAATGGCGTTGGCTGCATGCTTTATACCCCTGACTTCCTGAAGTCAAGATGAGACGGCAACCGACGTAGGACCCAAGACTTTGATAATCAGGCCGACTGAGGGCTACTGCAAGCAGATAACCCAAATGTGATGACTGCAACAGTGAAACACGAAGAAAGTACAGTTTTGTACCTACCACAAATGTAGATGTCCGATAGGTATGCATCTGCAGTCCTTACATATGGGTTGTCCTGCCTCAGGCAGCCCTTCGGTCAGCCGGATTCCAAAGTCTGGGTCGGCCGGCTGATGTCGCCCTTTCCCCGGCGTCAGAACACCTGGGGTATAAAACGTCAGCCGACGCCATCTTCCTTAGTTTTTCTTGCCCCAGATGCCAGGTGCCCTCTAAGGAAGGCTAAATTTGGAGAAATGCATAAAATTCCAAACATGCACAGTAATATAAAACAAATACACCATAATAGATAACCCCAGCTAGCTGTAAGGGGGAGAAGAACCCTAGAAATACCACAGAGGGGAAGGAGGGAGGGTAACCTTGACTGCAGATGCATACCTATTGGACATCTACATTTATGGTAGGTACAAAACTGTACTATGTCCTTCAAGGATGCATCTGCAGTTCTTACATATGGGTAGAATACCATAGCCAAGCTGGGGGAGGTAGGATCTAAGAAAAGGATGGTGTAGCTAAAATGCCCTGCAGGACTGCTGTAGCAAAGCCCGCTCTGGATCTGGAATATAAGGGTAAGTTGTAATGCTTGGAGAATGTATGCACGGAGCTCCATGTAGCAGCTTCTAAAATGTCCTTGGTAGCCACCCCTCTTAAGAAGGCTGTGGAGGTGGCTGTTGCTCTGGTGGAATGAGGCCTAATGTTAGCTGGCACATCTTTTCCATGAAAGGAGTAGCAGAACCGAATGCAATTTCCTATCCATTTTGAAATTGTCTGCTTAGAAATTGCTTTTCCTTGTACACCAGCAGCATATGCTACAAAGAGTTGGTCAGTTTTTCTGTAAGTTTTGGTTCTGTCCAAGTAGTACCGCAACTGCCTGTGGATGTCCAAAGTATGCAGAAGTTTCTCTCCTTTATTTTGTGGATTTGGGAAGAATGTCGGCAGGTGAATAGCTTGATTCAATGAGACCCTGGATACCACCTTTGGCATGAATGAAGGATTGGTTCTCAATGAAACTCTGTCCTGATGAAAAAATAAGGGATGGTTGAACTGCCACGAGGGCCTGTAATTCAGATACTCTTCTTGCTGAGGTTATGGCCAGAAGGAAGGCAGTCTTCCAAGACAGGAACTGTAGTTCTGAAGATGCTGCTAGTTCAAAGGGAGGTAGAGTTAATTTTTCCAACATGAAATTAAGGTCCCAAGTTGGTACTGGTGGTTTCCTTGGAGGATTGATGTTTTTAATTCCTCTTAGAAACTGCCTTAGGAGAGGATGAGAGAAAACAGGTGGATCAGTATTGTATTCTGCTGAAATTGCTGAAGCATGAATTGTTATGGAAGAGTAAGAAAGGCCATTGTGGAGCATTTCTGCCAAGTATTCCAGGATATGTGCCATGTTCATCACTGTCGCATCCAGGCCCTTTGTGGTGTTCCAAGTGCGAAATCTTTTCCATTTTGCTGAGTATGCCTTTCTTGTGGAAGGCCGACGAGCTTCCATGATGATATCCTTCACTCTCTTGGATAACTCATCCTGGTGAGGAGTCAAGGTATTCTCCAGGCTGTCAGCTGCAAGGTTTTCAGGCTGGAGTGCAGAGTTTTGTAATTGTGCTGTGTCAGAAGAAGTGTCCATTGTGGTAGAGGCCACGGTTTTGTGCGTGACAAGCTCCTTAACAGTGGGTACCAGTGTTGTCTTGGCCAGTCCGGAGCTATCAGAATCACTTTTGGCTGTTCTGTCCTGGTCTTCAGTAAGACCTTGGTCATTAATGGAAGAGGAGGAAATGCATACACTGTTAGAGCATTCCAGCTGAAAGAGAGGGCGTCCACTTTCCATGCTTGTGGGTGGTATGTCCTTGAGCAGAATTTCTTCAGCTGATGGTTGTGGTGGGAGGCAAAAAGATCTATGTCCAGCCTCCCCCATGATTGTGTTATCTGAAGGAAGATGTCTGGGTGCAGCATCCATTCGTGTGGATCCATGATATTTCTGCTTAGGCTGTCCGCCAGTATAGTGTCTTTTCCTGGCACAAACTGGGATTGCAGCTCTATGTTGAGTTTTAGGGAAAGTTCCCAAAGATTCATTGCCAGCCTGCAAAGAGGGTAGGAATGGGTACCTCCTTGTTTGTTTATGTACCACATAACTGTGGTATTGTCTGTCCTTATTAGCAGGTGGCCTTGATGCAGAAAGTGTTTGAAGGCCTCGACTGCATGTATCACTGCCAGCATTTCCTTTTGGTTTATGTGCATGCGCAATTCTTTCTGTGACCATAGCCCTTGAATGCATCTGTCCTCCATGTGTGCTCCACATCCATGGTCTGAAGCGTCTGTTGTAATGGTTTGGCTGGTTAATGGTTTGCTGAAGGGCAGACCCCTGTCTGAGTGGCTTGCTTGAGCCCACCACAAGAATTCCTTTTGTAGGGATGGAATGAGTGGTATCAAAGCTTCTAGGCTGTGACTGTGCTGAGACCATAAACTCCTTAGGTACCATTGTAGTTTCCTCATATGCAGCCTTGCTTGTGGAACCAGAAGAATGCAGGCTGCCATGTAACCCAGGGCCTGCAGGATTTTCCTTGCAGTCAGCTGAGTTTGTTTCGTCAGATTTTTGAAATAATCCGGTAGTTGTCTTTGTTTTTCTTCTGTGAGAAAAGCCATTTGGGTGGTTGTATCTAGTTTCACACCCAGAAAAGTTATTCTTTGGGATGGCACAAGTCTTGATTTGTGAATGTTGACTGTGTATCCCAAAGCCTGAAGTAGGCGGATGGCATAATTCAAGTGTTTTACCAAAGTTTGCTGGCTGTCCGCTTGTATAAGGCAGTCGTCCAGATATGGGTATATTTGAATCCCCTGAAGTCTGCAGTGTGCAATTACTGATGCCAGGCATTTCGTGAATACTCTGGGCACAGTAGATAAGCCAAAGGTCAATGCTGAGAATTGATGATGCTCTGAACCCGCAAGAAATCTGAGGTGTCTTCTGCAACTTTGTCTGATAGGGACATGCAGGTATGCCTCCTTGAGGTCCAGAGTTACCAGCCAAGACCCCTTGCCCAGCATGGGAAGGAGTTGCTGTAGGGTCAGCATTTTGAATTTTGGTACAATGAGATAAGTATTCAGCGCGGACAAGTCGAGAATAGGCCTCCATTGTTTTTCTTTTCTTGGTACAAGGAATAGTCTGGAATAAAATCCTTGGCCTTGCTCTGTGAGAGGAACCTTTTCTATAGCTTTCATTTGTAATAGGTTGGAAATTTGTTTTAAAGCCTCTGCCCTTTGATTTGGTGGCAGGTTTGGCATGCCTTTTCTTTTTGGTAATGTATGAAAATGGAACCTGTATCCTTTGTCTATTATCTGCAGTGTCCATTTGTCTCTTGTAATACTGCGCCAATTTTTTGAGAATAAAGATAGCTTTCCGCCCAAAGGTGCTTCCAATTGAGCCCTGGTTGGCGGGGTCAAGGTTAAGTCATTGAGTCTGTCCTTGTGCAGCAGTTGTAGGTCCTGCACTACCTCTCTGGTTCAGAGGCTGCCATTGACGTCCTCTGTAGGAGCCTCTAGCTTGCCTCTTTGAAATCTCTCTGTGTCTGGAAAGGACCAATTCTTAGAAGGCCAATTTCTGCTGAATCTAGGTGGCTGGACCTGGAGGAAATCTTTGACTGTTTGTACAGATTTAGCCTTTTCCTCAAATTTCTTTAAGACCTCCTGGGCAGTGGAGCCAAATAATTTTTGCTTTTCCAGTGGCGCATCCAGAAGTTTTGCTTTAACATGGTCTGGCAGAGTTTGTTCCTTCAACCAAGCATGCCTACGTATGACTGCACCTGTCATTGCTGACCTACATGAAGCTTCCAATGCATCATAACCACACTGCAAGAAATGGTTGCTAACCTGTTGGGAGTTATGTACCAGATCCTGAAGTGACTTGCGATCTAGGGGTTCAGGTGAAGACAGTTTTTTATGCAATTCATCTAACAAATACTCTTGGTACTGTATCATATGGAATTGACAATTTAATGCCCTCATAGAAAGAGTGGAAGTAGTATACACTTTTTTACCCCATCTCTCTAAAGCCCTGGACTCCCTTTCAGAGGGGAGTGGATTTTTAGTAGTGGCAGTTGCAACCCCTTTGGGGCCCTGGGAGATAGTTTCTGGGTCAGCAGAGTGGGCCTTGTAAAGGAAATGATGTGAGTCCGGGACCCTGTAATACCTATCGGGCTTGACAGGAGCCGGAGGAAGGGAGTCAGGGGTAATACTAGACTCAGAGTACACATCATCAATGACATTCAAAACAGGAGGAATAGCCAAAGGTCTATGCTGAGGTAAATGCAAAAAAGTCCTTAAATCTCTTCCTGGAATCAGAGAATTCTTGGCCCTGCCATTTAAAATGCTCTCTCATGGAGTGAAGGGTCTCCCCAAAGGACAGCTCTTCAGGAGGGGAGGCCGAGGGAATAGATTCCTCTGCATCAGAATCCTCGTAGGCCGTAAAGGTCTCCTCCTGGTAGTCTGATAGAGCAGAGCCATCCGAGGCCTCATCCGAGGACTGTGGATCAGTGGGCTCAACCCTGGGCCTTTTGTCTAGAGGAGGTTGGGAGCCCCTGTCCGGGTGTGGCTGAGAGCCCCTAATTAAGGAGATAAGGTCCTCAGCTAAACTTAAAATCTGTGAACCTGTGGTGGATCCCTGAGGAATAACCCTGGGAGGCAGAGATTTAGGCTGTTTAGCAGCTTTAGCCCTTGTGAATGCCTTAATGGACATGGATGCAGGAGGCCTGGCTGCTCCACGTGCTGGCGTAGTTTTGTCCAGGGAAATGGTGTCGGAAGTTTCCAGAACACCCGTTTCTGAGGGAAATTCTATTACCGACTCCGAAGAGGCCTCCGGGGCCGAGGTTGTCGGTTGTGCGGTTTCACCAGTCGGACGTACCAAGGACTCTGTTTCAGCCGAGACCGAGACACTCGCGGTAGGCCTAGGGGTGGTTTCAGCCGAAACCACGGTCCGCGTGTGAAGGTCCTTGTCCTTCCCTTTTTTGGTTAAATGTGAAGTCGGAGTCTCCGACGGCATATTATAACAGTAACTAGCCCCAAAAAATTCCTCTGCAAACTCGGCCAGACGCCTGAGAGTGCGTCGATTGAAGGAGGCACAGGCAGTACAGGCCAAGACGTCGTGGTCTGGGCCTAGGCAGGGGAGGCAGTAAAAATGGAAATCCTTATGAGGTATTTGTTTCCCACAAGTTAAGCAATTATTAACTTTAAGCGTTTGATCTGACATTGGCTGAGGCAAGAAAGAGTCCCCAACGGGGTACTTAGCTTTTAAAGTCTTCGGTAGCTGAAATTACAGGAGCTGGCCGACTGGCACTTGCGAACTGCTTCTGCTTCGGGCACCACATGGCAAGAAAGACCGAGGAAGATGGCGTCGGCTGACGCTTTTATACCCCAGGCGCTCTGACATCGGGGAAAGGGCGACATCAGCCGACGCTGGACCCAGACTTTGGAATCCGGCCGACCAAAGGGCTGCCTGAGGCAGGACAACCCATATGTAAGGACTGCAGATGCATCCTTGAAAGACATCATCTGAGTAGCTACTGCCAGCCTCAGATGACATGCTTCATGCTCTCAGACTTGCATGCATGTGCACAGTGCCAGCATGTGCTTCACAGGCCCATTCTCTACAAGTGCAATATCTACTGCTTTCACTAGGTGTCAAATTAGAACTGCTTCCCTGCCCCAAGGAAGAGCGGATCCAGCAATGGCTGCTCACTCTCCCTGCCAACCCTTACAGTTACCTGAACAGCTAATCAAATTCACGTTGCCAGAGGTGTAGTCAGTGCTTTATCACTCTACACCACAGAGCTAATTCAGCCCCATTTGTTTAAAGTAATAATGCTTTTTTGACATGAATATTTTGTGAACCTCAAGTCAGCCAGGTCAAATGAAGCAAATGTTAGCTTCTGTAACACAAAATTAAGATCCCAAGGAGGGGCTAATAACTGTTTTGGGAAACTCTTATGCAAAATCCAGTTCAAAAACATTTTGACAGCAGAATGAATTTTAAGAGAAAGATCCATGGGCAGGCATGCTGAAATGGCCAACAAATGAACCTTAACAGAGCAGTAAGAAAGGCCATAGGGCAGTAACTCTCACAAATATTGTAAAACCAGAGAAGAACAAGTCCTAAATGGGTGCTGGTTATGTTGCTGGCTCCATTTAGAAAAACTTTTGCATTTTCAGATATATAATTTTCTAGTTGCATGCTTTTTTCCCTCCATTAGCATCCGCTTCACATCCATAGAAAACAGGTGCCTAAAGGGAATTAAGATCCTATCATCTAGGTAGTCAATTGAAGTTGACTGGGGTAGAGGTGTCTCAAACACACCTGATGTTGGTGACGGTAGATCCATTCTGTGAGGAAGCATGTGGTAATTGCCCCTGGCCATTTCCAAAAGAAGGGACAGCCATTGTTGCCTGGGCAAGAAAGGAGTCACCATGAGGATCTTGGGGGATTACTTCTGAAGATTCAGAAGTACCCCAGTTATCAGTGGAAAGGGTAGAAAAAATACAGGTATATTGCTGTCCATGGAAAAGAAAAGGCATCTGTCTTTGAGATCTTCTTGCATGTAGTAATGGAGCAGAATCTTGCCAACTGATTGTTCAGAGAGAAGGCAAATAGATCTACTTGAGGAACTCCCCAACAAATGGCTCATACCTTGTAAGACTTCCTGAGCTAGTTTCCATTTGTGAGAGTCTGCCCTTAGCTGCCATTCAATTTTGCTCTGACAGAATGTAGAATGCCTGCACAGTGAGATTTTGCTGTGAAGCTATATCCCAAACTAACATGGCTAATCTGCAAAGGGGGTATGATCAGGGCAAAGATCTCTTTTTATATTTATATGCTTATGTTTGTCCATGGTGTCTCACACACCATCTACTTTTACCCCTCCTGAAAGTGCTCCCTAAGCAAAGTCTGAGGCAATGGTGTTGACTGACTGCTTTAAGGAATAAGGGCAGACCCACATTTAGGGATATTTGCTGTCGCCACTAAGTGACTTCTCTTCTGACAAATCCTAGCACTGGGATTTGAAAAGAAAGAATGCTGGTACTTGGACCAGAGAGACTTCAGACACCACTGTATCTTTCATAAGTTCATATGTATATGCAGGGCCTTTATACGCCTAGTCATGCAAGCCAGCCCAACTGTGTCATCATGTAACATGGGCATTATATTAGTTAGGTGGTGGGGATATGTTAGGGAATATGTACTGTCAGCCTCTGTCTGTCAGAGAAATGGTGGCTACACAGGAATGAATTTTTGATTTCCCATCTAATGGTCAAAGTTACGTTTGAATAGGGTTAGGGATGGACTCTGCTTCACATGGATGGGGAGCCTATTCCAGAGCAGGGGAATCTTTTGAGAGACATCTGTCTCACCAGCATGTTCCGATTATATCATAAGCAAACTTTAAAACCTTGGATCAAGTGCTTCTCGTGTCATTCATTTTGCCGATGTGCACAAGGTCCATTAGGGCTGGAATCCGAGGATGCCTTATATGCCAGGTATAGATTGCCTCTCATTAACCTGTAGGAAACAGAGTATGAGGATAGGGCTTTGAGGCACTCTCTATGGGACAATGTGTTAATACCCTGCATTCTCTTGGTGAGAACCTCTGTAGGTATTCCAATCGTTGCACATGCCTAGTCAGATATAAGCTGATGGGTGCACTGTACTCAATGATGGGTTTGATAAGGGCTGAGTAATGTACTTCTTGGACCTGGGCGATATAGAATGATTTTCTTACTACCGTGGCTACGTATTAGTCAAAAGACAGATTACTGTCTACATATGTTCCCAGATCCCTAACTACTGAGTCATCTCTTAGGGGTGTCTTATCAATGGAGTAATTAACCTAGGTGGACGTTTTCCAAAAAGGCACTATAATGCACTTCTTGGTCTAGAGTTTTAATATGTGGCTTTGGCACCAGTCATTTGTCAGTGTTAGACCCTTTTGCAGGATGTTAGTACCATGGGGGAATCTATGATAGCTCCAAATTTGCAGTCATCTGCAAACTTGGTGATCCAGAGGCCCCTTGATATTAGCCTTGCCCTCCGAGTAGATGCCAAACAGGAGTGGGCCCAGTACTGAGGCCTGAGGTACTCCACTAGTGACCTGTCTCTTGGTAGAGGTGGTTTAACCAATCCTGACTTCTTGGGTCCTATCTGTGAGCCAGCTGGCAATATAGCAAGTTATGTAGGTATTTATGCCTAGTTTGGTGTGTTTCATGCCTTTGCCAGGTAGGAATGGTTCTCCCCTCATCCACTGCCCTTGTTGACCCTCTCAAAGAAGTCTACCAGGTTAAGTAGGCATGACCTTCCTTAGACAAAAGGAAACTGGGATGGGCCATTGTCTGAAGGTTGACAATGTCTCTGTTGATCATTTCCATAGGTAGGTACTAGGCTATCGGCCCGAGGGCCTACGTAAGCCTAGCCAACAAGGTTCCCTGGCTTATGCCACCCAAGAAAGTTATGATAACTTATTCCATGGCTTTGCATACTAGGCTAGTCAGTCTAACAGGTCTGCAGTTTCTGCGGTCTGCTGATGGTCCAACCTTGTGGAGGGAGATAACAATTGCAGTCCCTAGTCACTTGGTACCTGTCTGTGGTTTTGAGGCTGTAGTTGAAAAGCGACTCAAGTGGTCTTGATTGGTTATGTTTCAAGCTACTTACCAGGCAACCCAGGAATATGTTTGGAATCATTGAGGCTGTATTTCTGCACTTACTGAGTGCCACCAAGACTTAACAGTTGAGGAAGGGGTTATGCTAGTAGGGATTTCACAAGGGGAAGCAGGAGGAAAGTGGGGGGCGAAGTTCGAGATGAATTTGTCAGCCAGCAGATTTGCTATGTCACTCTGCTCAGTGAAGGTGGTACCACTTGGCACCAGTTCAGCACACTGCTGTGCACTACATTTAAGGTTTTGGACATAGCTATAGAAGACCTTGTGGTTGTCTTTAGCCTGAGAGGCTATCCTGACCTCACAATTGGTCCTGTTGCATTTAATTAGTCCTCTTAGTTTAATTAGTGAGCTCTTGCCATTAGGAGAGTTGCTCTTTCTGATCCTGGCCATGACTTTTTACCTTTTGTTATAGACCCTGTGAAGGTTTGGGTTCGGCCAGTGTGATTTGTTTTTTGGCTTACTTCTGGTAGGTACAGCAGTCTCTATTTAGATGGCTGGTGAAACAAGCCCAAGTAAACGACTGAAGAAACCAAAATGTGTGTGTTAATAAAAGATGCTGCTTCTACAGTTTAAAATTTTGGTTCCTTCTTGATCAATCTAGCACACTTTTATTAAGTCTTGGTTGTGTGCACTGCTACTTCTCATTGGCATTTACATGGATACACAGGGTTTCTGTGAACAGGTCCTCATAGGTTGCTGTGAAAGTACATTTGTGTAAAATCTTACCATAACAGCAGATGTCCTTCTCTTTACTGTTGCAGTATTCTTTACGTTGCTGTGAAAGTACAGTTGTATCCAGCCTAGGACAGCACGATGTTCAGCCAGTATACTAAAGCCCTATGTTTTTATATGTGCTGTATGTCACACACATGCTCCCCACACAGGACATAGAGTACAAAAGTGTCATATGGATGCAGTTACCCAGAAATGAATTCCTCCAGTAGAGAATAGTCTCCATAAGACAAAGGAGTTCATGCACATCCAGAAGGAGAAAGTGCAGAAGAAAACAGGGACACCATCAGACAGAAGGGAAATCAAAACAAAAACCAGAACCAACATAACAAGGGTAAGAGGAGGGAGCGAATACTGCACCAGTGAAGAGAAGGACATCTATTGTTAAGATTTTACACAACTGTACTATGTCCTTCGATATCACTATTGCAGTATTCTTTACTATACAGAGTAAAAAAATCTATAAAAAAAAAAAAAAAGAATGGGAGATAGAAGGGTGAGAATAGCCCTCAACAAACCAATACAAAATAGCTCTAGTAAAACCTGCTCTGGCCAAAGAAACCATTTTCAACCTATAATGCTTAGTAAAGGTATGCAGTGAGAACCAAGTGGCAGCTTCAAAGATGAAACTGGTGTCCAACCCCTTGAAGAAAGCATCAGAAGAGGCAACAGCCCAAGTGGAATGAGCTCTGACAGAAGTAGACAAAGATTTGCCATGAAAAGTATAACATAAGGAGATGACATTAGAGCCAGCAACAAGACAATCTTCCCAGTACAATGCTGCAAGGAAGAAGAATCTGCAGGTTCAAAAGGACAGTCAATTTTTCCAAAACAAAATTAAGGTCCCAGGGAGAAGGAACAGGTTTCCTTGGAGGTCTAAGATGCAAGACACCTTCCAGAAATTGTTTGACCTCAAAATAACAAGCCAAGAGAGGATTCAAAGGCAGACAACCAGAAACAGCTGACAAATGGGCCTTCCCAGAAGAAGCAGCCAAGCCAGACTGCAGCAACTTACACCAATCAGAGAGGACCAAAGTGACGGCCACTGAAAAAGGGTCCTGGTTACGAGCATGGCACCAGACAGAAATACTTTTCCACTTGGACATACAAGATTTTCTGGTTGAGGGTTTCCTTGCCTCCTGTAAAACCTTGAGCACATCCCTCAGAAAAAAGGTGCCTGAAATGGATCAAAACCCTATCACCCAAAGTGTCAGTTGAAGAGTGGACAAGTGAGGATGGACAAAAGACCCCTTGTCCTGTGTGAGGAGGTCTAGCTGGTGAGGTAACTTGTGGTGATTGCCCATGGCCAGATGCATTAAGAGGGGGAACCGGTGCAGTCTTGACCAAAAGGGAGTCACTAGCAAGATTTGTGAGGACTCCAGCTGAATCTTCTGTAGAACTCTTGGAAGAGGAGGGAAAGCATAAAGAAACATCCCCCAGCAAGGAAAAGAAAGGGTGCCTGTCTTTCAGGCCAGATAGCATAGGACTCTGAAACAGAAGAGAGGGAGCTGCCTCTGTTCAGAGGGGAAGCAAGAAGACCTACCTGAGGAATACCCCACCAATGGACAATGTCCAGAAACATGTCTCTGTGAAGCAACCATTCATGAGCCTGTGTTTTGGACCTGCTCAGAGTGTCTGCCACTAGACTATACTCTTAAGGAATGTATACTCCTTGAAGAGTTTACTGAGAGCTACCTCCTAGGCCCGAAGAGCCATCCTGAAGAGGAGGTAAGATTTTGTGCCTCCCTGCTTGTTGACATACCACATCATTGTAGTGTTGTTTGTGTACACCTTCAAAAGGCCTTGAGAAAACATGGGTGAAAAGTTTAAAGGGCCAGAATCAGAGCTCTCACCTCTAATGTTGATATGGTCTGATTTCCAACTTGGGGGGGGGGGGGGGGTCAGAGACCCTGAACTTTCAGAAGACCACATGAAGCCCCCCACCTCATGTTGGAGGCATTGAACAGTTCTTGAGAAGGGAATGGGGGCTGAAATTGCAGGCCTGGGCTGACACCACTCAAATTATTTTTTAGACAAGGAAAGAGAGGTACACTGAAATACAGAGGATGGCAGTTCTGCAGACAAACCAACTTGAGGTACCACTGACACTTCCACCTATGCAGGCTGGCAAGTGGAAGCACTGGAATAGGAGAGGCTATGAATCACAGGGTCCAAAAATTCTCTTACCGGGATGCCAGCCAGAGGAAGGAGAGACTGAAAGAAGGCTGTTAAATGTTAAAACTTTTGGAGGTGGAAAAGAGGCCAACACTGGCACTGTCTGAATCATGGATCCCAGATGCACATGATCCTAAGAGGGAGTCAAGACAGACATTTTGAAGTTGATAGTGACCCCCAAACCTTGAAGACGACATGGTGAAAGTACAATTGTGTACACTTATCATAAATGTAGATGTTCGAGTGTATTCACTGTTGCAGTCATGACTTGTGGGTTATCCCTGCTGGGTAGCCCTCGGCTGGCCGGAATACCAGAGTAAAGGATTCCCTCTTGTGTTGGCTGTTCTGGGACTGAGGCTGACGTCAGGTCATCAAGGCTATAAAGAGTGAAAGCTGACGCCATTACATCAGTTTTTCTTGCCCCCAATAGGAAGGAGCCCCTGAGAAGATACAGAGATAAGGCAAGAAAGGGGGTAGGTGGGACTGAAATAGGACTGCAACAGTGAATACACACGAACATCTAACTTTATGCTAAGTGTACACAGCTGTACTATGTTCTTCGTGTTTCACTGCTGCAGTCATGACTTGTGGGAAGAATCCCAAAACTGAAGAAGTGGGTGGAGGCATGTTGTACAGGTTATGGGGATGCTAGCATGCCCTGCAGACTGCAGATGCAAATCCTGCCCTGGTTTTGCAGAATGTAGCCAGCTGGTAGTGCTTGGTGAAAGTGTGGCCAGATGCCCATATAGCAGCCTCCAGAATTTCCTTGGTAGGAATCCCCCCTCAGAAATGCTGTGGAGGTAAAGGCTGCTCTTGCGGAATGAGATCTGATGGAGTTGGGAGGACTCTTTCCATGGAAGGCATAGCAGAAATGTACACAAGGAGAGAGCCATTCGGAAGTGGTCTGCTTTGTAATGGATTTCCACTCTGCCCCAGGGGCGAATGAAATCAGTAGCTGGTCAGATTTCCTGACTGACTTAGTCCTGTCTAGGTAAAATCTCAGTAGTTTGTGTACATCTAGGGTATGCAGGATTCTTTCTCCTTTATTGGTCGGTTTAGGAAAGAAAGTAGGTAGGTGTACAGCCTATTTGAGGGTTACATCAGAGACCACCTTAGGCATAAAGGAGGGGTTGGTTCTTAGAGTGACCCTGTCTGCATGGAAGATTATGAAGGGCTCAGTGGACATAGGAGCCTGGAGCTCAGATACCTCCTGGCAGAGGTGATGGCTAGCAAGAAAGCAGTTTTCCAAGAAAGAAACTTGAGATCTGCTGAGGATGTTGGCTCAAAAGGGGGTAAAAGTCAACTTGCCCAGGACAAAGTTCAGATCCCAGGCTGGTGCGGGTGGGTCTGATGTAAGCCACACCTCTGAGGAACGGTTTCAAGAGGTGTTGACGGACTCTGCCTGGACATAGGCTGAAGCATGAACCTTGATGGAGGAGTAAGACGACCCCTTTTCTAGAGGTTCTTGACAGGTAGTCCAGAAACAGTAGTAGAGAGGCATGGGTGCTGTACACACCTCTGCTGTTGCACCAGCAAGTGAATCTTTTCCATTTTGTTGAATATGATTTTCTGGTGCTTGTTTGCCAAGGGCTGAAGTGTCATCCTTCTTTGTGGAATCAGCCATGCGGTTAACTTGAGTGTGGCAAGACCCGGGTGCAAAAGCTTCCCTCTCTGCTGTGTGAGAAGGTTTGTTGTGGGGGGTAGGAGGATGGGAGGGTGTATGCTCAGACTCAGAAGCAAGGGGTACTAATGCTGCCTCGGCCAGTCTGGAGTGATGATGATGGCCCATGGTCCTTCCACTCTGATCTTGAGAAGCACTCTGGTTATCAGGGTCAGTTGGGGGAAAGCGTACACAAACAGGCTGCCTCCGTGGAAGGAGAGGGCGTCCAGCCTCCAAGCTTCTGGATGAAACTTTCTTGAGCAAAATTTGGTCAGTTGATGGATCTGTTCGTTTGCAAAAAGGTCCATGTCTAGTCTCCCCTCAGATATGACTGATTTTTAGGAAGGCTTCTGTGTTCACTTGCCATTCATGGGGATCCAGGAGGTGTCTGCTTAATTGATCTGCCAGGGTGTTTTGTTTCCCTGGAAGGTATTGTGCTATCAGATGCAGTCCCAGATTTGAGGCAGACTGCCAGATTTTCATAGCTAAGTGACACAGTGGGTAGGAATGTGTGCCCCCCTGCTTGTTGATGTACCACATCACAGTCATGTTGTCTGTCTTTATCGAAAGCACCTCTGGTGACAGGTGTCCTAGGAAGGTTAAGATTGCCCTATGTACCGCTAGCATTTCCTTCAGGTTGATATGGAGACCCTGAAACTCCTTGTTCCCATAAAGCTTGGGTTTGCCCAGTTCCCTTGTGGGCTCCCCATGCTATGTCTGAGGCGTCTGTGGTTATGGTTTGGTTGTGTGGGTGAAGGACAAAGGGTAGGCCCTTGTTCAATGTGCAAGCCTCGGCCCACCATAAAGCTCCTTCTTTAAGGAAGGAATCACGGGGGAGCTGGTGTTCCAGTGACTGACAGTGTTTGCACCAAAGGCTCCTTAGGTACCACTGGAATTTTCTCATGTGCAGCCTGGCAAACCAGTACCAGCAGGATGCAGGAGGCCATGTATCCCAGGGCTTGCAGGATTTTTCTGGCAGTGAGGTGGATCTAGTGAGTCAGCTGGGTGAAGTAAGAGTGTAGGAAGTCCTCGTTCTCTGGGGGAAGGAAGGCCATTTGTGCTGAGGTGTCCAGTAGGGTGCCCAGGAAGATTAATCTTCATGTGGGTTGTAGTTGGGACTTTTCCAGGTAGACAGTGAATCCCAGTGAAGTTAGTAAGGTCTGCACAAAGGAGAGGTCCTGTAGGAGTTTCCCCTTGGTTTCCACCTGGATGAGGCAATCATCAAGATAGGGATAAATGTGAATGCCCTTCTGCCTGCAAAATGCAATGACTGGAGCCAGGCACTTGGTAAAAACTCTGGGAGCAGTGGATAAGCCAAAGAGCAGAGCAGAGAACTAAAATTGTTGGGACCCTGCTCTGAATCTTGGTTAACTCCTGCATGACTGTCTGATAGGAACATGCAGGTAGGCATCCCTCAGATCTAGGGTCACTAACCAAGCTTGAGGTAGCAGCATAGGTACTAGCTTTTGCAGTGTTAACATCTTGAATTTTGGAACCAGGAGGGACTGATGCAGGGTGGAGAGGACACCATGTGTCCTCTTTTTTGGGAACCAGGAACAGTCTTGAATAAAATCCTTTTCCTGCCTGTTCCTTTGACACTGGTTCTACAGCACCCTGGGCATGAAGCTTTCTGTGCTGACAAATAGCTTCTGACCTCTGATTTGCAGGGATGTCTCGGCAACCCAACCTTTTTGGCTTTTCGTTGAAACAGAATGTGTACCCGCCAGTAATAATTTTCAGGACCCATAGATCTGAAGTGATGGCCTGCCAGTTTTCTAGGAAGAGGGAAAGTCTTCCTCCTAGTTTGTATGGTGACCTGAGGGGCAGAGGGGAGGGAAGACAGTCATTGAGAGTCCTTGGAAAAAGGAGTGGGGTTAGAACTCCTTTGCATAGGGGTAGCAGTGGACTACTGTCTGGTTCTTTGGCTGTGGGACTGGTGCCTAGGGGTTCTATCTCTGCATCCCTTCTTCTGGACTGGTTTTGTCTGCAAAGAAAAGGACCAGTGTTTTGTGGGGGATGTTTCTGCTGAACCTGGGAGGCTGCACCTGTAAGACGTCCTTGACAGTTTCCATGGATTTGGCTCTGTCCTCCATTTTCTTACTGGCTTCTTCTGCTTTAAGTCCACACAACTGGTCCTTATCCAAAGGGGCATCTAACAGTTTGGATTTAACCTGGTCGGGTAAAGGTTGCTCCCTTAAACAAGCATATCTTCTGATCACTGAAACTGTAACTGAAGCCATGGTAGAAGCTTCCAAGGCATCAAAGCCAAAATTCAAGGAGTGTTTGGCTGCCTGAGAGCTGAACTGTATGAGGTCAGTTAATTCTCTGGTAGTAGTAGTTATCAGGAATGGAAGTTAACTTCTGTTTTATTAGACTGAGAACATTTTGTTGGAATTTCAGCATATGTAATTGGCAATTCAAGGCTATTACAGCTAAAGTGGCTGAGGTGTATACCTTTTTTTCCCATTTTGTATAAAGCTCGCTTTCTTTGTCAGCTGGAATGGGATTCTTAGAAAAAATAGCCCTATCTCCCTTAGGGCCCTGTGTAATGACTTCAGGATCTGCAGTAGGGTTTTTAAAAAGATATTTGTGGGCGTTTTGCACCCTGTAATATCTGTCTAGTTTCCTGGGTGCTAGGGGCAGAGAGTCTGGTGAAAGGGCAGATTCTAGAAAAACATCCTCTACATCCAGGATTGGAGGAATGGCCAGAAGTTTATGCTGAGGCAGGTCAAGGAACTCTCTCAGTCTCCTCTTAGACTGAGGGTAATCTTGAGCCTCTCATTGAAAGTGTTCTCTGAGGCAGTTTAAGGTTTCCCCAAAGGAAAGGTCCTCAGGGGGGAGCCAGACGGAATGGAATCATCAGCATAAGTCCTCAAATGCTGCAAAGGGTGGATCTTCCATGTCTGAATCCTCAAGAACAGATTCCACTGATTCCTGGTCGGAGAGGACCTCGGGGGAGGTGTCCCCTTTTCCTTTGGCTGGAGTGGGAGGGTGTGGCTAGCTTGGCTGGAGTGTGGCTGGCTTTCCCTGATAACAGTCAAGTCTTCTGCCATTCTGAGCAGTTGCTGTGATTGGGGGGCAGGCTGGCTGGTCAAAGGCTGGGTCCTTGAGGAGGAACCTTCTTGGGGGTAGTCTTAGGCTTGGGCCTGGACGGTTCGGTAGTCTTGTACAAGGTTAGTTTAACTGGCGGCGTTGCTATCAGTCTAAGCCTGGCTTCGGTTGTCGGAGGTGTCTCAGTGGAAGCCGGTGCCTGCGAAGTGGCTCCGGACCTGACCGTGTCAGAAAGAGTTGACATACCAGCAGGAGGAGATGGATCTGCCAGCATACCAGACTCCAAACGGGTCTCGGTAAAGGCCTGCGACAGTTCCTCTGCTGGAGTCAGGGGCTGCGAAGGTGCCTCATTGAGTTGCAAAATACCAGACCTTTCACGGAAGTTGTCAGAGGGCCTAACATTTTGAGGCCTATCCTTTTCCTTGTCTTTCGTTTTCCTAGGTAAGTCAGTAGTCTGTTGACCGACAGACCCCATTTTGTGGTGAGAAAGACTCGCTAAAATACCTAGCTACAATTTCCGCTCTTCTTCTTATGGTTCTAGCATTAAACAGGGCACAGAAAGTACAGTTGTGTGCACTTACCATAAATGTAGATGTTCTAGTGTATTCACTGTTGCAGTCATTACATTTGGGTAATCTGCTGGCAGGTTGCCCTAGGTCGGTCTGAATTCCAAAGTCTTGGGTCCTGCGTCGGTTGCCGTCTCCTCTTCCATGACGTCAGGTCATCAGGGGTAAAAAACATGCAGCCGATGCCATTTTCTTTAGTTTTTCTTGCACCCCGATGTCAGGTGCCCCCAAAAAGGTAGCAAAAAAACAAAAAAAATATATATATATATATATATGTATATACACACACACACATATATACTTTACCTTCATCTACAAGCAAATACACCACATAGGTTGTAGAAGATAGAGAAGGAAAGATAAACTCCAGAATGACAGGGGGAAGGCGGGAGGGTAACTTGGACTGCAACAGTGAATACACTCGAACATCTACATTTATGGTAAGTGTACACAACTGTACTATGTTCTTCGTGTTTCACTGTTGCAATCATTACATTTGGGTAGAATCCCAAAGCTATGGATGGGAGGCTGGAGCTAAACAGCATTAGGTGCAGCCATAAGGCCCTGCAGAACTGCAGTGGCAAAGCCTGCCCTGGACTTAGAGTAGAGAGGCAAATGATAATGCTTTGTAAAGGTGTGAACAGAACTCCAAGTAGCAGCCTCTAGAATGTCTTTCGTTGGTACTCCTCTGAGAAAGGCTGCTGAAGTAGCTGCAGCTCTGGTGGAATGAGACCTAATGCCCTTGGGCACAGGTTTACAATGGTGGAAGTAGCAGAAACGGATGCAGTGGCTTATCCACTTTGAAATTGTCTGCTTTGAAATAGCCTTTCCTTCTGATCCTGCAGCATATGTCACTAGCAATTGCTCAGCTTTTCTTAGAGCTTTAGTCCTGCTCAAGTAGAATCTTAGAGCTTTAGTCCTGCTCAAGTAGAATCTTAGCTGTCTGTGTACGTCCAAGGAATGCAGAATTCTCTCCCCCTTGTTCTGCGGATTGGATAAAAGGTTGGCAGATGAACTGTTTGGTTAAGAGCCACACTGGAAACCACCTTAGGCATAAATGTAGGATTTGTCCTCAGACACACCCTGTCTTTGTAAAATATGATAAAAGGCTCTACAGCCAAGAGGGCCTGTAGCTCTGAAACTCTTCTTGAAGTAATTTTCCATGATACGAACTTTATATCAGCGGTAGCAGCTGGTTCAAATGGAGGCAGGGTAAGCTTTTCCAACACATAATTGAGGTCCCACGCAGGTAATGGTGATCTTCTAGGAGGCCTTAAAGATTTGGCTCCTCTAAGATACTGCTTTAGTAAAGGATGAGAAAAGATTGGTGGCTCTGTATTGTAATGAGCCGAAATTAGCAGAGGCATGGATTTTAATTGATGAGAAAGATGGGCCTTTGTCAAGCATCTCAATTAAGTATTGTAATATCCGAGGAATATTTGGTTCTGTTGTATCAGTTCCTTGTGCTCGATTCCAAGCACAGAATCTCTTCCATCTGTCAGCATAAGATTTTCTAGTACTAGGCCTTCCGGCTTCCAAAATGACATCCATCACAGCTTTACTGAGAGGTGTTGTTTGTATAACTACATGATCAGCCATGCTGCCAGGTTCAGTGTCTGTAGTTGATGTGCGGGATCCGATTGTTTTGCTGGGACAGTAGTTGAGGTCTCTGAGGTAAGGTCTAAGCTGGGTATTGAGACAAGTTCCTTAGGATTGGGTACCAGTATTGGCGGGGCCAGTCCAGGGCAATTAGTATCATCTTTGGTTTCTCTTGTCTGACTTTTAGGAGGACCTTGGGGAGAAGAGACGGAGGAGGAAAGGCGTAAACTGATAGGTTTTTCCACCTGAAGGATAGGGCGTCCACTTTCCATGCTTGTCTGTGATAAGTCCTTGTGCAGAATCTTTTCAATTGATAATTTTGAGGAGAGGCAAATAGATCTAGGTCTGGGCTCCCCGATTTCTTTGTTATCATGCTGAAGACTTGTGGATCTAGTTTCCACTCGTGAGGGTCCATAAGGTTTTTGCTTAAATCGTGTGCCAGAGTATTTTGTTTTCCTGGCAGGAATTGAGCTCGAAGATGTATTTGGTAAGTCAAAGCTGTGTCCCACAGTGCCATGGCTAATCTGCAAAGGGGGTATGAGTGCATGCCCCCCTGCTTGTTTATATACCACATAATTGTGGTGTTGTCCATCTTTATCAGTAGTTGTCCTGGATGAAGTAAGTCCTTGAAGGCTGTCAGGGTATTCTGAACAGCTAGCATCTCTTTTTGGTTGATATGTAGATGCATTTGTTTTGGGGTCCATATGCCCTGAATGCATCCTCCCACCATGTGGGCCACCCCAGGCATAATCTGATGAGTCTGTTAAGGTTTGGCTGGCAGGGGTAAATTGAAGGCCCGTCCCATGTTTTGGTGACATGCCTTTGCCCATCATAGAAATTCCTGTTGTAGTCACGGAATGAGAGGAATCATTGCTTCCGGACTGTGAGAATGTTGACTCCATAAACTTTTTAGGTACCATTGAAGTTTCCTCATATGCAGTCTTGCATATGGAATCAGTAGGATGCAGGATGCCATGAAGCCCAAAGCCTGCAGAGTTTGTCTTGCAGATAACTGGATTTTTGTTGACATTAGTTTGAAGCAAGTAGTCAGTTGCCTTTGTTTGCCTGGCGTGAGGTAAACCATCTGGGCAGTTGTATTCAAGCTTGCACCCAGGAATGTTATCTTTTGAGAGGGTGCCAGTTGTGATTTCTTTTTGTTTATTGTGTATCCTAGGCATGTTAGAAGCCTTTTCACAAATGCCAGGTGTTGAAGAAGAATGTCCTTGTTCTCTGCTTGAATGAGACAGTCGTCCAAGTAAGGCTATATTTGTATACTTCTTTGTCTGCAAAAAGCAATTACTGGTGCCAGACACTTTGTAAAGACCCTGGGCGCCGTAGATAAGCCAAAGGACAGTGCAGAGAATTGGTAATGCATTAAGCCAGCCTTGAATCTGAGGTATCTTCTGCACGATTGCCTTATTGGGACATGCAGATATGCCTCTTTTAGGTCTAATGTCACTAGCCAAGCATTCTTGCCCAGCATGGGCAGAAGCTACTGCAAAATCAGTATTTTGAATTTTGGAATGTCCAGGTATGTGTTCAAAATCGATAAATCCAGTACTGGCCGCCAGGCCTGGTCCTTTCTGGGTACCAAGAACAGTCTTGAGTATAAACCTTGTCCTGTTGCCTGTTCTGGTACTGACTGAATGGCCCCCATATCCATGAGGATGTAACCTGTTTCTGTGCCTCTGCCCATTGATTTTTTGGCGGATCCGGCCAACCGTTTGCCATTGGCAGAGTATGGAAATGGAATCTGTATCCCGGTGATACTATGTTTTGCACCCACTTGTCCTGGGTTATTTTGAGCAAAAAGTGCTAATTTTCCCCCCAAGGGTGCTGCCAAAAGGCAAGTGCTTGGTGAAGGCAGAGGGAAGTCATTGGGACTGTTTTCTGTAGGTTTGCGCTTTATCTCCTCCAGATTTGGAGGTAGAAGCACCCCATTGCTTTGACCTGTAAGAATCTTGTGCCTGGTATCTGGAACCCTTAGGGTGTCTGGATTTGCCCCTTTGAGCTCTGTCTGACACAGGAAAGGACCAATTTGTTGTAGGCCAGTGTCTACTGAATCTTGGTGGCTGCACTTGTAAGAAGTCTTTTACAGTTTGCATAGACTTGGCTTTGTCTTCCATTTTCTTTAAAACCTCTTCTGCCTTAAACAGAGTATCATGCTGTAAAGGTGCATCCAGTAATTTAGCTTTAACATGATCAGGCAAATTTTGCTCGTTTAGCCAGGCATGCCTCCTAATCACAGATCCAGTAACTGCGGCCCTGCAGGAGGCCCCTAAGGAATCAAAACAACATTGCAAAGTATGCTTTCCAACCTGTTCAGCTGCATGCAATAATTCCTGCAATTCTTTATTTTCTGCACATTGAGAAACCAACACCATTTTCTGTTTCAGCAATCCCATAACATGTTGTTGATACTTCAGCATATGAAACTGGCAGTTTAAGGCCCTAATTGCCAAGGCTGCAGATGTAGAAACCTTTTTTCCCCATCTATCCAGTGCCCCTGAATCTCTGTTAGAGGGGGTAGGATTTTTTGCTGTTGAGGCCTCACCTCCCTTTGGACCCTGTGAAATAGTTTCAGGATCAGTAGCAGGGTTTCTAAATAAAAATTTGTGAGAGTCAGGGACCCTGTAATATCTGTCAGGCTTGCTGGGAGCCGGAAGTAAGGAGTCAGGGGTCAAGCTTGACTCTGAAAACACATCGTCCACAATGCCTAAAACAGGGGGTATTGGCTAAAGGCCTGTGCTGAGGGAGAAGGAAATCCCTGAGCCTTCTTTTTTTGATTCTGAGAAATCTTGACTCTCCCAGTGAAAATGCTCCCTCAAAGTATGCAAGGTTTCTCCAAATGAATAATCCTCAGGAGGTGATGCAGATGGTATAGACTCCTCTGCATCAAAATCCTCATAGGGAGGTATAGATCATTCCTGATTAGAAAAAATAGAAACCTGATCTGAAGATTCATAATCAGTGTCTTGCCTAGGCCTCTTATCAGGAGGGGGATGGGAACCCCTGATCAAGGTAATAAGGTCTTCAGCCATTTTGAAGATCTGTTTTTTAGGCATAGCGGCCTGTGCACGTGGCTCATGCGTCAGTTTTTTAGTTTTAGAAGTTGCTTTTGTCTTTGGTTTTGCAGCTGTCGTCGGTTTGATATAAAAATGTGGAGGCCTGAATACACCCTCAGAAGCCGGTGCCTGCTCAGCGGCTCCAGACCCATCCGAGGGAGATACATCCATGGGTCCAATACTTCGAGTATCTCGTGGCGTGCCGGACTCCACATGGGTCTTGGTAGGGGCCTGCGACTTGAAAGTAGCGGGTAATCAGGGGCTGCGAAAGCGCCTCACTGAGTACCGGTGAACCTGTGACTGGCTTAGAAGCTTCGTCGTCTGTTTTGGACCTCGACTGTCTGTCTCTATCCTTTTCTTTGCATTTTTTATGTACTTTGGCAGTCGGATTGCTATCCGACGACATTTCTGGGTAGTTAAATCTGTTTCCAAAATACTTTGAGGCAAAAATATACAGACACTTAATAGTGCATTGGTTAAATCGAGCACAAAACCAACAGCCCGGCACGTTGTGATCAGGGACTAGGCAAGGAATACAGTATAAATGGAAATCCTGATGAGATATTTGCTTCCCACAAGTAATACAATTATTAACTTTTTCTGACATCGGTATGGAGCAAGAAAAAAGTTTCCCCAATGGGGTACTTGGCTTTAGTGAAGACTTCGGTTCTGAAACTCAAACTTGAATATTTCAGGAGTCAGCCAACTGGCACTTGCAAAATGCTTCTTCTTCGGGCACCGCACGGCAAGAAAGACTGAAGAAAATGGCATCAGCTGCTTGTTTTATACCCCTGATGACCTGACGTCATGGAAGAGGAGACAACAACCGATGCAGGACCCAAGACTTTGGAATTCAGGCAGACTGAGGGCAACCTGCCAGCAGATTACCGCAAATGTAATGACTGCAACAGTGAAACACGAAGAACATCGGTAAAACGGACTCCCACGGCAGAGAGAGACTTTCCTTCTTGTTCACACCTGGTGAGGGTATCTTTCACCTTGGATCCAAAAAGAGAGGATCCGTCGACAGGGGCATTACTGAATGTAGACTTGAAAGGCTCAGCAAAGTTGAATAGACGCATCCAGGAGTGTCTTCTTAAGGAGACTGCTTAACCCGCCACCCTACCATCAGCTGCGTACGAGATCAGCCGCATGGAGGAGTTAACAATGGATGTTAGGGTAGGCAACTGAGTAGCCACTGCAGATGGGACTGCTTAAGTAGAAGTACCCTGAAGAGTATAGTGCAGTTGTGTACCTACCATAAATGTAGATGTTCGAGTGTATTCACTGTTGCAGTCATTACACTTGGGGTTATCCTGCTGGCAGGCTACCCGCAGTTGGCCTGAATTCCAAAGTCTTGGTCCCGCGTCGGTTGCTGTCGCCTCTTCCATGACGCCAGGTCATCAGGGTATAAAACATGCAGCCGATGCCATTTTCTTCAGTTTTCTTGCCCCAGATGTCAGGTGCCCCAAATTGGTAGGCTAAAAATATATATATATATATATGCATGCCATACACAAACATATATACTTACCTTCATCTACAAGCAAATACACCACATAGGTTGTAGAAGATAGAGAAGGAAAGATAAACTCCAGAATGACAGGGGAAGGTGGAGGGTAACTTGGACTGCAACAGTGAATACACTCGAACATCTACATTGATGGTAAGTGTACACAACTGTACTATGTTCTTCGTGTTTCATTGTTGCAATCATTACATTTGGGTAGAATCCCAAAGCTATGGATGGGAGGCTGGAGCTAAACAGCATTAGGTGCAGCTATAAGGCCCTGCAGAACTGCAGTGGCAAAGCCTGCCCTGGACTTAGAGTAGAGAGGCAAATGATAATGCTTTGTAAAGGTGTGAACAGAACGCCAAGTAGCAGCCTCTAGAATGTCTTTCGTTGGTACTCCTCTGAGAAAGGCTGCTGAAGTAGCTGCAGCTCTGGTTGAATGAGACTTAATGCCCTTGGGCACAGGTTTACAATGGTGGAAGTAGCAGAAACGGATGCAGTGGCTTATCCACTTTGAAATTGTCCGCTTTGAAATAGCCTTTCCTTCTGATCCTGCAGCATATGTCACTAGCAATTGCTCAGCTTTTCTTAGAGCTTTAGTCCTGCTCAAGTAGAATCTTAGCTGTCTGTGTACGTCCAAGGAATGCAGAATTGTTCTGTGGATTGGATAAAAGGTTGGCAGATGAACTGTTTGGTTAAGAGCCACACTGGAAACCACCTTAGGCATAAATGTGGATTTGTCCTCAGAGACACCCTGTCTGGGTAAAATATGATAAAAGGCTCTACAGCCATGAGGGCCTGTAGCTCTGAAACTCTTCTTGAAGTAATTTTTTCCATGATACGAACTTTATATCAGCGGTAGCAGCTGGTTCAAATGGAGGCAGGGTGAGCTTTTCCAACACATAATTGAGGTCCCACGCAGGTAATGGTGATCTTCTAGGAGGCCTTAAAGTTTTGGCTCCTCTAAGATACTGCTTTAGTAAAGGATGAGAAAAGATTGGTGGCTCTGTATTGTAATGAGCCGAAATTAGCAGAGGCATGGATTTTAATTGATGAGAAAGATGGGCCTTTATCAAGCATCTCAATTAAGTATTGTAATATCTGAGGAATATTTGGTTCTGCTGTATCAGTTCCTTGTGCTCGATTCCAAGCACTGAATCTCTTCCATTTGTCAGCATAAGATTTTCTAGTACTAGGCCTTCTGGCTTCCAAAATGGCATCCATCTCAGCTTTACTGAGAGGTGTTGTTTGTATAACTACATGATCAGCCATGCTGCCAGGTTCAGTGTCTGTAGTTGATGTGCGGGATCTGATTGTTTTGCTGGGACAGTAGTTGAGGTCTCTGAGGTAAGGTCTAAGCTGGGTATTGAGACAAGTTCCTTAGGATTGGGTACCAGTATTGGCGGGGCAAGTCCGGGGCAATTAGTATCATCTTTGGTTTCTCTTGTCTGACTTTTAGGAGGACCTTGGGGAGAAGAGGCGGAGGAGGAAAGGCGTAAACTGATAGGTTTTTCCAACTGAAGGATAGGGCGTCCACTTTCCATGCTTGTCTGTGATAAGTCCTTGTGCAGAATCTTTTCAATTGATAATTTTGAGGAGAGGCAAATAGATCTATGTCTGGGCTCCCCGATTTCTTTGTTATCATGCTGAAGACTTGTGGATCTAGTTTCCACTCGTGAGGGTCCATAAGGTTTTTGCTTAAATGGTGTGCCAGAGTATTTTGTTTTCCTGGCAGGAATTGAGCTCGAAGATGTATTTGGTAAGTCAAAGCTGTGTCCCACAGTGCCATGGCTAATCTACAAAGGGGGTATGAGTGCATGCCCCCCTGCTTGTTTATATACCACATAATCGTGGTGTTGTCCATCTTTATCAGTAGTTGTCCGGGATGAAGTAAGTCCTTGAAGGCTGTCAGGGTATTTTGAACAGCTAGCATCTCTTTTTGTTTGATATGTAGATGCATTTGTTTTGGGGTCCTAATGCCCTGAATGCATCTTCCTGCCATGTGGGCCCCCAGGCATAATCTGATGCATCTGTTAAGGTTTGGCTGGCAGGGGGTAGAGTGAAGGCCCGTCCCATGTTTTGGTGACATGCCTTTGCCCACCATAGAAACTCCTGTTGTAGGCAGGGAATGAGAGGAATCATTGCTTCCAGACTGTGAGAATGTTGACTCCATAAACTTTTTAGGTACCACTGAAGTTTCTTCATATGCAGTCTTGCATATGGAATCAGTAGACTGCAGGATGCCATGAAGCCCAAAGCCTGCAGAGTTTGTCTTGCAGATAACTGGGATTTTGTTGCCATCAGTTTGAAGTAAGTAGTCAGTTGCCTTTGTTTGTCTGGCATGAGGTAAACCATCTGGGCAGTTGTATTCAAGCTTGCACCCAAGAATGTTATCTTTTGAGAGGGGCCAGTTGTGATTTCTTTTTGTTTATTGTGTATCCTAGGCATGTTAGAAGCCTTTTCACAAATGCCAGGTGTTGAAGAAGAATGTCCTTGTTCTCTGCTTGAATGAGACAGTCGTCCAAGTACGGATATATTTGTATACTTTGTCTGCAAAAAGCAATTACTGGTGCCAGACACTTTGTAAAGACCCTGAGCGCAGTAGATAAGCCAAAGGACAGTGCAGAGAATTGGTAATGCAATAAGCCAGCCTTGAATCTGAGGTATCTTCTGCACGATTGCCTTATTGGGACATGCAGGTATGCCTCTTTTAGGTCTAATGTCACTAGCAAAGCATTCTTGCCCAGCATGGGCAGAAGCTACTGCAAAATCAGCATTTTGAATTTTGGAATGTCCAGGTATGTGTTCAAAATCGATAAATCCAGTACTGGCCGCCAGGCCTGGTCCTTTCTGGGTACCAAGAACAGTCGAGTAAAAACCTTGTCCTTTTTCCTGTTCTGGTACTGACTGAATGGCCCCCATATCCATGAAGGATGTAACCTGTTTCTGTGCCTCTGCCCATTGATTTTTTGGCAGATCCGGCCAACCGTTTGCCATTGGCAGAGTATGGAAATGGAATCTGTATCCCGGTGATACTACGTTTTGCACCCACTTGTCCTGGGTTATTTTGAGCAAAAAGTGCTAATTTTCCCCCCTAAGGGTGCTGCCAAAAGGCAAGTGCTTGGTGAAGGCAGAGGGAAGTCATTGGGACTGTTTTCTGTAGGTTTGCGCTTTATCTCCTCCAGATTTGGAGGTAGAAGCACCCCATTGCTTTGACCTGTAAGAATCTTGTGCCTGGTATCTGGAACCCTTAGGGCGTCTGGATTTGCCCCTTTGAGCTCTGTCTGACACAGGAAAGGACCAATTTTTTGTAGGCCAGTGTCTACTGAATCTTGGTGGCTGCACTTGTAAGAAGTCTTTTACAGTTTGCATAGACTTGGCTTTGTCTTTCATTTTCTTTAAAACCTCTTCTGCCTTAAACAGAGTATCATGCTGTAAAGGTGCATCCAGTAATTTAGCTTTAACATGATCAGGCAAATTTTGCTCGTTTAGCCAGGCATGCCTCCTAATCACAGATCAGTAACTGCGGCCCTGCAGGAGGCCCCTAAAGAATCAAAACAACATTGCAAAGTATGCTTTCCAACCTGTTCAGCTGCATGCAATAATTCCTGCAATTCTTTATTTTCTGCACATTGAGAAACCAACATCATTTTCTGTTTCAGCAATCCCATAACATGTTGTTGATACTTCAGCATATGAAACTGGCAGTTTAAGGCCCTAATTGCCAAGGTTGCAGATGTAGAAACCTTTTTTCCCATCTATCCAGTGCCCTTGAATCTCTGTCAGAGGGGGTAGGATTTTTTGCTGTTGAGGCCTCGCCTCCCTTTGGACCCTGTGAAATAGTTTCAGGATCAGCAGCAGGGTTTCTAAATAAAAATTTGTGCGAGTCAGGGACCCTGTAATATCTGTCAGGCTTGCTGGGAGCCGGAGGAAAGGAGTCAGGGGTCAAGATTGACTCTGAAAACACATCATCCACAATGCCTAAAACAGGGGGTATTGGCTAAAGGCCTGTGCGGAGGGAGAAGGAAATCCCTGAGCCTTCTTTTTTGATTCTGAGAAATCTTGACTCTCCCATTGAAAATGCTCCCTCAAAGTATGCAAGTTTTCTCCAAATTAATAATCCTCAGGAGGTGATGCAGATGGTATAGACTCCTCTGCATCAAAATCCTCATAGGGAGGTATAGATCATTCCTGATTAGAAAAAATAGAAACCTGATCTGAAGATTCATAATCAGTGTCTTGCCTAGGCCTCTTATCAGGAGGGGGATGGGAACCCCTGATCAAGGTAATAAGGTCTTCAGCCATTTTGAAGATCTGTTTTTTAGGCATAGCGGCCTGTGCACGTGGCTCATGCGTCAGTTTTTTAGTTTTAGAAGTTGCTTTTTGTCTTTGGTTTTGCAGCTGTCGTCGGTTTGATATAAAAATGTTGAGGTCTGAATACACCCTCAGAAGCCGGTGCCTGCTCAGTGGCTCCAGACCCATCCGAGGGAGATACATCCATGGGTCCAATACTTTGAGTATCTCGTGGCATGCCGGACTCCACATGGGTCTTGGTAGGGGCCTGCGACTTGAAAGTAGCGGGTAATCAGGGGCTGCGAAAGCACCTCACTGAGTACCGGTGACTGGCTTAGAAGCTTCGTCGTCGGTTTTGGACCTCGACTGTCTGTCTCTGTCCTTTTCTTTGCGTTTTTTATGTACTCTGGCAGTCGGATTGCTATCCGATGACATTTCTGGGTAGTTAAATCTGTTTCCAAAATACTTTGAGGCAAAAATATACAGACGCTTAATAGTGCATTGGTTAAATCGAGCACAAAACCAACAGCCTGGCACGTTGTGATCAGGGACTAGGCAAGGAATACAGTATAAATGGAAATCCTGATGAGATATTTGCTTCCCACAAGTAATACAATTATTAACTTTTTCTGACATCGATATGGAGCAAGAAAAAAGTTTCCCCAATGGGGTACTTAGCTTTAGTGAAGACTTCGGTTCTGAAACTCAAACTTGAATATTTCAGGAGTCGGCCAACCGGCACTTGCAAAATGCTTCTGCTTCGGGCACCGCACGGCAAGAAAGACTGAAGAAAATGGCATCAGCTGCTTGTTTTATACCCCTGATGACCTGACGTCATGGAAGAGGAGACAACAACCGATGCAGGACCCAAGACTGTGGAATTCAGGCAGACTGAGGGCAACCTGCCAGCAGATTACCGCAAATGTAATGACTGCAACAGTGAAACACGAAGAACATTGGTAAAACGGACTCCCACGGCAGAGAGAGACTTTCCTTCCTGTTCACACCTGGTGAGGGTATCTTTCATCTTGGATCCAAAAAGAGAGGATCCGTCCAAAGGGGCATTACTGAATGTAGACTTGAAAGGCTCAGCAAAGTTGAATAGACGCATCCAGGAGTGTCTTCTTAAGGAGACTCCTGAACCCGCCACCCTACCATCAGCTGCGTACGAGATCAGCCGCATGGAGGAGTTAACAATGGATGTTAGGGTAGGCAACTGAGTAGCCACTGTAGATGGGACTGCTTAAGTAGAGGTACCTTGAAAAGTATAGTGCAGTTGTGTACCTACTATAAATGTAGATGTTAGAGTGTATTCACTGTTGCAGTCATTACACTTGGGGTTATCCTGCTGGCAGGCTACCCGCAGTTGGCCTGAATTCCAAAGTCTTGGTCCGGCGTCGGTTGCTGTCGCCTCTTCCCTGACGTCAGTGTGCCAGGGGTATAAAAGATGCAGCCAAAGCCATTTTCTTCAGTTTTTCTTGCCCCAGATGTCAGGTGCCCCCAAATTGGTAGGCTAAAAATTTATGCCAATAAGTATGCATGCCATAACAAACATTTCCTTCATCTACAAGCAAATACACCACATCGGTTGTATAGGATAGAGAAGTACAGATAAGTCCCAGCAAAGAAAAGGGGGATAGTGGGTAACCTGGACTGCAACAGTGAATACACTCGAACATCTACATTTATGGTAGGTACACAACTGTACTATTTTCATTGTGTTTCACTGTTGCAGTCATTACACTTGGGTTGAATCCCAAAGCTGAGGTACGGTGGCTGGGCTAAATAGGATTAGGAGAGGCTATAAGGCCCTGCAAAACTGCAGTGGCACAGCCTGTCCTGGATTTAGAGTAGAGAGGTAAAAGCTAGTGATTGGTGAAAGTGTGCACTGAACTCCAAGTTGCAACCTCTAAAATGTCTTTGGTTGCTACCCCTCTGAGGAAGGCTGCTAAAGTGGCTGCTGCTCTGGTAGAATGTGGCCTAATGCCCTTAGGGATTGATTTGCCATGTTGTAAATAATAGAATTGAATGCAGTGGCCTATCCAATTAAAAATAGTCTGCTTTGAGATAGGCTTTCCTTGTGATCCTGCAGCATATGCCACTAAAAGTTGCTCGGTCTTTCTGAAAGCTTTAGTTCTGTTCAAGTAGAAGCGTAGCTGTCTGTGTATGTCCAAAGAATGCAGGAGTCTCACCCTTATTCTGTGGGTTTGGATAAAAAGTAGGCAAATGAATGGTTTGGTTAAGGGCCACAATGGACACTACCTTAGGCATAAATGTGGGGTTAGTCCTCAAAAAAACCCTGCCTGGATGGAAAATGATAAAAGGTTCCACAGCCATGAGAGCCTGCAACTCTGAGACTAGTCTTGCAGAGGTTATTGCTAGGAGCAGAGCTGTTTTCCAAGATAAGAACTTTATTTCAGCTGAATTGGCTGGCTCAAAAGGCAGCAGTGTGAGTTTTTCCAAGACATACTTGAGGTCCCATGCAGGTATAGGTGTTCTCCTTGGAGGTCTTATGTTTTTGACCCCTCTGAGGTACTGCCTTAGCAATGGATGAGAAAAAATTGGTGGTTCCGTATTGTAATGAGCTGAAATGGCAGAGGCATGGATTTTAATTGATGAGAAGGATAGGCCTTTATCCAGCATCTCGGTTAGGTATTGTAATATCTGAGGAATGTTTGGTACAAGCCTGTCAATTCCTTGTGCCTGGTTCCAAGCATAGAATCTCTTCCATTTTTCTGCATAAGATTTTCTGATACTTGGCCTCCTGGCCTCCAAAATAACATCCATCACTGCTTTAGAGAGTGGTGTGTTCTGAATGGCTACATTATTCGCCATGCTGCCAGATTTAGGGTCCTGAATTGGCTGTGCAAGATCTGATTGTTTCGTTGGGTCAGTAAGTGAGGAATTAGAGGCAATGTCCAGGCTGGGCCTTGAGACAAGCTCTTTAGGATTGGGTACCAGTGCTGGCGGGGCCAGTCTGGGGCAATCAGAATCATTTTTGTCTTCTCTTGTCTGACCTTTAGGAGTACCTTGGGAAGGAGAGGCAGAGGAGGAAAGGCATATACTGTTAGGGTTTTCCAGCTGAATGATAGAGCATCCACTTTCCATGCTTGCTTGTGATAAGTCCTCGTGCAGAATCTCTGTAGTTGGCAGTTGTGATGGGAAGCAAAAAGATCTAGGTCTGGGCATCCCCATTTCTTTATCATGCTGAAGACTTGAGGATCCAGTTTCCACTTGTGGGGATCCGTAATGTTTCTGCTTAGTTCTTCTGCCAGAGTATTTTTCTTTCCTGGCAGGAATTGTGCTTGCAGATGTACTTGATAAGTCAATGCTGTCCCCCACAAAATCATGGCTTGTGTGCAGAGGGGGTAGGAATATGTGCCTCCCTGCTTGTTTATGTACCACATGACTGTAGTATTGTCCGTCCTTATCAGTAGTTGTCCTGGATGAAGTAGGTCCTTGAAAGCTGTTAGGGCATTCTGAACAGCTAGCATCTCTTTTTGATTGATATGAAGCTGCATTTGGCTTGAGGGCCATGTGCCCTGAATACATTTTCCTACCATGTGGGCCCCCCAGGCATAATCTGAAGCATCTGTTGTTATTGACTACCTGGCTGTGGGTAGGTTGAATGGCTGTCCCTTGTTGAGGTGACAGGACTGTACTCACCATCAAAACTCCTGTTGAAGGCAAGGAATGACGTTAATCAATGTTTCCAGGCTGTGGCAGTGTTGAGTCCAAACACTTTTTAGATACCATTGTAGTTTCCTCATATGCAGTCTGGCATATGGAATTAGCAGAATGCAGGATGCCATGAAGCCCAAAGCCTGCAGAATTTTTCTTGCAGATAACTGGGTCTTTGTTGCCAACATTGTGAAGTAAGAAGTCAGTTGCCTTTCCTTGTCTGGCGTGAGATAAGCTATCTGGGCAGTTGTATTTAAGCTTGCAACCAGGAATATTATCTCTTGAGAGGGTACTAATTTTGATTTCTTTTCGTTTACTGTGTACCCTAGGCAAATCAATAATCTTTTTACAAACTCCAGGTGCTCTAGTAGAATGTCCTTGTTCTCTGCTTGAATAAGGCAATTGTCCAAGTAAGGATAAATTTGAATTCCTCTTTGTCTGCAATATGCAATTACTGGTGCCAGGTATTTTGTGAAGACCCTGGGCGCAGTAGATAAGCCAAAGGGCAGTGCAGAGAATTGGTAGTGCATTGAGCCAGCTATGAATCTGAGGTATCTTCTGCAAGTTTGTCTGATTGGTACATGCAGGCATGCCTTTTTTAAGTCCAAAGTTACAAGCCAAGCCTTCTTGCCCAGCATGGGCAGAAGCTGCTGCAAAGTCAACATTTTGAATTTTGGAACGTCCAGAAATGTATTTAGAATAGACAGGTCCAGTATTGGTCTCCAGGCTTTGTCCTTTCTGGGTATCAAGAAAAGTCTTGAGTAAAATCCTTGTCCCTGCTCTTGCTGTGGTACTCGCTGAATGGCCCTCATGTCCATGAGGGATGAAACTTGTTTTTGTGCCTCTGTCCATTGATTGTGTGGCAGGTCTGGCATACCTTTTGCCCTTGGCAGGGTGTGAAAGTGGAACCTGTAGCCCTGGGACACTATATTCAAGACCCATTGGTCCTGGGTGATCATGTGCCAGTTTTCAGAAAAAAGTGCTAGTTTTCCCCCTAAGGGGGCTGCCAGAAGATAAGTGCTTGGTGCTGGTGAGGAAAGTCATTGGGTCTGTTTCCTGTATGGCTGTGATTTGTCTTCTCCACTTTTGGAGGTAGGAGTGCCCCACTGTTTAGGCCTGCATGAGCCCTGGGGCTGGGATCTGCCTCTAGGGGGTCTGCATCTGCCTCTTTGTGGTCTGTCTGATACTGGAAAGGACCATTTCTTTGTAGGCCAGTTCCTGCTAAATCTGGGTGGCTGCACCTGTAAGAAATCCTTTACTGTTTGCATAGATTTCGCTTTGTCCTCCATTTTCTTCAACGCCTCCTCTGCTTTAACACCAAATAAAGTATAATGCTATAATGCAGCATCTAGTAATTTTGCCTTGACATGATCAGGTAGAGTCTCTGTTCCTTTAACCAAGCATGCCTCCTAATGACTGAAGCCGTAACTGTGGCCCTGCAAGAGGCCTCTAGAGAATCAAAACCACATTGCAATGTATGCTTTCCCACTTGTTCAGTTGCATGGAATAAATCCTGCATTTCCTTATTTTCTGCTCAATCATTATTTGCCAACATTTTCTGTTTTAGCAGTGACATTAAGTATTGCTGATATTTAAGCATATGAAAATGACAATTTAAAGCCCTCGCAGCCAAAGTAGCAGAAGTGTAAACTTTTTTCCCCCATCTGTCTAGTGCCCTAGAATCCCTGTCAGAGGGGATAGGGTTTTTTGCAGTAGAAGCCTTGACCCCTTTGGGACCCTGTGAAACAGTTTCTGGGTCAGCAGCAGGGTTTTTATAAAGAAATGTATGTGAGTCTGGAACCCTGTAGTATCTGTCTGGTTTTACTGGGGCAGGGGGTAAAGAGTCAGGAGAAAGGCCGGACTCTGAAAATACATCTACAATGTCTAACACAGGGGGAATAGCAAGAAGCCTGTGCTGAGGCAGTAAAAGAAAATCTCTAAGCCTTTTCTTTGAGTCTGAGTAGTCTTGGCTCTCCCAGTGGAAGTGCTCCCTCATGGAATGCAGGGTTTCCCCAAAAGAAAAATTCTCAGGAGGAGAGGCTGAAGGAAAATATTCTTCAGCATCAGAATCCTCATAGGGAGGAAGAGAGTATTCCTGCTCAGAAGAGGAGTCCGAGGAAATGGAAACCTGATCTGAAGATTCATATTCTGTCTCTTGCCTAGGCCTCTTATCAGGAGGGGGATGGGAACCCCTGATCAAGGTAATTACGTCTTCAGCCATTTTGAGCATCTGTTTTTTAGGCATGAAGTCTGTCCAGGAGAATGCTGTACTTGTTTCTTTGTCTTTAGAGCTGCTTTAGGTTTTTGCTTTGGAAGCTGAGGTAGGCTTTACATATAACTGTGTAGGTCTGAAAACACCCTCAGAAGCTGATGCCTGGTCAGCGGCTCCAGACCCATCTGAGGGAATAGTTTCAGATGTCCAATACCTTGAGTATCCAGAGGCCTAGCTGGTCCATGTGGGAATCAACAGTGGCCTGTGGCTCTGAGGCGTCAGGGGCTGCGAAAGCGCCTCACTGAGAACCGGCGACTGGCTTAGCGGAAGCCTTGTCGTCGGGTTTGGACCTCGGATGGCTGTCCTTTTCCTTGCGCTTTTTATAAACTCCGGTCGTCGGTTGTTCTGACGGCATTATATAATTGAATCTTCGGCCAAAGTAACGAAAGGCAAAATCGTACCAACGCTTAATAGTGCGTTGGTTAAATCTAGCGCAAAACCAACAGCTAGCAATGTTGTGAACAGGGCCTAGGCAAGGAATACAGTAAGAATGAAAATCCTTATGAGGTATTTGCTTCCCATAAGAAATACAATTGTTAACTTTTTCTGACATCAGTCTGGAGCAAGAAAAAAGTTTCCCCCAATGGGGTACTTAGCTTTAATGAAGACTTCGGATCTGAAATTCGATTTTGAAAATCTCAGTAGTCGGCCGACCGGCACTTGCGAACTGCTTTTGCTTCGGGCACCACGCGACAAGATAGACTGAAGAAAATGGCGTCGGCTGCATCTTTTATACCCCTGGCGCACTGACGTCAGGGAAGAGGCAACAGCAACCAACGCCGGACCAAGACTTTGGAACTCAGGCCGACTGCGGGTAGCCTGCCAGCAGGATAACCTCAAGTGTAATGACTGCAACAGTGAAACACGATGAACATCTCCTAACTCCTTTAGGAGATCTCTCTGAAGTCTCAAAGTGTGATAGATAGTTCAGAGATCGGAGTGTAAAAACCACTGAAGAGAAGATACGCTTCCTGTACCCATCCATCGTTAGGGATTCCTTATTGGGTGGATGGGTAGAAGAATAAGTCTCTGCTAGTTCCTTCTTCATGGCTGCCGCCACCACCATGGCATCAACAAGTAAGCCCTTGGATAAAAATTCTTTGTCTTTAGGGGCGGAAAAAATTTATTCGGCCTCCTGGGGACCGGTTCCACGGCATCAGGAGTCTGCCATGCTTTCTGACTCGAGATCCAGTAATTCATCAAATAGGGGAGACACCCATGAAGCTGAGGGTTGAGACCGAAAGCCTTCAGGTACACTGACTCCTCATCAGACAGGGTAACAGTGGGCCAGCTGCCTCTCTGCCTGAGGATCTCCAAAATGTCTGCAAAGGAGACATCTTCAGAAGACGACTTAGGGGACCCCGCCAACTCATCAAGGTCAGTGTTAGATGTGAGAGACTCATCAGCGGAGTCTACATGCTTCCTCTTACATGAACACTTCCAAGGGACTCCTCAGCGGGGCACTCAGGGGAGGTCTTGGAAGATCGGGGGCAACCCAAATGGGGGTCCTGAGGCTGTGGGTCCTGCCATCCCTTGAAGAGAGGATGCTGAGACTGTAGTCGGTGCTTGGGCGAGTACAGCATCGGTACTTCTATGTGGGGCGAATGAACTATCCAACATGCTCCTTATCTTCACGAAGACAGATTCCTCCAGCTCCGAAAGATGCCCCAGCTCCGAAGAGAGTGTAGGTGCCGATGGCTCCAAAAGGATTGGCTCCGAGAACAATGTAGGGTCCGAGCTCACTTGGGCCGACGCACCAAGAGGGAGGCTTGGAACCGAAGAAGTTCGGTTCCAAGTGTCCCCTTGGGGCTAACCGAAGAGCTTCGGACCATAGACACTTCTGACAGTGCCAACAGTGTCGGAGCAGAACTCTGCTCAAAGACAACCACACAGGAGCAGAGGACACTACTGTAGTCGGTACCAGCAATATCGGCTCCAAAGGCCACATCTGGGTTGGAGGAGGAATGAGAGCAGGATCGGTAGCAGGAGTCGGCTCAGAGACTGAATGGGTCAGAGACGATAAAAATTTTGGCAAGGTCGACGACTTGAGGTGTCTGAGCACCACTCTCTCGATGTCTTCTTCAGATAGACTCCTGGAAGATCTGGAGGACAGTGTGGGAGACCTCGTTCTCTGCAATATAGGTGAGAGACCGGTGGAATATCCGTTGACCGGTTCCGAAGAGGACTGCTAGTGATTGGAGCTGAAACACTTGGTGCCGATACTGCAGGGTCTATGTCCAAAATCTCAATCGGTACCGAAGAGACAGAGGCCAACTCCGATTTTGGTAACTTCTGTGGAGGTTCAGAGGCAGAAGTTGGGGCCAGAGAAGGCCATTTAGAGGTCTTGCCCTTATCCTTCCTGGATGAATGTGATGTAGCAGAGGAGGAAGAACTGGCTCGGTCTTCCTTGAAGGAAGGCTTCAACATGCCTTTCAAAATCAGCTTATTCTTCCATTCCTAGAGTACTCTAGGGCTGAAAAAATGGCAGAAAAGACAAGTTTCTTGTAGATGTATGGCCCCTAAGCAGTACACACAGACACTATTGTCCATCGGTGATGGACATTTTTTTCCGAACATTTAATACACTTTTAAAAGCCTGACTGTGTTCCTTAGGCTCCTTAGACATAATGGCAGCAGAGGAAAAACAACACACTCACACAGCAAGCGAGAACTAGATCCTCTAACTAAGCAGATCTAGCCCTATCACCCACAAAATAAAAAAGAAAAAAGGGGATTACTAGGTTCTCTAACTTAAACGAACCTAGTGCAAGAAAAGAAACAGGGACAAACTAGAACCTCTAAGTTAAACGGTCTAGCCAAGAAAAAACACACTCGCGGGATACCACACACAAAACTGCCAACAGGTCCAAGAGATTTTTTTTTTAAAAACGACGATAAGGTCAAATCCGGTTAAAGACACAAATTGGTAATCACAATAAAGACGGTCAGCAATAGACTATGACAGAAAAACTTCACTAGAAGCAAAAAAACTCCCAATAAGCAGAAATAATAATAAAAACGGAATCACTTAGCCATGGCCAATCAAAAGAAGCTTCTGACTGAAGACGCAGCAAACGAGATCTGGGGAATGTACTCATGCACCATCGGATACCTACTAGTCACGAGCCAATCAGAAGTTTTCAGGCTTTCGAAAAGAGGCCGAGTCAGAGCAGGGGATCGGTTCTGAACCCACACGTAATAATGGAGGCGAGATAGGACTACATGACATCACTAGATATGGGGGTTTCATAGAAAGAGCCTGAAGCTCCGACACGCTCCTGGCTGAGGTGATAGCTACCAGAAAAGCCATCTTCCATGACAATAATTTTAAGTCAACTGATGCCGAGGGCTCGAAAGGAGGAGCAACTAAGGCCTGAAGAACCGAAGTCAGATACCACAGTGGGGATGGATTCTTAATAGGAGGTCTCAGAAGAAAAGTGCCTTTCAAAATGTTATTACAAATTCTGGCAGCAGCTTGAGAGCCTAAATTGTCCCCTACATGGAAATGAGAAATAGCCGCCAGCTGGACCTTCACTGTGGAAGAGCTGGCTCCTTGCTGGAAGATATGAGACAAAGTCTAATACTGCTGGGATCGGAGCAGTAAAACGATCCAGATTTCTCTGTGAAGCCCAAATGGAAAAACGTCTCCATTTGCTACAGTAAATTTTCCTGGTAGAGGATTTATGTGCCGCAACCAAGATGGATTTAATAGGGGAAGAGATACCGGGAGTCCTAGCAACTAGTGGAACTGGAGCAGCCAAGCTGTGTGCTTCAGGCTGTCCAGATTCGAAGGAAGCATTCCCGAGGCATGACTAATCAGATCTGGAATGGGATCCAAGATCCAGGGTGGAGCTATGAGATGAGACCGTAGGCAGGGAAACCAGACTTGACGAGGCCAGAATGGGGCTAATGAGGATCATTCTGCTCCCCAACCAATGAGCTTTCTGTAAGAATTTTGGCATGAGCGGGAGATACGCATAAAGAAGACCAGGTGGCCAAGCATGAACAAGAGCATCTCTGGGGGCTTCTGTTGGGGGGATTAGAGCAAAAAACTCGCTGCACTTTGCGTTGGATGACGATGCAAAGAGATCGCAGCAAGGCTGACCCCACTTGAGGAAGATCTGTTCCGCTACACAAGGGTTCAGAGACCACTCACAGGGAGAAAGGATAGTTCTGCTCAATTTGTCTGCCAAGATGTTGGACCGACCCAGAATCTGCGTTGCTATCAGAAAGCGGTTGGTGGAGATCACCCATTCCCAAACTCTCATGGCTTCTAGACAAAGGGGATAAGACTTGGTTCCCTCCTGTTTGTTGATATACCAGACCACTGACATATTGTCTGACTGGATCGCAATAGTTCCCAGAGGAAGATAAGCATGAAGGGCCTACAGCGCTAAAAGAACCACTCTCATCTCGAGAACATTTATATGCAGAACGGTCTCGCTTTGAGTCCTCGTGCCTTGTCCTGCCCGAACAATGCCCCCCCCACCCTAGGCGGGAGGCGTCCGTGGTCACCGTGGCTTGGGGTTGGGGTGCAACAAATCCTGGGATCGGAGCCACCACTTGAGAGAATGTCTGCACTCTCTTCAGACGGATTGGAAAATCTAGAGGTTGATGAAGTATCGACCACTGAACTTGCAACGTCCACTGTAAAATTCTCATATGCAGATGAGCACAAGGGATCAGGTTGATAGCTGCTGCCATGGACCCTAAGGCTCTGAGGACTAATTCTGCTGGGGGTGCAGGGGACTGCAGAAGCGCTAACACATGAAGTGTCAGGCTGTGTAGTCTGTCTGGAGTCAAAAATGCCCTGGCCTGAAGAGAATCTATTCTCACCTCTATGAAGTCTAACATTTGAACAGGTTGAAGGGAAGACTTCCTGAGATTTACGGTGATCCCCAGCTGAGGTGATATCTGGAGAAAGAAATCTCTGGCTAGTAAGAGTAGATGCCTGGTGGGAGTGGTGAGGAGCCAGTCGTCCAGGTACAAGAAGACTTGAATGCCCTGAAGTCTCAGGTGAGCCGCTACAACTGCCATGACCTTGGTGAACACCCTGGGGGCTGTGGTGAGACCGATGGGTAGGACCAAGAATTGATAATGACTGGCCCCTAGTCGAAAGCGGAGGAACCTCCTGGATCGCCTGTCCATCAGGATATGGTGGAATGTATCCTCGAGGTCTATCAAGCACAACCAGTCTTCCTCCTGCAAATAGGGCAGGATAGATTGAAGCGTGACCATCCGGAACTTTTCCTTGGCAACGAACAGGTTCATTATTGATAGGTCAAGAATCGGCCTTAGGTCCCCTGTCTTTTTTTGGCACCAAAAAGAACCTGGAATAGATGCCTGATCCAGACTGGTCTGGGGGCACCTGCTGGATTGCTCTTTTTTCTAGCAGCTTTTGTATTTCCAAAGCCGCAGCCTCCCTCTGGGCGGGTGGGACACCCGGGAGACGCCTTGTGTAAGGGGGCTCGTTTGTGAAGGGAATAGAATAGCCTCTGGATATTATTCGAAGCACCCAGCGATCTGTCGTGATAGACTCCCATTGGGTTAGGTGCATCGAAAAATGCTCCCCGAATGTCTCCAGAGAGGAGCAGTCGGGCAACCCCTCAGGGTTGCTGTGTGGGTCGATCTGAAAACTGACCCTAAGTTCTTTGCCCCCCCCCCCGCCTCTGGGCCAGCGTACATCTTGTCCCCTTCTGCCTCTGGGGGAGAAGGAGTTCTGTGCTTTCCGGGACTGCTGTGATTTCTGGAACCACGGCTTCTTTTGCCCTCGCTGGTTCCTGAAAAAGGACCTGTGAGGGTTAGAGAAGTGATTCCCAATGGCTGACAGCATCTTCCCGTCTTTCTCGCTCTGGACAAGTGTATCGCGAACAGTCTTCCCAAACAGGGTCGAACCATCAAAGGGTGCGTTGGTGAAGGACGCCTTGAAGTGTTCCGAGAAATCGCAAAGACGGAGCCAGGTGTGACACCTTAAGATGATACTGGACCCGCTAGCCCTAGCAGCTCCCTCGGTAGCGTAAGAGAGTAGACGCATGGACATATTGGAAACAGACTTGAGAGTGGCCATACGAGCCGAGAAGGTCTGTTTATCCTCGGCCGACATGGACTCCAGGGGAGACTCGGCGTACTCTTTCACAAGGTCCCACTGCAGTCGAATCATGTGGGCCAAGTAATTCAGCGCCCTTATATAAAGATAGCTGAAGCAAAAGTCCGCTTTCCAAGATGGTCCATCGCCCTGTACTCCTTGTCTGAGGGGGTGAACCGAAGAACTTTCCTGGGCGAGTTCCTTTTTTGTGGCCGCCACCACCACCACCATGGCATCAACCAGGGAACCTTGGCTCCAAGAAGCTCTATCTCCCGGGGGGGGGGGGGGGGCTCAATATTTTGTCGGGCCTTTTAGGTATTGGCTCCACAGTGTCCGGCACCTTCCAAGCTCTGGTAGTGATAAGGTCCACCAGAGGCTTGGCTGGGGGGCACCCAAGAGGTAGATGGACCTGTCGAACATCTCCAGGAATACCGACTCGTCAGAGGAAGATTTTTGGGCGGACCCCCCCCCTCTGGTGAAGGATTTCCTTTACGTCTTCGGGGGTGATTTGGGGGAACTTTCTCCTTCCTCCAAGTCGGTATCCTCAGTGAGGGACTTGGAGTCCAAGTGCCTCCTTTTATACTGGCATTTGTGAGGAACCTCCTTGGGTGGACTCCCAAATGGTTTTGTGTTCCTCTAAGGGAACTGGCTGGGGCGCAATAGACACATGCTGTCCCTGGGGGGACTGGATGACGGAAGAAAAGCCCAACTGCGAGGGGGCAGGGATGGACCCAGAGGAAAGAGTGAGGGGTCTCGATCCTTCAGAGAGAACTCTTTCCACAACAAATGCCGAATGAAAACCGGCTTCCCTGAAACTGGTGGCAAGGGTAGCTGCGACACTCAGATCAGACGAAGGGATAAGAGCCGAAGTTGGAACAGCCAGACCCAAAGGGACGGTATGCCCAGACCACAATGGAGCCGAAGACACACACATCCCCTCGGATCAGACGCCCAACTCTCGGCTCAGAGAGCTCGGATCTAAAAGCGGATCTGACAGGCTCGAGGGCATTGCCGGCGTCGAGGCCGAAGGTACTATCGTCACCGACCCCGACTCCAGGACTCCTTGGATCCATAGACTCCAAATTCCGATGGTGCATCAGAGAAGGTGCTATCAGGGCGAAAAACGGAGCCGAACTCCCGGCACCGGTGGAGGGGGGCAGCAATACTCCCATCTGCAGTTGAGTTTGTAGAAACCTTCGCATCATCTGATCCATGTCTGCTTCAGAGATGCTCCTAGTCAATCTCGAGGACGCCGGTCGGGAGAGCTGACGAGAAGACGACCTCGAGGATGGTCTAGCCGCCACCTCTGGATCCAGAGAAAAACGTGGAGAATGGGGCAGAGAAGAGGATGGTCTAGTAACTTTAACAGGAGACAAAATCACCTTAGTGGGAGGGACTGTTGGATCCAACACGGCCTGCCGCTTGCGGCCCTTCTCTCTATCTTTTCTGTATGTCTCTGTCTCCCTGTGTTTCTCTTTCATTCTCTCTTTCTTGGCCTCTCTCTCTTCCTGTGGCAAGGTGGGAGGGTGAGTCCCAGACGGGGCAGGAGGGCCGGAAGGCTGGACAGCCACAGCCGTGGCAGGCAAAGAAGCTGTGGAAGAAGAAGGAGAAGTTGATTCTGCGGATAGAAGACCCGCCAGAATCAACTTGTTCCTGCGATCCCACAGGGCTTGGGGGGTTGAAGGCCACACAGATTTTGCAGCTGGATGACAAATGAGGCACCCCATGCAAACTACACACAGAGTGTGACCATCGGCTTGTTGACAGCTTGTGGCCATACACTGTGCACTTAGAGAAAGTCACTTTCTGACTTTCCGACATAGTAAACGCAGACACACACACACACACGCACACACACGCACGCACACACGCACACACGCACACACACACACACTACAGGGGGGAAGGGGGGCCTACACTGACAGAAAGTTAACAACTTTCTAACTTGCAAAACGCAAATATCTAGTGAGAAAAGAAACCCTTAGTGTTAGATAAACTAGTAGCTATCTATAGATATATCAAAGGGGCACACACAGACCAAAAATTTCAAAAAACCCTAACAAACTTGCCTGGAGCTCAAACATCCTGTGCTGGCAAAGGCGTGGCAAACGAGATCTGAGGATTGGAAGGAGGTTGCAGTGTAGTATGGGTAGGGGGGAGGAGTTTGGAGCTCAGATCTTTTTGCTTGGTATGCCGCCGGCTCGGATCCGAAACCCACAGGTTGCTGATCAAATAACTACTTCAAGATCTTGGTTTTAATGTCTTCAGTCAAATACTGGGAACAAAGCCAAGAGCAACATCTCGTGACAGACCTAAAGCCACAGTCCTGGAACAGGTATTAGCAGAGTCACAGCTACACTTGATGAGTGGCGAGCCACTTCAGAAGTAGAACCTAAAAAAAGATAAGGCAGAGGATTTGCCTTCAGAATCAGGGAGGTCGGAAATAATCTGATAAGCCTTAGCAATCAGTGCCAGAGCACATCTGCTCATGTAGTTCTGGTACTTAATAGCCTTAAAGGCCAAAAAAGAAGCAGTGTAAACCTTCTTACCAATCCTCTCCACTGCCCTACTAGACTTATCAGGAGGCAAAAGTTTGAAAGAGGGCAAATACTTAGGTTTGTCAGAAAAGACAGACACCACAGCAGGAGGACACAAACAAAAACTGACAATCCTAAGGGACCTTACAAAGCCTATCAGGTTTCTTAGAAGCAAGAGTCTGAGAATCCAGAGACTTGGAAGCACAATGAAAGTGTCTAACAAGGCAGCCAACAGAGGAGGAACTGCAGCGGGTTTAGGAGTATCCACTTGAAGCAACTCAAAATATCCCCTCTGACAATCAGACACTTAAGAACCCCACATAAAGTATTTCATCATCATAGCAATTGTGTCCCAAAAGGAAAATTCCACAAAAGGAGACTCAGGGCTAACAGACTCTTCCTCATCAAAACCATAAGCAAAAGATGAAGGTATCTGTGAAAAATAGGACAAGGGCCTCATCAGACTCTGAATTCTCACCTGAGGAATCCAGTTCCCTAGGCCGTTTAATAAGGATAGAGGCCCAGGGAGGAGCAGGCACTGTCATCATGGCAAAAAACGAGCCTTGAGTAAATTCTTGCCATTCCCTTTGAGGGTCCTTAGGACAGACTGAAACATGCTTCGCCTTTTGTCTTTTCTTGGAAGGAATGTCAGCCCTAACAAATACTGGAGGTTCCGACCCTTACCTGTAACCTGCTCCCTGACCGATATCTGTGAAATCCCTCTAGAACACTCCAAGACAATCAAACGTGGTTCCCCCCTCAACAGACTCCTGCAAAGCCTCAGAGGACACGTGACAAGACGGATCCATGCTGGCTCTGACACGGTCACAGCAGAGGAATTTGATGTAGATGCCAAATGGCCTACAGAGCTATTACTCACTTCTAGAGGGACATCTGGTGGCAGCTGGACAGCTAAAGAATCTGGCTGAGACTTCTTGGCCTTTTTCTTACCTAGCGGGGGTTAAGAGACATGAATGGAAATTCATAAAAGCACTCCACACAACAGTAAGGAACAGTTTCCACTTTAAGAAGTCAATGAGGAGATCCTGAGATGCTTGGATGAGCAGCACTTCCTGTAAAATGGACAATCATTATACTGTCCTAGAGAGTTCATCCATTAGGAGAGAGGACACCTCAGCCCCTCCACAGTGTGCAGACACATACCTGAGCCTGTTGCCCTGGTCAGTGTCAGCACAGTCAAAAACGCAAGTGCAGAGGAATATAAAGAAACCTACCTTAGAAGCCATACATAGATTCTAGATGACATACTCCTTAGATTCTAAGGTTTTCCAGCACCTTGTACACAAGACAAAACTGGGATTATGACAGATGATTAACTGACAGGGACTCTCGTCCCAATGTGGCAGAAGAGTAGATAGGGATTTTGATTCCTGGGCCTGGTGTCGGGTAGCAAAATGCAGTGGTCTTTGGAAAACATTCTGAACAAAATGGATCACGAAAGAAATGTGAGTATTCTTGAGGAGGATTTGCTTACTGGGGAGAGGAGCTTTTAAAGGAAAACCACATTCCAAAAGGGCTCCAATGGCAGAGCTAAGTACTTGCAGCCTTTCAAGATAGCATCCTTAATTGGTTCCATGGGCAAAATTGTCTCGAGTCCGGTTACCTTTTTCACCAGCCAGAAGTTTCTGAGGGTGACAAGCCAAGAATGTACGGTCAAGTCCACTTGGATCTCATGAGCATTTAGCATCCCTCTCTCAAAAGACATCTTGGGAAAGTGAATACAATGAATGCAGACTATGACAGAACAATTTAGCATGTATATGATGAAGGAAGTGAAACTTTACAATTGAGGCAGAGATAACTGTCCAATAAGTAGAACAAGATCCAACAAGGGGAATAAACTTGAACTTGAATCTCGTTTTAAAGTACTTGAACGTGGGCAATGTACAAATCCAATAAGTTACAAAAGACGCATAAAACATACTGATAAAGATTACAAGAAAGGGATAAGACATATGAGTTAAAATTTAGTTATAAGTAAGGTCAGAGAGACATGACTTAAACTCTTTTGAAACCTGCCAAAGTGGGACAGTCGAAGCCACAAAGGAATAAGATTTCATAGAAAAGAAAAAAAAAAAAACACAATTCTATATAAAAGGGTATTGGTACATGAAAGAGATTCAACCAGAGGTATCGAGATTGTAGTAGGATACAATAAGGAGGTCCACACAGCTAGAGCACAGTGTCTGATTGGAGATGTAAAACTGCTGGATGTCTTTTAGGTATGGAGGGCCAAAGTTATGGACAGCAAGATAAATCAGAATCTTAAAAATGATCAGTTGTCTAACTGGGAGCCAGTGCAGGTCACGTAAGACTGGGGAAGCATGATGGTGATGTGAGACTCCAGTCAAAAGCAGAACTTTGAACAATTTGGATATGTGTTAGTTCAGAATCAGCTAGACTGACAAAGGGCATTACAATAAACCAGCTGAGAAGACACTAAGCCATAAACTACAGTTGGGTCACTGGGAGCTTGACAAGGCTGAAATTCCATAGGTAGAAACATGAGGACTTGATAACAGCAGAAATGCAGTCCTTAAAAGTAAGCTGTCAAACAGTAATGACAACATACTGCTCCTCTGGCACAAAAGTAAACCAGTCATCCTGACTGAAAATATCAGGTAACAAATCAAGGTAGCATGTACCATCAAATGACAGTCTTTGAGGTACTGAGTTTAATTCTATTACTGACTACCTAGTCATGGATAAGTTCCAGATCATAAATGAAGATGTGAGGGCATGTACAGTCGTAAGGGAATGAGAGGCAGAACTGTGTCATTAACATAACAGTGGTACCGCAAACCTCTCAAACATCACCTAATGGCAATAAGTAAATGGTGAATAAGGGAACCAAGGAAGGAGCCTGGAGGTACCCCCCTCCCCCACAGCTGAGAGAGTGGGATTTGACTGGATAAGTAGGAGGCAAACTAAAAAAGGACCAGTCCAGAGAGATACCACAGTAGTGCTCCAAACTGTTTAACAGAATAGATCCATCAAGTCAAATACCGAAGGGAGATCAAGGAAGACTAATACTGAATAAAACACTGTACTCTCAACCAGGAAATCATTAAAAACTTTGACAAGAACCTTCTTAGTACTTCGTTGAACCTAAACCGCAGATGGAACAAATCAAGAATGCCAAGAAAGTTCAGGATTATTCTCCAGCTCATAGTATACACTTTTAAGAACCTTATCACGGAATTGGGAGGTTTGAGATGGGATGGTAGTTATCAAGATCATCAAAATATAGCCCAGCCTTTCTAAGGACTGTATTAACAAGAGCCTCCTTTTTAAAGGAGAGGGAAATACTCCACACTTAGAAGGCGAGCGAGTGAGGTGACGTGATGATAATCTTGTTTATCAGTGGACTAATCACCTCAGGGGAAGCCACTACTAACCTTGTTAGACAAGGATCCAATGAACAACTGGTTGTATGCATACTGGAAATATCATACAAGTCATCAATGTCAGGAAGCTTGAACCCTTGCCAGTCCTCTTGTGAACCAATGGTAGGACATGTATGGCTTAGTGGTGGAACAGAGGATCCAATGCATGCAATTTTTGGTGGTGAAGTAACTGGCTGCACGTTTGCAGTCTCAGAGTAGCAGGACAGTTAGCAGACTCTACAATCTGCCTAGATACGTAGGTAAATTTATGCTGATGAGTGGTAAACCGCAAAATGATTTTCAAGGGCAAGTTTGTCTTCTAGGTAGCCTTAACATTGCCACATATGCCCAGGTTTACGACCAGCCCACCTTGAGGCTTATAGAGATAGTTCAAACCATGGTTCCTAAGGGACCAAACTAGCAAAGACCTATGCAGGGGTGCTCTTGCATACGGCTTAGCTTAGTATAGTATTTTAACTACTGACATGTAAACATGAGACATGTATTTAAATAAATATCCAAAGAGTTCTTCCAAAAACTTGCAGAATTCTGATTTGTGGAAAGAATGAATCAAATCAAAGACCAATCGGGAAGGATATTCATTGTGAGATTCCTTTTACTTTTATACTTTTTTAATTTTAAACAGCATGGATATCTTTACTGTATTAATAAAATCCAATGAAGGGCAACACTAAACAAGCTACTATAAAACTATAAAGCACCAACAAATACCTTAATTTCATTAAGTACCAAGTAAACGTCCAAATCATCTCCCTTTATTGCACAACATACCTGTAATGCAGCTTTTTGCTGTGCTGCTATATGCTGCTGTTCTGCATGGTCACGTAAATCCTTGTTTAATGCTGGCCTTGATATGGGAATACTGCAACAAGACAGTAAGATATTTACTTTATTGTACGTCTTGCTTTTTTCAGAAGTTGTCACTATTATACTGATGCATTGGGTGTCAGACAAACCACTGTTGGAGATGCTTTCTCAACAAGGTATACCACCAATGTGGTCATGCATGGCACTTATTTTAACAATGATCATTAGCCATTTCATGATATTAAATACAAGAAAACCAGCTACAGAGCTAATTAAGGAATGAAACATAAAAATAAAACTCTACAGGAAAACCTTCTGGGTCCATGCAAAGAGAGAAACAGTGGATGAATTTTCCATGTACAGAAATGGTGGCTCAGCAGTTACAAGACTGATCATGAAACTGTTTACTTCCTGTGATTGTCTTTTTGTGCAATCACAGCTTCCTCAATACAATCTTCCACCACTTAGCCCTGACACAGAAGCATAGGCCTTCACGTTACTTTTAATTCTAGGGGCAGGATGCAGTTATGGTTATAAATACAAACAAGTTCACCAAGTACTATCCTTTCCAAAGTTTTATCAAACGTTTGATAACAACACCCATGGTGGCTTGCCTACGAATATGTGAACAGTACATCACACTGTAGATGTCGATGATGGGGATGGAGTACATCTCAACCATACAAGTTAATAACTTTCAGTAAAACCAGTGGTTTTCAGTCGCACTGGTTTCATGGCAAAACAGCAAGAATACCAAGAGAGTAAATGGAAGATGAATAATACAGATGAAGAGCTTTAATGCCTAACAGCTGTGTATCTTATATTAAATGTTTTGACCTGCCAAGTATACTCAGAGTTTGTAAAAAAAATCTGATGCAAAATTCTCTCACTCTGGCTAGTGTTAAAACAGATAAGGAACACTTACAGCTATCCAGGATGAATTCTGGGCAGATAGAATCATCTTGACCTTCTGGACCACTGTACAAGTACCATACAAGGATAGTCTGAACAAGGTATAGATACGACTACACTATATGTTTAGCGATGACGTCTAATACATGAAAAGGCGGATCATTTGATAACTGACTTTAAGACACTTTGGAATTTAATATTTTCAGTATCCAAGTTGATTAGGCAACACCACAGACATACACATACATACTTTCCATTGTAACTGCTGCAAAAACATGCATTGCCGCATAAGGACATACTATTGAAAAACTGTCATAAAACAAGGTACAAAACAAATCTGGGGATAGAAGTCTCCCAAGTTCAAAACAATGAAGTAACTGCTGATAATCTTCCCCCACCCCACCCTTTGTAAAGGGAAGAAAACATGTTATTAGTGTGCAAAGAGCTTCAGCTGTCAATTTGTATATGCTCCCTTCAACTTGCCTTTAGAAGCCCAGGGGTGCAAGATCCCTTTTTAGTCAGCTAGGCAGTCTGACAGCTGCGTTTCTGTAGCTGACCACGAGATACTATGAATTTTCTGAATTGGAAATATTTTTCTGTGACAGTGTTTGAAAAGTTAATTGCCTTGGACAAAGGACAATTATCTGACCCAGATTATCTTTAAGTGTAGATCCTTGGGTCCTCAGTTCTGAGCTAAGAATACAGCACAATCGGAGTGCAATCACTGCTAAGTGACAACCTGCGAGTTTAGTGTATATCACTCCTCTATTTCTTGATCGTCAGCAAAGGGGTGAGAAATCTTCCTGTTTTTTCCATCCAAAAAAAAATCAAAGGCCCCCCCCCATCAAAATTAAGCAAGTTTACATATGAACCATTAAGAAAGACAACTCGCTTCAGGAATTCATCCTTCTGCAGCAGCTGAAATTTTTACAGCCACTCTTGCTGAACCGATTTTCACAACAGTGACTTATTTCATGAAGAGTATGTACATTGGCATGCTCTATGTTAAAGATAAACATGAAGCATTAAATATGATAAATGGCTTAATCTGTATGGCAACCCAAAGAAATAAGTTATGTACCATAACTGTGCATCTGTGTTGGCCATGTTCATTCTTCCTCAACGAATGGGTCTCAGATCTGATCTCAGATCCAACTCGACTGTACATCTTCCAGACTCTTGACTCTCGCGCTCAACCCCTTACCCATAATGCCCCTAACTCCTGCATTACCTCAGATCGGGTTTGCTGCTCAATCCAAAAAAAAAAAAAAAAAATTGATTATAACTTACAGACAGTAGAAGGACAGAGTAGTGGCTCAAACAGAAACCATAGTTCCAGTATTTCTATCAGATCACTCAAATCACTCCCAAAGGAGAAAGAGAGAGGGGGAAGAAGGGTGAAAAGTTGAGAAAGAATGAAAATGAACAAAACAGATTAATTGTTATGGTAAGTACAAAACTTTTATACTTGATGTTATTTTCATTCATTCCACAACGAATGGGACAGAGTCCTCAGTTATGATAAACTTGGGTGGCCCTCATGGAAGGAAGTTCCGGAGTACAGCAGAAACAAAGGTATCCCTGTTTCTGGAGAGGAGGTCCAACTTGTAATGAGTAATAAAGGTATGGGCACTGGACCATGTGGATGCAGCACAAATGTCATCAACAGAGGCTCTAGCCCTGAAAGCAGATAATGTGGTCATAGATCTGGTGGAGTGAGCTTTAGGAGGTGTCCGTAAAGGTAGACTTCGAAGAGATTAAATATATGAAATACAGTCCATTAGCCATTTTGTTAAGATGACTTTACAAACTGGTTTTCCCAATATGGTTTGAGTAAAGGAAACAACCAGTTGCCAGCCTTCCTGAAATCTTTAGTCCTATGAAGATAGAAATGACACGGTGTACATCCAAAAGGTGAAGCACATACTCTCCTTTATTGGAAAATTTGGAAAGAAAACAATTTAAGTGGATTACTTGATTGATGTCTGACTCAGAGGCTACTTTTCGCATAAAAGATGAATTGGTACACATGGTGACTATCTTTATAGAAAATCAAATAAGACTGTTTTGGAGACCGTGCTTGGAGTTCAGAAACTTCCCTAACTGAAGTAATAGCCCCCAAAAATATTGTCTTCCAGGAAAGAAATCTGGGATCAGACTTGCCTGAGGGTTCAAAGGGAAGTCAATTTAAATTCTACAACAAAAGTAAGGTCCCACGATTGAGTGGGATCTTTAATCAGATGTCTAAGAAAGAAAGTACATGAAAGAACTGGTAAGACTATAGTGTACTGCATTTAACTGGAAACAATTGAAATGAGACTGGAACGAAAGTCTTTGTTAATTACCCAAACTTGTGCTAAACAGGTGCCAGCCTCTTCTTTATGGGCCAAGTCTTTTGAACTTTCACACAACATGCTGCAAACATGGTAGTTTGGTTGATAATACTTTATTAGATGTTAACTATCCGAATACGGTCTTTAATAACAGTGCTGATAAAGATTTAACAGTCTGGAGTGCTGAATAACAGTAACAGTGCTGATAAATATATCCAGAGTTTCTGCATGTATATTTTGATCAAATGAAACTTTTTTCTTCTGAATAGTATGAATATTTAACCAGAGTTCAGTGCTCCAGCTTGAGTGTCTGTTCTGTAGTCCAAAAACTCTTTCTTAATGGAATGCTGGATATTTAATCTTTTCTGTATGTCAGTCCGAACAAACTTCCTGACTTCAGAGTCTGAAGTACACTCTTAATACCAAAAACCCTATAATGTTTTACATGCTTCTTTAGCCTTGGTTTCCCAAGCTTTGTCTTGCATAGGACTTCTCTAGCATTCCATTGCAAGTATATTTTTCCCTTGTTCTGTATTTTTGCACATCTCATGCTTTATCTTTCCTTTCTAATGAATTCTCTTTCCCTGAAACTAAATGCATACATGAAAACACAAGTCTGACTAACACTAACTCTAACAGCACCTTTAAGGAAAGCTTTGCATAACTTGTTTGAAGCTAAAGAAAAGGCATCATCTCCAGTGTGATAATTTGAGATGGCTGCTAGCTGAACTCTGATGGCTGAAAAACTAGCACTTCCTTGAAAAACTGAAGCAAAAAAATCTAAAACAGCAGGGACAGGAGCAGTGATGGATCTAATTCTCTCTGCTGTGCCCAATAAGAACATCTTGTCCATTTGCTTTTATATATCTTCCTAAATGAGGCTTTCTGGGATGATATGAAGATTTGGCAAACTGGGAAAGAAAGCCTGGACTGTCTAACCATCACTGGAGACACCATGTGGTCAGGTTGAGGCCTGGAATGTTTGAGTGAGACATCTCCTTGGGATGAGATATCAGATCTGGACTAGGGTCCAGAGTCAAAGGAGGACATAGGAGGTGAGAGCACATAAAGGGGAACCAAACATGTCGAGGCCAATTAGAGGCAATGAGGATAACCTTGTTCTTCAACTGGAGTGCTTTCTGAAGAAATTTGGTGATTAGAGCCAAGGAAGGGTAAGCCTACAGGAGACTGAAGGGCCAAACATGGATTAGAGCATCTCTTGTTGACTTCTCCTGAGAGGAGATTAGGGCAAGAAACCTGCTACACTTGATGGGAGAGGCAAAGAGACTGCAGCAATGTTGACCTCATGGATGGAAGATTCTTGCTGCAACTGCCTGGTTGAAAGCCCACTAGTAAGGCATCAGAATAGTCCTGCAGAGTTTGTTGGCTAGCATGGTGGATTTCCCAAGTATGTGCGTTGCTAGAAGAAAGCTGTTGGAGATTGCCCACTACCACACAAATTTGCTTCTCGGCAATGGGGGGAGGACCTGGTTTCCCCATTTGCTGATGTACCAGACTACTGACATGCTGTCTGTTTGAAGAGCAACAGTCCTTTGAGGAAGACCGCTCTGAAAGGCTTGCCACACTAAAAAGGACCACTCTCATCTCTAAACCACTGCTATGCAGATTGGTCTCTTCTGGGGAACATGTGCTTTGGACAGTGCATCCCGAGTAATGCCCCTCCACCCCAAATGAGAGTGCCTGTGGTCACAGAAATAGAAAGACAACCCTGACAAATGTCGTCTGACTGGTGGGGAGTCTATGCAAACCTGACTATGTTTTATAGGATGCTTCAGAGGTAGCTGTGGAACTGACCACTAAACTGCTAGAGTCCACTGAAGAATCTGGATGTGGAAATGAGCAGTTGGTACCAGGGTAATTGCCGCAGCCATTGACCCTAACACCTAAAGTACAACTTTTCTGGGGATGTAGGATGAGAAAAAAATCTGACTGACATGTAATCTTAAAGTGTGTATTCTGTTTGGTGGAAGAAAAGACAACTGATTTGTTGTTGTATCCAGGTGAGCTCCTATAAACTCCAATACCTGAACTGGTTGAAGGTGGGATTTGGAATAACTGACCATGATCCCCAAGGACTGACATAATTGGAGTAAGTAGTCACTGGCTTTTTTGAGGACATGCCTGGCTGGGGCAGTGAGGAGCCAATTGTCTAGATATGGAAACACTGAATCCAAGCAGTCTGAGATGAGCTGCCATCGTTGCCATACATTTGAACACCCTGGGAGCTGTGGTGACCCCAAAGGGTAGGGCTCTGAATAGATAACTGCCCCCCAGTCAAAAGCGCAAGTATCTCTGGGAGCATCTGTGTATCTTGATGTGATAGTACACATACTGGAGGTCTAAGGAGGACATCCAGTAGTCTTTCTGCAGAAGGGGCAGAACAACCTGAACTGTGACCATTCAGAACTTGGTGTACTTCACAAACTGATTCAGATTGTCGAGATCCAAAAGGGACCTTAGTTACCTTGTTTTCTTTGGTACTAAAAAGAACCTTGAGTAAGTTCCCAATCCTTTCTAGGGACCTCCTGGATGACCCTTTTGTCTAGCAGTTTTTGAATTTCTACAGCTGCTAACATTGGGGGAATTCTTCCGTTTGGGTGGGGAAAGTTGCCAAAAGGGAATGAAATATCCCCTAGATATAGTTCTTTGCACCCAGGAGCCTTTTGTGATGGCTGCCCAGGCTTCTGGATGCAAAGACAAGCAGTCCTAGACTGCCTCCAGAGAACAGTCGAGCAACTCTTCAGGAGTGCTGAAAGAGTCTATCCCAAAAGACAGTCTTGATACCCTTGATTTTGCAGACTCCCTCTGCCTCAGGGATGCTGTCTTCCATTGGAATTTCCTCCTCTGCCTCTCTGGGAGAAATTTCACCTCATGAGTCTTGAAAAAGTCCTTGTGATTTTCAGAACCAAATCGTCTTACCGCTGCACTGACTCCTAGAAAAATATCCTTGAGGGATAGAAAAGCAGATTCTCATGGCAGACTAGGTCTTTCAGTCTTGCTCAATATGGGAATGAGTTTCTTTCACAGTGGGCCCAAGCAAAGAAGATCCATCAAAGGAAGCATTAATGAAAGAATACTTAAAGGACTCCGTAAAGTCAAACAAGCACATCCAAGCATCTCTCCTGATGGCTGTGCCTGAACCAGTCACCCGTGAGGGACCTTCTGCTGCATGAGAGATTGTGTTAGAGATCGATTGAAGGGTGGCCAGCTACAAAGAAAACTGTTGCTGTTTCTCTGCCAACATGGACCTGGGACTTGACTTGGACAGTTCCTTAACCAAGTCTCTCTGTAATCTGGTCAAGTGTGCCAAATAATTAAGCGACCATAAGGAAAAGTTTGCTGAGGCATAAACGCACTTTCCAAACCTGTCCATCAGCCTAGACTCTCTATTAGAGAGGATGAACAGAAGAGCTCTGTTCAGCCAGCTCCTTCTGAGTGGCTGCCTCCACAACCATGGTATCTATGGGAACTCCCCTTACTCCAAAAAGGTCCATCTTTGGGGTGAAGCACGAATCTTGTCCGGGCAATGGGGAACTGGTTCTACTGTATGTGGCTCCTTCCAAGCCTGGTGGGACACAAGGGCTAAGAGGACATCTGTCAGAGGGGAAACCCAAGACGTACATGGGCCAGAACGAAATTAACACAGATACCTCCTGGAAAGGGGGTATCAGAAGACCATACGCCATTTTGGTGAAGGATATCTCCGAAGGAGATGTTTTCTGGTGGTGGTCGGGGGACCCTTCCCCTTCATCAAAGTTGGTGTCTTCGGTTCAAGATTCTTGCAGGGAATCAAAGTGCCTCCTTTTTCACACTTTCTTCTGGGGGACCTCTTCTGTGGGATGATCTGGAAAGGTATCTGAAGTGGGGAGTTCCTGAGCAGGAACTGCCATGGAAGCAGGAATGAGCGTGATGTCCCTGCGGAGCAGGAGGATGAGGCACAGAAGTCTGATTCGAAGGGAAGATGGTGGTAGGATCCAAAGAAGGAAGAGTAGAAAAAGTTCTCAGGTGAGAGAAAACCCTCTCCACCCCCTCGAAAGCAGAAGTACTGAGAGAAGCCGAAGTTAAACTCACCTGAGCCATTAAGTCCCAACTCTGCCCGGACTCCCATCTCGAGGAAGCAGTCGGACCCAAGCTGTCCAGCACCAAGGCTCTGAAACTCTTGGAGTTGATGGCACCCCCTCCATATCAGTCACCAACTCTTCAGCTTTCAGACTCATCCTGCTCAAAGGGTGTTGCCACTGAACAAGTCAGGGATACCACTGGAGTCAAAGAAGTGGCTATCTTTGAATCTGACACTGACTCTCGGGGTTCCCGGATCCAACAGTGCCAAATTCAGTGGTTGGATCTGAAAAGGAGATACGATGGGATGGGAAAGGGATGGGAATCAGGTTGAAGGCTCACAGATCCAATGGGGGGATGGAGCTGTTAAGATCTCCTTCTGGATCAGAGTTCTGAGGAATTTCATCATCTTATCCACATCTAACTTGGAAAGACTTTGGGAGGATCTAATAGAACGACCTAGGAGGTGGTCAAGACAATGTTCAGGGTGTCTCTGACACCTCTCTGGTCTCACGTCTCTGGTGGGAGATCAGAGCCTAGGGGAGACCACCTCCGGAGAGAAATGCTGGCTTTGATGTCTAGGGAATTTTGACAAAATGAGCATTGGATCCGAAAGTTTAGGTATTTTAGGTGGTGGCTCCAATGCAGGAGCAGGTTTAGGAGACTGGGCAGGAGAGCATTTTCTGTGCTCCTGGGCTCCGAAGCAGTTTTAATTTTATTGTGGGGGAGTTGAGCTCCTGAAACAGAAGTTGAAGGAGTAGGAGCCAAAGCTGAAGTGAACCCTTTAATACCAATTTTGCTTTTGTCCAGGGCCCTAAGCGATAGAGTTGAACCCTGTGCAGATTTGGCAAGGGGTATCTAAATGGTCTGCACCTGAGCAATAGAAGCACTCCCTGTGGGCATCACAGTTGGGTATCTTATGCCCACAAGAAGTACAATTTTAAACCTGTTGGCTTTTCAGCCATGTTAAAAGGAAGAAAGTTTCTTTTTTACAGTTAGAAAGACAGGGAATTACCAACAATGGCAATTTAAATAGCTACCGTGAAAGAATGATAAAAGAAGAAAGAGGGTTACCAACAATGGTAACTAGAAAAAGCCTGAGAGAGAACGGGTAGCTAAACAGTCAGAAAAGGAAGGATAGGGTTATACAGTAAAATAGACAGAAACAGATAGCAATAGAAGAAAATTGAATAAAGTCTACTTTTATTCATGAAAAGTGAAAATAAACCCAGAACTTGAGAGAGTGCAATTCACTTCCAAACTGCAAGAGTGGCAAACAAGATCTGAGGTATTGCAGGAGTTAGGGCATTATGGGTAAGGGGAGGACCTCGAGAGTTGGATCCAAGAGCCTGGAAGACTTGCAGTTGAATCGGATCAGAGACCCACTCGTTTGAGGAATGAATGGAAAGGACATCAGATCATAACTGTTTTCACCTTAGCATATCCATCTCAAATTGCAATAAGGGGGACATATCTCTGCACAAACTTTGATCATTCTATGAAAAAAGAATGACACTTTTTATGTAGCAGTCTTGGTATAACAATACTGTTCCATCAGAAAGTTCCGTCTCAGAGCACGCGGTCACTCTCTTCACAGTCAATCTGAATGTTAGCTGTCAGAGAGGGAATAAATGAAGTGATAAAGCTTTGGAAGCAACCCCATCCAAAAGTCATCTTTACTGGCAGAGAGGAGCTCTGGTGATGTTACAGCTCTCCCAAGTCAGTACAACACAACACTGTTAACCTGTGACAGATTTGCTCCTAGTTTGACAATGACGTGTTTTGCTTTGTTATACCAGTACAGAGATGCATCTGACAGACCACAAACACATTTCCTCAGTTTTCACAATTGTCTCCACACATCATCCATTAAGATGGAGGCATACAAATGTAATGAGAATTCCATACATTGTTAAAATGCAGCCTTAATGACCAAAGAATAAACTTTTCACCGTTTGTGACAAATTACAGCCAAAAGGAGATGAGATTCTAATGCACATGCAAGTTAACACTTTTGGAAGCTCCCTTCTGCAAATCTTTTCAAAATCATCAACCACAATGATGGGCTTTGGGTGTTTTTCCCTTTTGGAGTTTCTTTGAGACAGTGTTATGAACTTCACAATTATCATGTTTTGAGCTCTTTATCTCACTATGTTTTGCTGCTGAAACAATTTGCTCTCATTGAGGAGTACATTATGTTCCATTTGTGAGTAAGAGGGCTGTATCTGATCAGTTCCTGGTTCAGTGTGAATATTTTTACATGCAACACCTTAAAATCTTTTGCGCCTTTAAAGTCAATTGGATGCAAAAAATGAGTAAACAGTTTTTAAGTGTTCGTTTTGCTTTACCAGCCTGCCTTAAGGATTTCATTTGTAGCTGCACTATATCCCTTTTCTCTTAAGGTTTGACTTTTTTTTTCAGGGGGGAGGGGAGGGCTGAGGCTAATTCATTGCAGCACCTGTGGCTATTCCCGAGTTCTCCTGTATCACTTCCAGTACGTCTCTTACCTGATCACTACTTTTTGTTGACATTTTTCCTCCTCTTTAATACAGAGGTCATGCAGCCTGGAATGTTGCACCCACATCAAATTCACACAAAAATTCACCCAGTCCTTACAAATGTCACAGCTCCATCCTGGCACATGATAATTCCAGGCCCTTTTGAAGTATGCCTTGTCTTGTATTTCAAACCTTTCACTTGTGGTACAAAGTTGTTTCTACAATGTTCTCTGAAGTTTGCCCAAACATTCAGTCTCAGCTAATGTTCTCACCGACACATATAATGCTAAAATACGTTCTCCAACTGACATGCTCCTCCTTGAGGTCCCTTCTAGAGCAGGCAACTTCTCAAGCAGAACAGAGGGGGCATTTGGCTTATGACCATACACAAGCTGATATGGAATGCAGCCACAGACATTATGCATACTATTTTTTTTTTGCCAATAGACTAACAGAAGGCTGCTTTCCAGTAGTCACACCCATTATTAGTTTTTACTATTAATTAACATTATTTCTATTACTGTGCAACGGGATCTTTTTAACAGTCCATTTCAAGGAAAATATCCCATGTTGTCATAGACTCAGCACTGAAGTTCTAAGACGTATTTCTAATTATATCATCACTGAATTCCACACAACTGTCAAAGAACAACAACTGAGGCGACCCATTTATTTAAATTCTGTTGACTGGGTTAATCCCCCTAGGCCAGCAGCCCCTTTTCAGGGGTGATCTGAGGTGGTATTCAAACTGACTTGGGGAAACTTGGCCTGGGTGCATAGGGTACTTTCCTTACTGTTTCTCTAGGCTGCACCAAGAGGAGAAATAACATGCCAAAATTTCTGCAGACAGCTTGGAAATGGAGAATAATGGAGTAAAAATAACAATGACAGCAGGAAGAGGTTTTGATGATGACATTCTTGTGCAGATGATTGCCAAGGCAGAATTAGATGACGATTCTGCAACTTCTGCAGCGAAGTTGTGAAGCTGTGTGCAGCTATTTCCCAAGAAGATACTGATAGTCTGGATTTAAAATTTTCTATAGAGGTTGTACAGCTTGTTTTGCCAAATGAGAAGATGGAACAGGAATGTACTGGAGAAGAAAGGACAACAGTGGTAGCAGAACAAGCAACACAGCAGCAAGGACACAATGACTTAAGCATTGAGACCTAAATAATATACACATGTCATGTGCAGCTGTAGCTGCAGGTAGACAGCAGGAGTCAAGTGAAAAGACCTGTGCTTAATTTTAAGGAAAGTCAGTGACACGTTGTTTGGATACATAGTAAAAATGGGCAGACAAAAACAGTAGTATGATTTAGGATAGAGTAATACCTTTTGGAATATACTGTGAAAGAGGTTAAACCATTAATACATTTAGGCAAAGAGTCATTTTGAGAAATAACTTCTAAGAGTTTCTCTAGCAGAGAAGTTTATGCAACTTATACAAACTGATTCAGAACAATGGATATTGAAAAATAATGAACTAAAAACTTTTTCCCCCTCCGCTTATCAAATTGTTTATAAGACAAAAAGCAAGTAACACATAAAAGTGTGTAATGGACTTTGCTAGATATGAGCTTCACCACAAATTAGAGGAGGAAATTGGTGAATTTACTAATGATGTTATGGGAGGTGGAAAAAGAGGAACAGTTGAGTGCAGCAGATTTTTTTGTGAGACTCATCACATTTAAATGCAGGATTATACAAAAAGATGATGCTCCCAATGTGGGGAGTACGACACTGATAAGAACTATAAAATATGGAAGGTCATTATGGCTTGATTGAAAAATGTTACAGGAAGCTGCAACTGGTAAGAGAAGTGGAGGGGGAGAATGAATGTTGAAATTAATGAAAATAATAAAAATATTAAACTGGATGATAATTAGGAACATGTGAGGGAAAGTAGATCAGATGAAGGGGATATTACACAGTGCTGAAATTAATAATAAATATGTGTTGGCAATTCACAAAGGAGAAAAACTATAACTTATAGCAAGATGAAGTAAACACTTCTGCTAACAAGCTAAAGAGGAGGAGGAAGGTACAAAGGCGTTAAATAGACTGGAAAAAGTGATAGGGGTATTTCACACATTATCTGTGACGTTTAATAGTATCAAAAATGAAGTAAGGAGATTACTGGTGTTACCTATGGGGTCAACAAATAAAAGTTTATGCAATACATTTGGAAGACATAAGGCGAACGAGCAACTGAAAAGTCTGCTGGGAGAAAAATTATGCAGAGTTTTGGAAAGGTTACATGTTTAGGTACAGCAAGTGTGATAAACTGAAAATACAAATGTGCTTGATGTTATGATTGGATTTCCAGGAAGACTAGTTATTTGCATCATTACAATAAGTCACCACAAATAAACAAATGCTATTTAGTCACCACAACAATGCATCTATGTTGTCCATTTTCATTCGTCCTCAACTGATGGGTCTCGGATTCGGCTCAACCACTTTTACCAGATTCACAGATCCAACTTTTGAGCCCTTGCCTTTAGCCATAATGCCCCATCATCCTAGCATACCTCAGATAGAGACTGCTGTCCCAAATAACATATGCATGATAACAAAATGATATTAAAAAAGGAGGACAGAGAAATAGAAAAAGAGGCTGCAGCTCAGTGAACAAACAGGTTCCCAAAAGAGCATCCCTTAGGTCTCACCAGAAAGGGAGGGAAGGGGGATGGAAGCCAAGAAAAATGAAAATGGACAACTCAGATGCATAATTATGTTGAGTACAGAATTCTTATATCTAATGTTGCCATTTTCATTCATTCCTCAGCTGATGGGATAGAGCCCCAACTAGATAAACCTTGGGTGGTCCTCATGGAAGGATATTCCGGAGTACAGTAAAGCTAAATGCTCTCTTGTTCCTGGAAAGCAATCTAACTTGTAATGGGCAATGAAAGTATGAGCATTAGACCAAGTAGCAGCAGTTTTTGACCAAAAGGCAGTTGAAGTGGCTGCAGACCTTGTGGAATGTACTTTGGGGGCTTAGGCAAAGATAACCCTCTTTCTTTGTAAACAAAGGATATACAGCCAGTCAACCATTTAGCTAGTCACTTTAGACACTGCTTTTCCCAATCTGATTTTGGAAAAAGATACAAATAACTGGTCAGTCTTCCTGATACGTTTGGATTTGTGAAGATAAAATCTAATCTGTCAAGGCACATTCAAAAAATGTAGCATATATTCACCCTTGTTTGAAAACGTTTTGGGAATACAAATAGATTGACAACCTAATCAATATTAGATTCAGAAGCTGCCTTAGGTTAAAAAAAAAAGATGGGTTTTGTGTGTACGGTAATCATATCCTTATGAAAAATCAAATATGGGGATCTGGAGGAAAAGGCCTGGAGTTTAGGAACTCGCCTAGAGAAAGTGATAGTAACCAGAAAAATAATTTTTCAGGGCCATAATTTCAAGTTCATCTTTGCTGATGGATCAAATGGAGGCAGAGTCAGAGTTTGTAGCATTATAGTCAAATCCCACAGAGGAGTAGAGTGTCCTTGACTGAAGGCCTGAGTAAAAAGGTGCCTTTAAGAAAAGCTTTGCACAATTCTGAAAAAGTTAGAGAGGAATGATTTTCACCTGAATGAAAATTAGAAATAGCTACCAACTGTACTTTTATAGTTGAATAACTTAACCCATTGTTACAAACGGAGGCCAGAAATTCAAGAGCCACGGAGTGTGGGGGAGAGAAGGGGCCCAGGTTTCTCTGGAGGGCGCAGACTGAAAATCTCTTCCACATACTTTTGTAGATTTTCCTAGTAGAGACCTTTTGAGCAGATAAGAAAATACAGTGGACTGAGAAGGAGCCTGGACGGTTTAACCATGACTGGAAGTGGAGAAATGGTTTGGTCAGCTTGAGGCTGTTAATATACAGATGTTTTATTCCTGTCTGAGTAAAAGAGGTCTGTACTTGGTCCAGTATCCAAGGCAGATGGAGATGAAGCCACAAAAAGGGAAGCCAAACTTGATGCCAAAAAGGTGCAATGAGGATAACTGTGCTCTTTAAATGGAATACTTTCTGTAGAAATTTGGGAATTAGAGGCAACAGAGGATAAGCATCAGGAGACCAAAAGGACAAAAGCAGACTACAGCATCTCTCAGTGACTCCCTCGCTAGAGGGCCCTGGGTGAAGAACCTTCTGCACTTGTTCTGGGGAGAAGTGAAAAGATCGCAGTATGGCTGGCCACATCAACAAAAAATCCTCTCTGCCACTTTGACATTGACAGACCACTCATGAGGTGTCAGAATGGACCTGCTTAGTTTGTCTGCAAGCACACTGGCTTTCCTTGGGATATGCAATGCTATGAGAAAGTGGCCAGAAGAGATTGCCCCACTGCCACACCCTCACTGCCTCTTGACATAGCTGATAAGATCTTGTTCACCCATTTGTTGATGTACCAGACCACATACATATTTGTCTGTCTGAATCACAATCATTCCAGAAGGGAGAACAACATCTTGAAAGGCCTGCAACATTGGGAGGACTGCTCTCATGTCCTGAATACTGATGTGCAATTTGGCCTCTTCTGGTGACCATGTACCTTGGACTGTCCTTCCCAAGAAATGTCCCTGCACCCACCAGTTGGGAGGAGCTCGTTGTCACTGTGGCTAAACTTTGAACGGACCCACCAAAGAAGGTGTTCCTTGCAAATTTGTATGATCCTGACTGGAATGTACAAGGATTGCTGAAGAATAGACCACTGTACTGAGTCCACTACAGAATCTGCATATGAAATCTAGCCAGAGTTATTGCTGCTGTCATGGACCCCAAGACTTGCAAGACTAGATGTGCTGGAGAAGAATGCAAGCTTACTTCCAAACCCTTAGATCGTAGGGTTTTGTACGCTTGTTGGAGGAAGTGACGCCATCTGATTGACTGTGTGTCTAGTCAAGCACCTATGAACTCCAGTTTTTAAGTGTGAGCTGTGACTTGTAGTTGACTGATGCCCAGACGGTAGTTTCTGGATCCTAAATGGTCTTTGGGGGGGGGGGGGGGTTTGGATGACTTTTTCTATCAGCTTTTCTACATTAAAGGTTGCTGCCTCCCTCTTACTGAGCGATACATCTGAGATCTTACTCATTTTCATATGGGAAGATTTGGGAAAATGGTATGAGATAACTTCTGGATATAATCCTTTGCATCCAAGTATCTTTTGTGCTGGATGCTCAGACTTCTGGTTGCAGAGTCAAGCACCCCCTGGCTGCCTCCATAGTACAGCAGCTAGGTAATCTTTCAGGAGTGCTGGTAGGGTTTATCCGAGAAGGTATCCCTGAAACCTTGGTTCTGCAGGCAACCTCTGCCATAAGTATGGTGTCTTCTGTTAGACATCCCCCCACTGCCATAGAAGAACGGTCTCCTTGTGAGTCTTGGAAAGGCCCTTGGGACTTGCAAAACCACATCTTCTACCCACCTCATTGATTCTGACAGAAGGTTCTTTGAGGGGTAGAAAAAAGGATCCTAATGCCAGACAAGGTCTTTTCCATCTTGCTCACTTCTGGAGAATGTTTCCTTCACTTTGGGGCCGAACAATGATGGTCCATCAAAGGGAGTACTGATGAAGGAAGACTTGAAGGGATCTGGAAAATCACACAGACACATGCAGTCATATGTAAAAACCACAAACGATAAGCCAGCAACTCCGTAGAAGGAAATTTATTAAGAGCACACAGCTTCCAAATCTCACACTTTTTCTTAAAACAACAGAACCATATATACATATCTATACAAAACTTTTCCAAAAACATTCCTGATTCAATCCAACAGGAAACATAGTATTAAATTTCAAAATTAGAAATGCTTCTTTTTTCCTTAATACTTGTTTAACCTGTTCCTCACTCATGAATTTATTATGGACTATACTATCTAAAACTGTAGCCTGAAACCCATCCAGACTCCCCATACGAAATTCATTAAAATGTATAGCCACAGGACTTGTTAATTTATAATTCCTAATATCCCTTATATGTTCTTTTATCCTACATGAAAATTGTCTTTTCGTTTCCCCTATATAAAATTTATTGCACGTACATTTAATTGCATATATAACCTTTTGACTTCTACAATTAAAACATGCATTTGTCTAAAAATTCTTTCCATTAATTTTTTCAAAAGTCCGAGATACATATTTACAAATAGTGCATTTACCACACACTACTGTACCATTCTCTTGTATTCCTCTTAATATTTCCAATTTGGGTCTTTGAAACCTGCTATGCACTATAAAATCTTTAATATTTCTACCCCTATTAAAAGAAAAAAGTAATTTTTTCTGTTTTAAACAATCCACTTCCTTTCTTACAATGTTCCAACTAGATTTAACTATATCTATGATTTCTTCAGATAACACAGAATAGGTAGTAGTAAAATATATATTTTCTTCCTGTTTTTTTCTGTTACTACTCTTATAAGATGTCCAACTATATTTTACATTTTCCTTATACAAAACTTTATTTAAACTCTCTTTTAAGTTAATTTCATCATACCCTCTTTCCTTAAACTTCTGAAAACTATCATATAATTCTCTGTCTCTATCTATATTATTACTAGATAATCTTACTATTCTAATAAACTCAGTATATGGAATTGATTTAATAGTGTGAAAAGGATGATAACTTTCACCATGTAGTATATTATTACCTTCTGGGAATTTTCTATGTATTTTAGTAACTACTTTTTTACAATGACTCTCACCTGATACTTCTACATCCAAAAAACTAACCTTATTACCTTTCTGCAAACCATCAAATTTAATTCCCATATCATTTATCTGTATTTCATTTATAAACTGATCAACTAACTCAATACCACCTTTGCAAATAAAAATGAGATCATCTATGTATCTATAGTACTTGATTACAGAATTCTGAAAAAATTGATTAGTATATATATATATATATATATATATATATATATATATATATATATATATACAGTTGTTCAAACAGACCCATAAATACATTGGCATAACATGGGGCAAACGGAGCCCCCATTGCTGTTCCTTGTGTTTGTCTGTACAAATTTCCATCAAATTCAAATATATTATTCTGTAAACACATCATAATTAATTCCACAATGTATTCTACTAAAGGACTTTCACCTAAAAAATATTTAATAGCTCTTATACCATCTACATGTTTTATAGTAGTATAAAGGCTTACAACGTCTACAACTATAAAAAACATATCATTTTCCCATTTTAGTTGATGCATTTTTGTCAAAAATTCAAAAACATCTTTTACATATGATGGTAATTTTTTAACTACTGGAACCAAAAATTCATGTAAGAAACAAGAGATATTATTCAAAAAACTTCCACTAGCCGAAACAATAGGGCGTCCTGGCGGATTAAACAAATCCTTATGAATTTTAGGCAAACAGTAAAAACATGGCATTCTAGGATTCCTTACAGCAAATTTGTCTTTTACATCCTTAGTGGAAAAATAATGAAGTCTTCTACCTTTATCTAATAGTTCAGTATATTGAGCTTGAGCTTTATAATAATCTGATATATCTATACATTGATATACTGTGCTATCATTTAAATGTTTATAACACATCAGAGAATATTGAGTATAATTCATTAACACCAACTTCCCACCTTTGTCTGACGGTTTGAACACCATTTGTGCATTCTTGCTCAAACTATTTAAACATTCCCATTCATTTTTATCCAAATTATACTTTATGCATTTCTTGTTTTTAGTTATAAATCTATTAAATGCTATCTGTATATTATGATTCAATGACATATCTAAACGAGATATACATTCATTATTACAGTAAGGAATAAAGTCACTTTTCACTTTAATTTTTTCCGTATTTAACTTGCAATAAGCATTATTGCAAGTAACTTCATCTTCCATAGAATAACAAGAATAAAAACTATCATCAGAACTACTACTTTGTTCATTTACGTTATTCTCATCTTTGTTATTATCACCTTGTGATATGACATGCAGGCATATCTCCGAATGGCTAGGGCCAAATCTGCCACCCTTCAGCAGCATAAGACAGCCTCATGGACATGTTGGAAGTGGACTGAAGGGTGGCCAGTTGTGAAGAAGCTTTCTTTTGGTCTTCCATAGACATGAACCTGGAAAAAGATATGGACAGCTTCTTGGTCAAATCTCTTTGTAACCTGAAAAAGAGTGCCAGATAATTCAGCAGCCACAGGGCAAAAGTTGCTGAGGCATAAACACGCTTGCCAAATCTGTCCAAGGCCCTAGACTCGCTGTTAGGGAGATGGGCAGATGAGCTATGCTCAGTGAGCTCTTTTGTTAGTGGCTGCAGCCATGGCACTGGCAGGATCATGGCATCTATAGGAACTCCTGTGCTCTACTGGGCTTTTTTCTTTGGGGGAGCTAAAAACTTTTTTGCTTGAGAAGAAGTTCCAGGATCTCTCTAAAGGAGACATCATCAGGTGGAGATCGGGGGAGACCCCTCCCCCTTCATCGAAGTTGGTGGCCTCTGTGAGACAGTCCTAGGGGAAATCTAGAGGTCTCCTTTTACACATTCTCTTCCTAGGGACCTCATCAGTAGGATGGAAGTGATAGGGGAGTCCTGAGGAAGGACTGACTGAAGGCTTGATCTGGATGGCTGTCCCAGTGGTAAAGAACTGAGAGGCTCAGAGTTCAAACTTAATGGTGGGACACAAGTAGGATCCGAAGGGAGCAAATATGTTCTCTCTCTCTCTCTCTCGTTAAAGAGAAGGCCCTCTCCACTACCTCAAAGGCTGAAGGTCCAGGAGAAACAGCAGCAAGACGCACAGGGGCCAAAGCCACCTGTGGCTTTGCACCCTAAATCCCCACAACCCCCCCCCATCCTGTGGCGGGAGTTGGATCCAAGCTGTCCAATGCCGAGGCTCTAAGGGGCAAGTATGGCTCTGACAGCTACAGAGTTGACCCTAATCCCCTGACACGGGTGCCTACAATTTGACTCCTAGTCTCATCCTTCTCCAAAAGAGTCAGAATCAGGTGACTCAGGAAAATGGTTGGAGTGGAAGAAACACACTGGTTGATTGGTTAATCTTATGTGTCCATATACACTGCATTTACAATTGCAGAGACACAGGCTGTGGCTGAAAATGGTCCATACTGACCAGTAAACAGTACAAGATAGTACAGTTGTGTAAAATCTTACCATAACAGTAGATGTCCTTCACAACACTGTTGCAGTACTTGTTGTAGAATGGATGTCCTGCCCTGGGCTGTCTGTTGCTCGGCCAGTATAAACTTAAAAGAGATCTTGCTTGAGCCGTATGTCATATTTATGCTCCCTGCACAGAATGTAGGGCATAAAGGGATATACAGGCGCAACTACCTAGAACTGAATTGCCCCATAAGAGAATGGTTGTCACAGGACAAAGGAGTCCATGCACATCCAGAAGGAAAAAATGCAGAAGAAAGAGGGGGTTGGAGGGAGGGAGGGAGTGAATACTGCAACAGTGAAGAGAAGGACATTTACTGTTATGGTATGATTTTACACAACTGTACTATGTCCTATTACATCACTGTTGCAATATTTGGTGCAAAAGGGAGAGTAAAAAAGCTCAAGAAACCGAATGGGAGGTGGAAGGCTGAAAACGGCTCTCAACAAACCCACATAAAATGGTTTCAGCAAAATCTACTCTAGCCCTAGAAACCATGTCCAAATTATAATACTTAGTAGCAGCTTCAAGGATGGAATTGGTGTCCAGCCCTTTGAAGAAAGCACCAGAAGTGGCAACAGCTGTAGTGGAATGATCTGTAACAGAAATCGACAGAGATTTTCCATGAATAGTCCTAGCTTAACATTACCCCAGCTGTCTGTGCAAATCCAAGGTATGCAGGACCCTCTTCCTCCAACAAGCGTACAAAACCCTACGATCTAAGGTAATGGAAGTAAGTAGACTGAGGAGAAGTGAAGAAGGAAGGGAGTTGGACTGACTGACTGATTCAAGAGCATCCCAGTGACTACCTTGGGCATAAAAGAAGGATTAGTATATGAAGGGTCATCCTGTCCGTGTGTGTGTGTGTGTGTGTGTGTGTGTGTGTGTGTGTGTGTGTGTGTGTGTGTGTGTGGGGTGGCCATAACGGCCTGGAGCTCAGAAACCCTCTGAGCGGAAGTTAGAGCCAACAGCAAAACAGTCTTCCAGGTACAATTCTGCAAAGCAGCAGAATCTGCAGGCTCAAAAGGAGCCTCAGTCAATTTTACCAAAACAAAATTAAGATCTCAAGGAGTAAAGGAGGAGGAATATGCTTTCTTGGAGGTCTAACAGGTAAGACATCTTTAAGAAATAGCATTACCTTAATACAAGACGTCAAAGGAGGATTCAAGGGCAGATGAGCAGAAATGGCTAACAAATGGGCCTTCACAGAAGAACAGGCCAAGCCAGACTGGAGCAATACACACAAATGAGAGGACCAGAGGGACTCCCACTGAAAAAAGGGTCTTTTGTTACGAGCATGGGATCAGACCAAAAAAATTTTCCATTTGGACATAAGATTTTCTGGTTGAGGGTTTCCTTGCCTCCTGTAAAACCCGGAGCATGTCTTCAGAAAACAGGTGTCTTAAAGGGATCAAAATCAGATCAACCACAATGTCAACTGCAGAGTGGACAAGTAGGGATGGATGAGAGAACCCTGTCCTGTGTGAGAAGATCCAGTTGGTGAAGTAACTTGTGATTACTGCCCCTGGTCAAATGTAGGATCTATATTACGTGATCGTGTAGGATCTATATTACGTGATCGAAACCTTAGGTTATCGAACACCTAAAGGTAGATCACTAAATGTCGAACCCTTAAGATCAAAAACAGCAGTTTCCACATAGGGAAACAATGCCATTGGTCAAATTAAAAAAAGTTGTAAACAGAAATAAAAAGGGGGGCTGTGCCCCCACACCCCTCATTAAGAGGGGGTATCAGTGCTGTCCTGGCCAAAAAGGAGTTACTAGCAAGATTTTTGGGGGAGTCCTGCTGAATCTTCTGCAGGAGTCTTGGGAGTGGAGGAAAAGCATAAAGAAGCCTTCCATTCCAAGGAAAGGAAAAGGCATCTGTCTTCCAGGCCAGATGGTATGGCACTGTACAACAGAAGAGAGGAAGCTGCCCGTTCAGAGGGGAGGCAAAAAATCTACTGGAGGAATAGCCCACCAATGGACAATGTCCAGACACATGTCTCTGTGAAAGAAGCATCCATTTGTGAGCCTGTGTTTTGGACCTGCTCAGAGAGTCTGCCACAAGATTGTGCTCTGAAGAAATGTATACAGCCTGAAGAGTTAACTGATAACCGACAGCCACATCCCAAGCCTGAAACACCATCATGCAGAGGAGGTAAGATTTCATACTCCCCTGCTTGTTGACATATCACATCACTGTAGTGTTGTCTGTGTACACCTTCAAGGATCCTGGAGGGAACATGAGATGAAAAGCCTGAAGGGCTACAATTACAGCCATTGTTTCTTTGATGTTGTTATGGTCTGACTTCTGATGGGGAAGCCAAAGATCCTGAACTTTCAGGTGACCCACAGATGTTCCCCACTCCATGTACGAGCCATCAGTGAACAGCTCCTGAGAAGGGACTGGAGGCTGAAAGGGCCAGCCTGAGTTGACAGCGAACTGTCAAATCCAGCACTTAAATTCCTTCTTGAGACAGGGAAAGAGCTACACTCCTATGAAATTCAGATGCTGCAGCCAAACCTACTTGACGTACCATTTAAGCTTCCACATATGTAGTTTGGCAAGAGGAAGCATCAGAATAGAAGAGGCCATGAATCCCAGGGCCCAAAGAAACTCTCTGGCTGACATGGCAGTCACAGCAAGACGAGACTGAAAGAAGGCGGTCAACTGGCAATACCTTTGGAGGCAGAAGAGAGGCCACCATTGGAACCATCTGAATACTGCATCACACATGATCATGAGAAGGAGTCAGGACAGACTTGCAAGCTGACAGTAAACCACAGACTTTCAAAAAGAAAGAGGTGGTGAACTGCAGATCCTGCAACAACAGACTGAGAGAAGGTCATGAAGCAATGGGTCATCTAGACAAGGAAAAATCTGAATGACTTGGAGCCTGCAGAAGGCAATCACAGGAGCTAGGCATTTTGTGAATAACCTTAGGGCAGTATACAGACCAAAGGGCAGAGCCATCCTGAAGAGAGGGTGAATAGAGGTATGAAGGTAAGCATCTTTCAGATCCAAGGACACCAGAAAAGCCTAGGGTAATAAAAGAGGAAACAGAGTTTGAAGAATAAGCATCTGAAAAGAAGGGATATCAAGAAAGGTGTTGAGCCAGGAGAGATCCAAAATAGGTCTCCAAGTACCCTCCTTTCGAGGAACCAGGAACATCCTGGAATAAAAAACCCTTCCCACTTGGGGAAGGTGGACAGGTTGAATGGTCTCTTGGTTCAACTGGGACCCTAGAATCTCCAGGAAATTAAGTTGCTGTACAGGAGGTTGAGGAATCCTAGAACAAGGATGGAGAGATTTTTCATATTGTGAAGTAACCCTGAAGGATAACAGAAAGAAGCCAAAAGACTGAACTGATAAGATGCCAATTTGGAAGACAAAGGGAGAGCCAAGGGGACAAAGGAACCTGGTCTAAAGGGGGGGGGGGGGGTAGGGCAAATGATCAAACAGAAGCAGGCTTATCAGATAAAGGAGGCTTCTGGACCACAAAGATCTGAGAAGCCTTAGCAGAGGGGGCTCGCAACCCACCCTTCCTGCTATTGGAGGCCTGGTGGGGCTGCCTGCGAACAAAAGCAGACTTAAGATAATTCTTCTGGAACTTAGTGATAGGAGAGACAAAAATATGTTTAAGGTCACCTGCAGAGACAAACATGTCAGGAGCAGCAGTCCTAAAAAGGTAAGCATTATCCAAAGGAGCATATCACAACTTGGCCTTAATGTCCTCAGGAAGGGACTGGAGAGGAAGCCAAGAATAATGCCTCATGATGGACCCAAAAACTGCAGCCCTAGAAGAGGCATCAGAAGCATCATACCTACACTTAGTGTGGTGAGCCACTTTCAGAAGCAGAACCTAGAAAAGATAAGGCAGATGATTTACCATCTGAATCAGGGAGGACGGGGATACCCTGACAAGCCTGAGTAATCTAGGCTAGAGCATACCTGGTAATGTGTGCCTGGTAATTAATAGCCCTAAAGGCCAGAGAAGCCAAGTAAACTTTCTTGCCAATTCACTCCACTGCTCTATCTTTATCAGAAGGCAAAAGTTTGGAGGAGGCCAAAAGTTTAGAAGATTTGTCAGACGACACCAATACTATAGCAGCATCAGCAGGACATTTAAAAAAAAACTGACCTTGTAGACTCTATCTGGTTTCTTAGGAGTGGGAGGCTGACAATCAGGAGACTTAGAAGCAGCAATTAAAGTATCTAACAATGCAGCCAACACAGAAGGAACTGCAAATGGTTTAGGAGTATCCATCTGTAGCAACTCATATCTTCTCTGAATATCAGACACTTGAGAAGAATCCCACTTAAAGAATTCCATCATCCTAGCAATTATGCCCCAAAGGACAATTCCTTGAAAGGAGACTCAGGGTTAACAGACTCCTCTATCAGAACCATAAGTCAAAGGCGAAGGAATCTGTGAAGAATAGGACAAAGAACCCTCACCAGACAGGGAATCCTCAACTGGGCAATCTGATTCTATAAACCATTTAGAAGGGGTAGAGGTCCAAGGAGGAGCAGGTACTGAAACCCCTTGAGAAGGCTTGGGACAGTAAGGCAGAAAACAAGCCCTGAGTTAACTCTTGCTTTTCCCTTTGAGGATCCATTGGGCAGACCGAAACATGTTTCAGGTTGTGTCTTTTCTTAGCAGGGACATCAGCCCTAACAAATACCAAAGGTTCCGAACTTTAGCAAGATTCAAGAAGAGAACCCAGAACTCTCTTTCTTAAATCTTTTTATCTGGATCCCGGCTGTTACAGTTCCTCAATCAGTGCTGCGCTCTTACCCCTTCACCTTTGGTCATTTCCTCACCTAAGGAGTCCCTTTCTTAAATGCATGCTCTTCCTCGGGAGTTTGTATTGCATTTAACTTTTGTTTATCAGTTTACACTTTAGCCGTATTCTGGATTGTGAGGTGCGCACACTAGCCGAGAAACTATCTGTAGCGTTCCCTTTCTTTGCTTTTTTTAGTGGCATAACCCTCTCCTTTTAAACAGCTCTTTTCATCTTCTTTCTTTTTGTATGACAAGTTTTGCTCGTCATTGTGTTGTATATACACTATTCACTTATACATTGACTTTCTAGACATCACCTCTACAATGAATAGCACTACCCCTTATTAACGTATAGGGGAGTGTACTGCTTTTATTTCTTTTGGTGATACTGCCTTTTGTACTTTTTCATGTTAGACTGCCGTGTATAGTTCAATATCTGGCCTTCTTACCTGCACACTTTCTTTGCATACATGTGCACCTTGTTTTGATATTTTAAGTTTAACTGTGGTCTCAAACTTGGTTGCGATATTCCTCACTTGGCTGATTACTTTCTTTTAGTCTCTGTTCTACCCTCTCTGTTCGCCCTCACTCTGCTCCCTTGCCCTACCCCCCATTCCCAACCACACCCAGATCAATTCCCTTTAAAGCTATTCATTCCTGTCTCCACCCCCCTCTCTACCTCACTTCCTTTCCTCATGACCTCAATTAGACTCCTCTCTCCTTGCTTTGCCTCAACTTCATATTCTAACATTTCTCTTTTCTCCACCCTCCTTCCTCTCATTTTAGTGTCTCACACCCCTATCCAGTCTGCTATCTTCTTCCTTTTGCCTCTCCTTTAACTTCTCATATTACTCCTTTTCTACTCTCTACTATCCTCCCCTCTACATTCTTACTTATTCTGTTATCTTTCTCCTTTCACTGACCATCTACCTTTACTTGTATTTCCCTTTTTTCTTTCTTAACACTCGTCTATCTCTCCTTTCCACTCTTTCCTCCCTTTCCTTTCATCCTTTATTCTTTTATTTCTTTCTACTCTCACCTCTTATCACATTCATCTGAACCTGCAGCCTTGTTGTCCCACTTCTTTACTACAGCTGCTTCTCCCATAGCACCTTCTCTTTTTTCTTTTACTGAATTTACTGTCCCTAAAATCAAACTTTTTCTGGAGTACAGATTTAAACTCAAAATACTATGCGCATCTATCCATATATCATACTTCTTTTCCACCCTCTCAAATCCCTACTACTCTCTGGGGACATTCATCCTAATCCTGGTCCCAATCCTACTCTATCTACAAACACCTCTGATCTTCTAACTAATTTAAATTCATTTAATCCTCACTCTAAAGCTTTAACCCTCTCTACTCCATTAATATTCACAGTATCCTCAATAAGACTTCTGAATTTCATTCTTGGATAGACCGATTTTCTCCAAACATTGTCGCTCTATCTAAAACATGGCTAAAACTATATATCAATAACAAAGAATTTCTTCCTTCTGGCTGCAACATTATACGTTATGACACAACATACAAAAAAAGGGTGAGGAGTTGCCATTGTATACTCTGATCCCCTTACTCTTAACCCTTCTTCCATGCCTCCACCCTCTTTTCACCCAGCTGAACTTCTCATTGTTGAATGCAAACTTAAACACAAAACATTATCTATAGTCGCCATTTACATTCCCCCAGGAAATAACATTCCATTATTGGAACAGATTCTTCTTTGGGTGCCTGACAATATACCCAATGACACCATAATACTTGGTGATGTCAAAATAAACTGGCTTAACATTTGTTCTAACTCTCCTACTTCCTGCATAAACCTTTACGGCTTCACTTCAACTTTTCATCATAAGCCTATTATTGACTGGAATCTTGTCTCTAATCCTCACTTCTATCACTACCTGAATCCCTCCCAGACTGCTTAAGTGATCACAGTCCTGTATGTATCCAAATATTTTCCTCCCATCAGCCTCGGCCACATAAATTCAAAGACTGTCGTAAGCTGACTATTTTGACCCTCTGACCTTTAACAACTGCCTACAAGCTATTGATGGGTCCTCTCTCTTTTCTACTTTTAGATGAAGCAGTATCTCAATTTAACACTATTTTCCTTAATACTCTTGACTCTCTTGCCTCTCCCAGAACTTTCAGAGTTAAATCTCAATGTGCTCCTTGGTTTTCTAATTATATACGGTCTCTTATGTGTAAAAGAGACACGGCATGGAAACTCTTGACTAAAATAAAATCTCCCACTAACTTCCAATCATAGGTTCATAGGTTGGTAGGGCCTATACAAGCCTAGCCATAACAATTCCCTGGATATTTCTTCCCACAATATATCCCTGGATACCTGTCTAGCAGGGCGATTGACGTGATCCCCGGGGTGAATTTCCTATCTCCCATCCAATCGTCAAGGTTCCATTTTAAGAGCGCCAAGGAGGTGCTCTGCTTGACATGTATGGGCAGTCTATTCCAGAGTATGGGGAGTCTCTGGGTCAGGAACCTATCCCTCCAGCATGTTTTGTTCATTGTGATGACAAGGTTTAGATCCCTGGAGCGTGTGGCTCTGAGGGATTGGGATTTCTTTAACTTGACCAAAAAGAAAGATGACAAGAAAACATTTTATCTAACTCACCAAACTTACTCACCTAGAAACCTTAAATAATTCTGGAACACCATAAACTGTATTCTTCACCCAAGTAAGCCTTCTACTCCTAACCCATGTCCTAACACACCATTCAAAACTGCCTCCCTCCAACACATACTTCATTGATACCATTAGTAAACTCATGCACACTTCTAATCCTCCTCCTCTTTCACCTTCTACCACCGCTCTGCCACACAACTCTTCCTTCTCATTAAAAACTATTCCTACTAACTATATCAAAAACCTTCTTCTTAAGCTTAAACCATGCTCACCTTCTGCCGATAAACTTCCTCCACACTTTAAGCTTGCAGCTAATGCTATAGCATACTCTGTGTCCATCCTTATAAATCGCTCCATTACATAATCTACAGTCTCCATTACATAATCTACAGTCCCTGCTATTTGGAAAAAATCCCACATAATACCTATTCACAAGGGTAGAAATTCTATTGAGCTCTCAAATTATCGGCCTATAGCTATTCGCTCCCCTTTCCAAAATTCTGGAACATTGTATTCACAAACAAATTTCAACATATCTTATGAAGGAAAACTTGATTACCACTACCCATCATGGTTTTTGCGCTTATCACAGTAATAGTACTGCTCTCATTTCTTAACTCCATCTGTCTTGCTAGAGATGACAAACTTGTGTCCCTGCCTCTTCTCAGTCCTTTCTAAAGCCTTTGACACTGTCTCCCACTCTATCCTCCTCTCTAAATTAGCCCAACTCAACTTTTTCTTCTGCTATCTCTTGGTTCAACAGCTACCTCACAGATAGGATGCAATCTGTCAAATGGCTCTCTACTTTCTCGCCATTTCTCCATGATTAATATGGGTGTCTCTCAAGGTTCAATTCTAGGTCCCCTTCTTTTTAACATCTTTACTAACCAACTATACCAATCTTGTCCCCAAGTCCACCCTTGTTCAATATGCTGATGACTCCACTATCATCTCTAGTGCCGATAACCTTTCAGACCTATTAAATACTACTCAAATATTTTTTAATTTTACTGAAACTTGGCTATCTAACAATAAACTCATTCTTGACCCAAAAAAGACTACGCTTCTCCTTTTCCTTACAAAATCACTCTACCACCTAAAATCTTAATTTACCATATCCTCACTAAAGAACATTCTCATTACCCCTGAAACCCATACAACGCTCCTTGGTGTGTTAATAGATGATCAGCTAAAATTTGATTTACATGTACATCATTGTATTAAGAAAAAACACCAAAAGCTTGGTTTATTGTACAGAAATAAACGGCTCCTCATCCCTGACTCTAGAATTACACTCTCCCACACCTACCTCCTTCCTAACCTCTTTTATGCTCACAAATCCTAACCAAGTTACAAGTTTTCCCTCCTCTCCAAACTGGAATCTACCTACAATAAAGTAGCCAGATTTGCCACTAACGTCTTTTAAATTTCATCATTACCTAGGATCACAGGTCTCTTGGCTGGCTAGAATTTTCTAATCAACTATTATTATTCTCTCAGCTTCTAGTTATTCATTTTATCCTGAATAAACCTTCCACTTGCCCTAGTATCTCTGCTCATATCTCCCTTTACACCCCCTTTTGATCTCTCAGAAGCTCTGATCAACACTTTCTAAAAATCTACAAATCTAAAAAATCAATTGGTCATAATCGTTTTAGTTTCTCTATTGCCTTACAATGGAACAAACTCCCATTACCCCTGGGAGTTATCTCTAATGTTTATGAATTTAAGAAAACACTTAAATTACACCTAAATAGTTCCGGGTCTTGTCTCTGTAATCATCCAGCCTGAACCCCTTCCTTAACTAGGTCTTCTTCTTTCTGCTACACTCCAGTCAATTCTCTGTTCCTTCTTCTTCCTTAAAGTATTATTCTTAGTCTTACTTCTTTTCACATTGTTTTTTGTCTTGTAAAATTATTTTTCTTACCTTCTATTTTTATTGTAAACTTCTGTCATATGCTGTAACAGTTTATTCTTACTGATGTTATACTGTAATATTCTTGTAAAGACTTTTATGTATTTGTACTGTTACATCTTTTGCTTATGATTTAACTGGAGGTTTTCTCCCTGGGCCTCTGCTGAAAAAGGGCCATGCCCAGTTGGACCACCCCGGTAAACAAATGTCAAATAAACAATAAATTCCTCCCTGACCAATATCTGAGGAACCCCCTAGGACCCTCCGAGATAATCCACCACGATTCCCCCTTGATAGCAGAGTAGATGCCTGCAAAGCCTCAGAGGATGTGAGAAAAGACGGATCCATGCCAGCCTCCAGCGGGGTCAAGGCAGAGGAATCCAACACACACCAAACGACCTACAGCACTATTACTTGCTTCTATAGTGGCATGTAGTGGAGGCTGGTCAGCTAAAGAATCCTTTCTAGACTTCTTGGCCTTCTTATTTAGCAGGAGTATCTCAGGGTTAAAGGATTCCACCATAGTACACTAGGGTAACTGTCTAAGCCACTGGTTTTCAAGATAAATGGCTAGGGAAGACAGCTTCTGAGAGTCCTGGGCACAAATGCCTTACAGATACTACAAGTATGGCCATGGGAAGTGCCTAAACAAAGAAGACACTGCTTGTGACAATCCTTATGTGGAATCTGCCTCCCACACAGACACTTTCCCCTCTTGGATGACGTGAACTCTAGGTAGTGATATAAAATACAAGACCAAGAAAGTATGATAAAAAATAAAAGTAAACCCAATAGGGCACTTACCTGGTGTTTGCTAAATATTCAATATAGTAACAAAGCATATGAACGTTGTTTTTGCCAGTTGGTTTGAGCTGGCAGCAAAAGAAGTTCTAGGTATTTGCTTCCATACATTTCTTTTATGACCCAAGTTCTGTCTGGGGAGCATAAATATGACATTAGGTGCAAACAAGTTCGCTTTTCAGCTTACTGGCCAAGCAATGGGCTGCCTAGGGTGGGACATCCCTTCTGTACCGAATACTGCAATAGTGACATAGGACGACATCTTACCAGAACATCGTCCTACTGATCACTGTTGCAGTACTCCTAATCAACTAGTCATCACTGCTGACATCCTTCTGGAGTACCAAAGCTTTACCTTCACAAGGTCATACACTCGCTGTATGACCTCAGCACATAATCATAAGGGTATATAGGTGGAATTATGAGCTTTATTTCTCAGACTACCTCCAAGCCAGCAGCCTGAAGACTCCTGAGAGACAGACTGGTCAACTAGAAAGGGTGATTTGTCTCCCAGTGACTGCAACATCTTTGGAATAGGCTGCCAATTCATGTGAAGTAGAGCACCTCTATGACACTGTTCAAAACAAAACTGGACGACTGGATGGGGCAACATCAGTTCTTACTAGGGGTAGCACCCACAACCCTCCTGGAAATGGGGAGTCATTACTAAATATCCTGGGTATTGACTAGTGTATCTATGGTATTACACTGGGATGAAATGGCTAGGCTTGAAATGACCTCTGGGTTGATAGCCTAGTAACCTCCTATGATCTACTGTTATGCTAAGTTCTTACATAACTGTATTATGTTTGGACTGAAAATAGAAGTTATGTTCTTACCATAACGTTCCATGTTAGTTGTCTTCTTCTCGCCTTCTTCTTGCTGGATGGGTTCGGAGCCGACCTCGGCTCCGACTCGGCCACTCTAAAAGCTCGAGAGTTGGTTCCACCGGCTCGAGGCTCCCCTTATATCCCACAATGCTAGGCGTGAGTTACCTCAGATCTCGTTTGTAAGCTAACCCCAGCTTATAATAGTAACAGAATAACTATAAACAAGTCCACCTCTAACAATCAGGGAGAAGAAGGGTGACCTACATCCTGGTCCAGGAAATATGCACAGCAGCATATACTTAAATAAAGAGGTGGTAGAAAGAGAGGTCACAATCACAACTCCTCTAGGTCTGTCCAGGCCAGGGGGAAGGAGGGTGGGATGCAAGAAGAAGGCGAGAAGAAGACAACTAACATGGAACGTTATGGTAAGAACATAACTTCTTTATGTTAAGTTGTCTATCTCGCCTTCATTCTTGCTGGATGGGACCGCGTCCCTAGCACCTTGTCCCGGGTGGCCTAACGGAACAGACTCCTGAGAACAGTGGAACCAAAGTTAGCTCTATGTCTAGAAGCTAAATCCAACTTATAATGAGAAATGAAAGTATGAGGAGTAGCCCAAGTAGCCGCTGCACAAATGGTGTCAATAGGCAATCTGTCTTGGAAGGCTATAGAAGTGGCCAAAGCTCTGGTAGAATGGGCCTTAGGTTTATTAGGCAGCTTTTGGTGTCTAAGTTCATAAACAAGGGAAATCAGAGATGTTAACCATCTAGATAATGATACCTTTGAAACTGAAAGTCCCTTTCTGCCTTCTGCATAGGAGACAAACAGTTGGTCAGATTTTCTGAATTGTTTTGTTCTATCCAAATAGTACCTTAACTGACGATGAACATCTAACCAGTGTAATTTTTGTTCAGATCTATTGGAATATTCTGGAAAAAACACAGGGAGGTCAATGCTTTGATTTAGGTTAGACGTCGAGGCTACTTTAGGCAAAAAAGATGGGTTGGTTCGTAAGGATACCCTGTCCTTATGGAACAACAGATAAGGAGGTCGACAGCTGAGTGCACGAAGTTCTGAAACTCTTCTAGCTGAAGTAATAGCTACCAGAAAGAGAGTCTTCCATGATAGCAATTTTAAGGAACAGGAGGCTGCAGGTTCGAAAGGGGGAAGAATCAAAGAACTAAGAACTAAACTTAGGTCCCAAAGAGGAGGAGGATTTCTTATAGGAGGTCTGAGTAGAAAAACTCCTTTCAAAAAGGCTTTGCAAAGCTTGTGGGACATTATGGCAGACTCTGAAATACCCACATGAAAGTTGGAAATAGCTGCCAATTGAACTTTAAGAGTAGGAGAAGATGAACCTGCATGGAAGAGTTCAGCAAGAAAATCAAGGACCATTTGGATAGAGGCAGTGAAAGGATCTATGTCCCTACCCTGCCCAATATAAAGCTGCTTCCACTTACTCAAATAAATTTTTCGAGTGGAAGATTTATGGGAAGCTATCAAAATATCTCGAACAGAGTGAGATAATTGAGGAAGCCTGGCTAAGGTTGGAACTGGAGGAACCAAGCAGTGAGGTTCAGAGAGGGAGGGAGATGAAACTGACCCGACTGATGGATCAAAAGATCTGGAACTAGGTCCAGATGCCAAGGTCGCTCCACCAGAAAAAGATGTAGAAAGGGTTTAGATACACTAACTTTACTTGAAAGTCACTTACCAAGAAGCCGGTAGAAAACCAACACCTCGATCGCTGTAGCGGCAAACGAGATCTGAGGTAACTCACGCCTAGCATTGTGGGATATAAGGGGAGCCTCGAGCCGGTGGAACCAACTCTCGAGCTTTTAGAGTGGCCGAGTCGGAGCCGAGGTCGGCTCCGAACCCATCCAGCAAGAATGAAGGCGAGATAGACAACTTAACATTCACTGTTGCAGTATTCCTATCAAAGGACGATTCCCAGAGCTTAAGGGACAGTAAGGGTGGTTGGATATTAAGCTGTAGAACTGTTGTAGAGCTGTCCAAGAGGCCTAAAAGGACTGACCTTGCAAATGCAACCCTGGCCCTGGAAAAGGCATCACTCCTGTAGTGTTTAGTGAAGGTGTGTACAGTAGGCCAGGTGGCAGCTTCAAGTACTGCATGGGTATCCACCCCTTTGTAGAAGGCCCCAGAGGATGCGCTACTGCCCTGGTAGAATGATCCCAAGGGTATAAAGGTAAATTTTTGCCATGCAGAGAATAGCAAAGAGATGGACTTAAAACTAAGCCAAACAGTTGTTCAGATTTTTGAATAGATTTGGTTTTGTCCAAGCAGACTCTTAACTGTCTGGGAACGTCTAGAGAGTCTAGGAGCCCATCCTCTCGGTTTTGAGGCTTGGGAAAGAAAGTAGACACATGCATGGCCTGGGTCGAGAGCAAGCTCATTCACTACCTTGGGCATGAATAACAGGGTAGCCCTCAGGGTCACCCTGCCATTAAGAAAAGGAGGAATGACTATGAGAACCTGAAGCTCAGAGAGTCTGCTAGCTGAAGTGAGAACCAGAAGCAGAATAGTTTTCCAGGTGCATAATTTGAGATTTGCTGAAGCTGCTGGTTCAAAAGGATATAAAGGAAGTTTTTTCTGTCACAAAGTTGAGGTCCCAAGGTGAGCTTATGGGCTTTCTAGGGGGTCTAAAATGCAGACCCCCCTTTAAGGAATAATTTGACCTCATCTCTGGACATAACAGGAGGACTGAGGAGTTAATGAGCAGAAATGGCTGACAGGTGGACTAAGATGGAAGTGTATGCCAGGTCTGTATGCATGAGCTCATACAGGATATTTCAGTTTGGAAGGTACCTCTGATTTGTTGGGATCCTGTCCATTCCTATGGCACCAAAAGGAAAATCTCTTCCATTTGGCTATGTAGTATTTTCAAGTGGTTGGTCTCCTGGTTTATCGGGGAACCTTACTTCTGCCTCAGAAAAATGGTGCCTGTAAGGAATCAGAACCCTATCATCCACAGGGTTAGGTTTAAGAATGGCAGGATGGGGTGTAGTAGTGACCCCATCTGGTGTGTGATGAGATTTGAAGTGGCAGCTTGTAGGAATTGACCCTGACTAGATGAAAAAGAAGCAGGAACCAATGCTATCTTGGCCAAAAAAGGATCACTACCAACAGTTTTGGCTTTTCTTTTTTGGCATTTAGAAGAAGATCTGGGATGACAGGAAAGAAAGCATGTATGAATTTCCTTGTCCACTGAAAAGTGGAACCATCCATGTTGCAGGATGATGGGCAAGTGTCCATGGTGCAAAAGAGGGGGCGCTGTTTGTTGGTCTCTGATGCAAACAGATCTCTGGTGTTCCCCATTGGTGGGGGATGTCCAGAAAAACTTGCCTGTTCATGTTCCATTTGTGGGGATTCTCCAATCTCCTGCTTAATGCACCTGCCAACACACAGTCCTAAGGCAGGAAGTATTTGACTATCAGAAACATGCTTTCCTGGGTGGCAGTGTCCCAGGTAATCTGTGCCAATCTGCAGAGCTAGTAGGATTTGGTTCTCCCTTGCTTAATTGTCCCGTTACTACAGTACGGTGTTTTCTGTGAACACTCATAGGGGACCTGGTTTCAGACATGAGTAAAAAAACATAAAGATTGGATAATGGCCCTCATCTCCTTTAAGCTAATGTGTTCCTTCAGTAGTTTTGGCTGTCATCTGCCCTGAACTCAGTGTTACTCAGACCAGGGCCCCCCCCCCCCCCCCCATGCCTCATCTGACGCATCTGTATACATTTCTTGAACTGGGACTGGAAGGGTGAAGGGAAGACCTGGGTTGAGTTTCACCTGGCCCTCCCACAATGACAGGTCTCTCTGAAGACAAGGTAATAGAGGTATGACAATGATGGGACCAAACTCTTTTCAGGTACCACTGGAGTTTCCTCATTAGCACTCGGACTAGAGGGAGCAGTGGGATAGTAACTACCATGAATCCCAGGGCTCTTAGGGTCTCCCTGGATGAGCACTGGCCGAGTTAGTCAAGGTTTTGGAGGCAATCTGCAAGGCTCTGTACTTTTTCCTGAGGCAAATAGGCCTACATCCTTTTTGTGTCCAGACTGCAGCCTAAAAAAACTAGGTCTTGAGTTTGCTTCAGGAAAAACTTCTTGTAGTTGACCATGAACCCCCAACTGTGATAACAGGCTGAGGGTGAACTGAAGGTGCTACAGAAGTAGCAAAGAGGCTTGGATTAACAGGTCGCCTAAGCAGGGAGAAATCTGAATTCCCTTGGTTCAACAGAAGGCAATTTATTTTAAAGGGGGGATAGGGGCAGGCAAACTGGTATATGACGGTAGGAACCTTTTAGTTTTAGACATACCAGAAAGGCCTATACAAGGCAGGGATGTGTGTAGGGATAGCATTTTGAAAGTTGGAACTTATAAAAAAAAAAAAGTGTTTAGTAAAGAGAGAGCCATTGTGTCTCTCCATTGCTCTTCTTTCCTTGGTACTAGGAAGAATATGGAGTAGAAGCCCTTTCCTACAAATTCCTGCAACTCTGGTTCTGTTGTGCCCTGTGCCTGTAATTCCCATAGGATGGGTGGAAGCAGATGATCTGGTTGTGGGGAGGGTGAGGCATGCCGTTCAGTGGGGGGGATTTCTATCCAAGAAATGGTATAGCCCTTTCCTATAATAGAAAGTACCTACTGATCTCTGGTAATCTTTTCCCAAGTGGAAAATGAATTGATCAACCTTTTGCAGAGGGGTAAGGCAGGGGTGGGGGACATAAATTAAAATAGTAACAGGGATTTATCCCCAAAAGGATGCCTCCTCGAAAAACAAACTCACTGGGTTTTCTCAGGGGAATCTTTTTGTTGCGTTTCTGAGCGGGTCTAGGATCCCTTCTGACACAGAAGCTTGGTTTAGTTGGATAATTCCTCTGGTACATTGGTTATATAAAGCTATCTGCAGTCCATCATGGTTTTACCTTGTTGCTTGAGGGCCAAACAGGAAGTTAGGGGAATCTATAACTTTTGCCTTAAAGTCCTCTGGTATGAGTGGATTGTGCAACCATGCATACATGTAGATGAAAGAGCCAGTAGCAGCTGTTCTGGACGAGGCCTCCTCAGTATCATAACTACAATAATGCTTTGCCTGGCTACTTTGGTAGCCTGATTATGCAAGGACATTTGTGGTTTAGAATCAGAGTCCTAGGAGTCTACCATTACTTTTGTTTTAGGAACGGATGATGGATATCAAATACTTGATCATTTGGATTTGGTAATTGATAACTTTGAATGCCAATGTAGAGAAGGTATAAACCTTAGTACCCCACCTATCCAGAGCCATGCTAACCTTATCTGAAGGGAGGGCAATGACATTAGGAAGGAGCTTACAGGGTTTATCAGATGAGAAAGACATTTCAGAGGGTCTGGGCACAGGATTTTTAAACAAGCACTTCAGACGATCAGGGACTTTACAAAATCTGTCTGGCATTTTGGGGCCAGGAGGGTAACAGGGGCAGCTGAGGCTGACTGGATCCAAGAAAACCTTAAGAACCAGAGGAATTGAGGAAGAGGAATTGAGGAAGAGGCTGGAGTGCACATTTTTAAGAGTATGTTAATATCTTTTCTGGACCTCTGTAATCTGCCTAGACTCCCACTCAAAATGCATCATGTTTACGATAGTTTCTCCAAAGGAAACTTCTTCCATAGGAAGCTTCTTCCACAGAAGAGTCAGGAGTTAGAAAATCATGATCATCTGAAGGGACTTGGCCAGGAGAACAGACCTGAGAACAGGCCAGAGAATAGTCTGAATCAGAAGCATCCATATCTTCAGAGAAAGATGACTCCACAGCAAACCTTTGAGGAGTGGGGGAGGTGGTTGGGAAGAAAAATGAAGGAGGCTTCAGGGCCAAAATGGCCTTTAACTAGCTTTAAGAAAAATCCAGCCATTCCTTCTCCCTGGAAGGAAGAGGAGCAGAGGTTACACGCTTAGTTTTGTGGTGTTTCTTTTCAGATATGGCATCCACCTTTGTTAGCAAAACTGGAAAAAAATACTGGTAAATTAATTGTTTGAAAAATATGGTTCTCAGACACTACCTGAGGCAAAGAGGAAGGATTGGTTCTTGGTGACTATTGTGGAAAATCATATGAGGAGGTCTACATGGCAATGCTTGTATTTCTGAAATCCTTCTGGCAGAAGTTATTACCACTAAAAATATAGTTTTCCAGGATAAAAACTTTAGATCACATTCAGCTGATGGTTCAAAACGAGACTGAACAATGGTTTGTAACACTAAATTCAGATTCCAAGGTCGAGTAGGATCTTTGTAAGGTGGTTTTAGCGAAAGTGTTGCTTTCAAGAAGGCTTTGCAAAGTTTATGAGAGGCCAGGGAAAAGTCTTTAAAATCATTATGGAAATTAGAAATAGCTGCTAATTGAACTTTGATGGTAGAATGGAAGCATCTGCCTTGAAAAGTGTAGCTAAAAATTCTAGGATTTTATCAATGGGGGCTGAAAAGGGATCAGTATTGTTGTCACGAGCCCAAAAGGTAAATCTCTTCCATTTACTAGCATAGAGTTTATGGGTAGCTGGCTTATGAGAGGCTAAGAGTATGTGACGAACCAGGGAGGAGAGACTGAGATGCCTGGCTATTAATGGAACTGGAGAAACCAAGCTGTCAGCTTCAGGTTTACAATGTTTGGATGGATTAATCCCTCTGGGTGAAATAAAAAGTCCGGAGGTGGGTCCAGAATCCAAGGCTGTTGAATCAGATAAGGCCAAAGACAGTGGAATCATATTTGCCAAGGCCAATATGGTGCAATGATGATTACTTTGTTCTTCAACTTGATTGCTTTCTGTAAAAAAAAAATATGGGATTAGAGGAATTGGGGGAAAGGCATACAGTAGTCCGGTGAGCCAAACCTGGAGAACAGCATCTCTCGGTGACTCCCTCAGAGAGAGGATCAGGGCAAAGTAATTGCTGCACTTGTTTAGAGGACAGGCAACCAAGTCGCAGGAAGGCTGGCCCCATTGATGAAAAATCCTTTGGACTGAGACACCACTCGTGAGGCAGGAGAATACACCTGCTTTGTTTTTTGTCCACTACCACATTTATACTCCCCGGAATGTACGTTACTATCAGAAAGTGGTTGCAAGAGACTGCCCACTGCCACACACAGAGCTTCTTGACAAAGGGGATAGGATTTGGTCACTCCCTGCTTGTTGATGTACCAAAGTACTGACACACTGTCCGTTTGAATCACAATTATTCCTGAAGGAAGAGCAGTCTGAAAGGCTTGCAACGCTAAAAGCACTGCCCTTATCGCCAGTACACTGCTATGCAAGTTGGCCTCTATGGGTGACCAAGTGCCTTGGACAGTCCTGCTCACATAATGCCCTCCGCTCCATCTGGAAGGCATCTGTGGTCACTATGGCTTGGGGTTGTGAAGGGACAAAAGGACGACTTAGGAGAATCTCTACTGAACCCATCCACCAAGCTAGATATTTTTTGCAACAAATGGTGATCAAAATCAGGTCCGACATGGGTTGGTGTAACACTGACCATTAGGATGCTAGCAACAACTTTAGTATCCTCATATTGAATCTTGCTAAGGGAACTAGAGTTATAGCTGCAGCCATGGAGACCAATGCCTGAAGGACAACTTTCTGTTGCTGATTAATTTCTGTACCTGAACTTTGATTTTCTGGAGCCTCACGGGGGAAGAAAGGCTATGGAATTTTGAGTATTTAGAAGGGCTCATTTTTGATTTCTCATAATTTAGTTATTCCCAAGTAAGAGCAAATGTGGAGTACATGGTCTCTAGATTCTAAAAATGGATGCCCGGTCAGGGCGGTAATGAGCCAATCATTTAGATATGGTAACTCAGAATCCCTACAGTCTCAAGTGAGTTGCTACTACTGCTATACACTTCGTGAATACTCTGGGGGCTGTGTTGAGACCAAAAGGCAGAACTCTGAATTGAAAGTGATCGGCTCCCAGCCGAAGTGGGGGAATCTTCTGGATCTTTTGTCCATCTTTATATGGTAATGCACATCCTGAAGATCTACTGAGCACATCCAATCGTCTTTTCCATAAACAGAAGAATGGACTGTACCATGACCATCTGGAATTTGGTTTGGCAAACTGATTTGCTCAGTACACTTGGATCCAAAACTGGTTTCCAGTCCTGTTTTCTTTGGCACTAAAAAGAATCTTGAGTAAATTTCGGACTCTCTCTGGTCTGATGGGACTTTTTTGATGACTCTTTTCTAGCAATATTTGGATTTCTAGAACTGCATGTTCCCTCTGACTAGGCAGAACGTCAGGGATTTTCTTGAATATGGGAAGAGGAAGGGAAAAGGGAACTGTATAACCTCTGGATATAATCCTCGGCACCCAAGCATCTGATGTTATTTTCAGCCAGACATTTAGATGCAGGAACGCCACCAGAGGAAGCAATTGGTCCTCCTTTCAGGAGTTCTGGTAGAGTTTACCAGAGAAAGAATCTGAAACCCTGATTTTGTGGGCCACTTCTGCCAAAAGGGCAGTGTCCCCCCATTGAAGTTCCCCCCTCTGCCCCTGGGGGAACTACACGTGTCTTGAAAAGGCCTTTGGGACTTTTTTGAACCACATTTTTCCACGGTTTCTAGAGAATAGTTGAGTGGAAAAATATACATCTACCACAGAAAGGGTCTTTCCATCTTTCTAACACCTGGATAAAGCTTCTCTAACCTTTGGACCAAACAGGGACCATCCATCAAAGGATGCATTGACGAATGAAGAATGAAATGGCTCCACAAACTCACATAGGTGAATCCAGGCGTGTCTCCTAATGGCAACGGCTGAACCCACTGCTCTAGTGGTCCCTTAGGCTGCATGAGTGATAAACCTCATAGACAAACTGGACACAGACTCCAGAGTAGTCAACTGGGAAGCCACTTGCGAGGGTACCCGATAACTCCTTGACCAGATCACTCTGAAATCTGGTGAAATGTGCCAAGTAATTCAAGGACCTTAAAGCAAAGGCTGATGAAGCAGCTTTCCCAAACCTATCCATTGCCTAAGACTCTCCTGTTGGATGGATGGATAGAGGAACTCTCCTCGGCCAGTTCCTTTTTTGTGGCTGCAGCCATGACCATGGCATCAACAGCTAACCCCTTGGCCCAGAACTGTTTGTCTTCAGGGGTGGACAGAACTTTAGTAACAGCGGCCTTCCATATCCGCTGAGAGATCAACTGAATGAGCTCATCAGTGGGCGGAGTCACCCAAGAGGTAGATGGTCAAGTGCCAAAAGCCTGCAGGTACACTGACTCCTCGGGAGAAGGATTTTGGAACTTCCAGTCACCCCTCTGCTTTAATATTTCCAGGATGTCTCTAAAGGAGATATCATCAGGGGGGTGACCTTGGGGATCCCTCCCCTTCATCGAAGTTGGTGTCTGCACTGATAGATTCCTCTGGGGAATCCAAGTGCTTCCTCCTGCAGTTTTTCTTCTGAGGAACCTCCTCAGTGGGATGATCTAGGGAGAGATCAAAAAAAGAGGGAATTCCTGTCTGGGAATCCTGCAGTTTTGGCACCCACTGACCCAGTGGTAGTACTGGCAGAGTATCTGTGCGGAAGGAAGGCAAGGGTATCTGCTCCAAAGTGTAAGATATCAACTGGCTAACCGCTGCACAGTCAAGGCCCTCTCCATAGCCTTGAAAGCTGGCCCACCAGAAGAGGGAAGGGAACCTGGAAGTGAAAAAGACTCTGTCTCAGAATCGTGGTCATTCCCTGCTCTGATGAGACACCTCTTGAGGCCGAAGTCTGAGCTGAACTGACAGACTCAGCCCCTCGGACCTAACAGGACAGAAACACTACCCAGATAGCTTTCTCAGTATCAAAATGCTTGTTACCAAGGAAAGAATCTGCACTGATAACTGTGGTGCCAATGGGTCAAGCTACTTGTCACCAGAAACCTTAAAGACTTCATCTTATCTGGTAGGGTCGTTTCCGAAGAAGGTGTACAAACTGGTATTTTTTGTACTGTGTCTCTTTGTTCTGAAGAAACTGTAGGAACCGAAGACTTTACATTTTTTTGTAGATGGTGCTGAGGGAGAGGTTGGCACGGACACACTCCTTTTCTTTTGTTTCTCTGAAGATTTAGTGGAGGATGACTGTCTATATTACATAATCAAACTTTTAAAAGTTCAAACATCACATGGTCAACACTATATGATCGAATTTTTAAAAATTCGACAATGTAATAAAAAAATAAACCAAAGAAAAAACCTACCTGAACAATTGTGTAAAATCTTACCATTACCATAGATGTCCTCTTACATGTTGCAGTACTCTTACTGTGGGATTCACTGCCTCAGGCAACCCGAACGTTGGCTCCTATACAAAAGCTTAAGCCTGGTTGTTGTTAGTGCATGGGATGTCACACACAGGGCCATAAACTATGAGCCTTAAATGTGACGTCTGCACGCACAGACCTCAGAAAGTACAGTTGTGTACACTTACCATAAATGTAGATGTTCGAGTGTATTCACTGTTGCAGTCATCACACTTAAGTTATCTGCCTGCAGGCAGCCCTCAGTCAGCCCGAATACCAGAGTCTTGGGATTTCTGTGTCGGATGCGGTCGCTTCTTCTATGACGTCAGGGATATAAAACATGCAGCCGATGCCATTACATCAGTTTTTCTTGCCCCAGATGTCAGGAGCCCTCAAAATAAGAAATAATTACATGGTGTGGAACACCTCCAATAAATAGTAAATACCATTGCCATAAGATATGGCCAAAAAGGAGGATAGTTAGAAAGTATAGAAAAGTCAGGGGGCTGGAGGGAGGGTAACCAAGACTGCAACAGTGAATACACTTGAACATCTACATTTATGGTAAGTGTACACAACTGTACTATGTTCTGCGTGTTTCACTGTTGCAGTCACCACACTTGGGTTGATTCCCAAAACTGAGGAAGGGTGGAGGCAGTCAAGAAGTATTAGGGCTGGCAGGCCTTGTAAGACTGCTGTAGCAAATCCAGCTCTGGATTTAGAAAAGATAGGCAAGTGGTAATGCTTGGTGAAGGTGTGCACTGAACTCCAGGTTGCAGCTTCCAGGATGTCCCTGGTAGGGACTCCCCTGAGAAATGCTGTAGAGGCTGAGGTACCCCTAGTGGAATGGGTTCTGATCCCCTGTGGGGTAGGTTTTCCATGGTGCTTGTAGCAGAAATGGATGCAGTGTGCTATCCATTTGGAGATGGTTTGCTATGAAATGGCCTTGCCCTCTGCCCCTGTAGCAAAGCTGACTAGCAGCTGGTCAGATTTTCTGAACGGTTTAGTCCTGTCAAGGTACAACCTAAGCTGTCTGTGCACATCCAAGGAGTGCAGGATCCTTTCCCATTTATTCTGAGGATTAGGAAAAAAAGGTTGGTAAATGGTTTAAAGGCACAATGGATACTTCCTTGGGCATAAATGATGGGTTAGTCCTGACGGAAACCCTGTCCGTATGGAAGATAATGAAGGGTTCCACAGCCATACGGGCCTGCAACTCAGACACTCTTCTTGCTGAAGTGATGGCTAGAAGTAAGGCTGTTTTCTAAGAGAGGAATTTTAACTCTGCTGTAGCAGCAGGCTCATAAGGGGGCAGCGTGAGCTTCTCTAGTACAAAGTTAAGGCCCTAGGCAGGAGTAGGAGCTCTCCTTGGGGGTCTTAAATTGTAATGAGCTGAGATGGCAGGCATGAATCTTAATGGATGAGAAGGATAGGCCTTTGTGGATCAGCTCTGCTAGATAATTTAGGATTTGAGGTAAGGTGGGCACGGCTGTATCCTTTCCCTAAGACTGGCTCCAAGAACAGTATCTTTTCCACTTTTCTGAATAGGATTTTCTAGTACTAAACCTCCTGGCCTCAAGGATGACATCCAGCACCTGTTTGCTGAGGGTTGCTGGTGATGTATTCAGGGAATAAGATAGGCTGCTAGGTTCAGGGTTTGCGGGTGAGGATGCAAAACCTGGCCCTCCTGCTGGGACAGCAGAGAGGGGGGTCTGATGCATGTGCCAGGGTGGCACTGTTGTCAGACTGCGTAAAAGTGGGTACCAGTGCTGGCGTGGCCAGTCTGGTGCAATAAGGATTGTCCTTGGCTTGTCCTGTTTGATCTTGAGTAGTACTTTCGAAGGAGAGGCAGAGGGAGAAAGGCATAGATTGAAAGTTTTTCCTAAGTAAAGGATAGGGAATCCACTTTCCATGCTTGGCTGTGGGGAGTTCTGGTGCAAAATTGGCTCGATTGATGGTTCTGGGGGGAAGCAACCACCTCTGGTGTCCCCCACCTGTGGATTAGAAACTTGAATGAATTGGGTTCCAGTTTCCACTCGTGCGGGTCCATTAGAATTCTGCTCAAGTCGTCTGCCAGTGAATTTTGCTTGCCTGGCAGGAATTCAGCTTGCAGGTGCACTTGGTTGCTCAAGGCTGTGTTCCACAGACCCATGGCTAACCTGCAGAATGGGCAGAACTAAGTTCCCACCTGCTTGTTTATGTACCACATGACAGTGGTGTTAAAAGTCTTTATCAAGAGATGTCCTGGAAGGATAAGGTATTTGAAGGCTGTCAGTCCATTCTGTACAGCTAACATTTCTTTCTGATTGATATGCAGGTGCATTGGGCTCCATTTGCCTTGAATGCATTTGTATGCCATGTGAGCCCCCCATGCATAGTCTGATGCGTCTGTTACGGGGGGGGGGGGGTTGAGTGAAAGGGAGTCCCTTGTTGTGGTTGGAGGCCTCTGCCCACCAAAGGAACTCTGTCCTTAGGCAAGGAATGATCGGAATCGGTGTTTCCAGGTGCTGAGAATGCTGACAGCAGAGACTTAAGTACCACTGAAGTTTCCTCATATGCAGTCTTGCATATGGAATTAAGAGAATGCTTGAAGCCATGAAGCCTAGAGCTTGCAGTATTTTCTTGCAGATAGCTGGGTTTGGGTGGCCCGTAGTTTGAAGTAATTTGTCAAATAAACCTGCTTTTCTGGAGTGAGGAATGCCATCTGGGAAGTTGTGTTCAAGCTTGCTCCCAGGAATACAATTTCTTGGCTGGGTAGCAGATGTGATTTCTTTTCGTTGATGGTATACCCCAGAGAAGTTATGAGTCTCTTTACAAATATCAGGTGCTGAAGTAACAGTTCCGGACTGTCCGCCTGAATCAGGCAATCGTCCAAGTATGGGTAAATTTGAATGTTTCTCTGCCTGCAGTATGCAATGGCTGGAGCCAGGCACTTTGTGAATACCCTGGGCGCAGTAGATAAGCCAAAGGGAAGTGCAGAGAACTGATAATGCACAGAGCCTGCCCTGAAACCTAGATATTTCCTGCAAGAGTCCCTTATGAGGATGTGCAGCTAAGCTTCTTTTACGTCTAAGGTGACCAGTCAGGAGTCCTTGGCTAGCATAGGCAGCAGCTGTTGGAGTGTAAGCATTTTAAACTTTGGTACCACCAGGAAGGTGTTGAGAATTGACAGATCCAGGATAGGGCGCCAAGAGTTTTCTTTCCTGGGCACCAGAAACAGTCTGGAGTAGAAACGCTGTTCTCTTTGCTCTGTTGGAACAGGTTGAATAGCCTTGATACTGAGAAGAGAAAATACTTGCTTTTGGGCCTCTGCCCACTAATTTGGGGGAAGATCTGGCAATCTGCTTGGGGTTGGCAGTGAATGAAGTAGAATCTGTATCCCTGGGATACAATGTTTAAGACCCAACGGTCCTGTGTAATGTATTCCCAGTTTTTTTGCATGCAGGGCGAGTTTTCCTCCTAGGGGTGCAAGTACTTGGCAATGGCTGGGAAAGATGCAGGAGAAGTCATTGTGAACTTTTTCCATAACAGGGTGGCTTACCACTCCCTGTTTTTGAGGTGGGAGCATTCCATTGTTTAGATCTGTGCATACTCTGAGACTGTAGTCTTTGTGGCCTGTTGCCTGGGTTTGGACTGAGAAGGCCTGGGAGGGCCTGGAAAGAACCAGTTTTTCGTAGGCCAATGCCTACTGAATCTAGGTGGCTGTACCTGTAAGAAATCTTTAACAGTTTGCATAGATTTTCCTTTTTCTCCATCTTTTTAAGATCTTCTTCTGCTTTTGTGCCAAACATTCTTGATTTAATGGAGCATCTAGTAATTTTGTTTTGACATGGAAAGATTTGTTCCTTCAGCCAAGCATGCCTTCTCAGAACAGACCCAGTGACAGCAGCCCTGCAAGATGCTTCTAAGGCATCAAAACCACACTGCAAAGTATGTTTACCAACTCGGTTTGCAGAATGCATTAACTCTTGTAAATCTTTATTTTCTGCACAATCAGTAATCTAAAACATTTTTTGTTTAATTAGTTCCATAATATGCTGCTGGTACTTCAACATGTGAAAATGGCAATTTAAAGCCCTGATGGCAAGAGTTGCAGAGGTGTAAACCTTCTTACCCCATCTGTCTAAAGCCCTAGAATCCCTGTCCGAAGGGGTAGGGTTTTTGGCTGTAGTAACCAAAATACCTTTAGGTCCCTGGGAAATGGTCTCTGATCCGCAGTAGGATTTTTAAAGAGAAATTTGTGAGAGTCAGGTACTCTGTAGTACCGGTCAGGCTTTCTAGGAGCTGGAGGTAAAGTATCAGGAGTAAGACTTGATTCCATGAAGACATCATCTACAATATCCAGGACAGGAAGTATAGGCTAGAGGCCTGTGCTGAGGCAAGTTTAAAAATTCCCCAAGTCTCTTTTTTGACTGAGGGTAGTCCTGGCATTCCCAGCAGAAATGTTCCCTTAGGGTATGCAAGGTTTCACCGAAAGAAAAGTACTCTGGAGGGGAGGCAGAAGGAATGGAATCCTCTGCATCTGAATCCTCATAGGTGGATAAGGGTATGTCCTGGTAATCAGAGGGGTCTCACAGTCATCGGACTCATGGTCTGTAGAATCAAAAGGAAAATCAATTATTTGTCTTTTAGAGGGGGAAGGCTGGCTTCCCCTAATTAAAGTAATAAGGTCTTCAGCCATTCTAAACATTTGTTTCTGAGGCATGGGAGCTTGAGAATGCGCTTTGGTTATCGGCTTCCTAGGTGTAAGTGCGAACTGTGGGCTTGAGAAATTCGGTAGTTTTAGTCAAAAACAAAGTAGTCTGTTTAATACGAACATCGGAAGGCCTGAGCACTCCCTCAGAAGCCGGTGCCTGCACAGCGGCTCCGTTCCCATCCAAGGTAGAGACATCCGCAGGTTCCACAGTTGAAGAAGCATCTCGCAGCATATTGGACTCCGAATGGGTCTTAGTAGAGGCCTGCGAATCTGTAGAAACGGTTAAGCGCCTCAATGAGTAACGGTGGACTGGCGACTAGCTTAAAGGAAGCATCGTCGGCAGTTATGCGGTCTGTCTCTGTCTTTATCCTTACGCTTTTTCGGAAGATCGGTAGTCGGAAGGCTTAACAAAGCCATTTTGGAATACAGAGAAAAAGAGCAAAAGAATTTAGCGACAAAGATAGCTAGACGACGAATAGTTTGGGCACTGAACAAGGCACATGGTCTGGGCCTAAACAGGTGACGCAGTAAGAATGAAAATCTCTGTGAGGTATTTGCTTTCCACAGGCAAGACAATTGTTAACTTTTTCTGACATCGGTTAGAGCAAGAAAAAAGGATCCCCAATGAGGTACTTAGCTTTAGAAGACTTCAGGTTTGAAACTCGAAAATTGAAAATTTCAAATAGCGGCCGACCTCCACTTGCGAACCGCTTCTGCATCGGGTTCCTGTGCGGCAAGAAGAGCTGATGTAATAGCGTCGGCTACATGTTTTATACCCCCTGATGTCATGGAAGAGGCAACAGCATCAGACACAGAAATCCCAAGACTCTGGTATTCGGGCCGACTGAGGGCTACCTGCAGGCAGACAACCCAAGTGTGATGACTGCAACAGTGAAACATGAAAAACATCTGCCCAGTCAGACAGTGGACTAGGTAGAGCCAATTGATATCTTCCAGACCGGTAAAAATGCCATAGACTGCCCAGTGTGACTGGTAAAATGCCATAGACTGCCCAGTGTGACTATAAACTAGGAGGTGCCCTATGGTACCCCATAGACAGGTGAAAAGGAATGCAGTGGGATAGGTGGGAGGGAAGGAGTACTGCAACATGGAAGAGAAGGATATCTATGGTTATGATAAAATTTTACACAACTATTCTATGTCCTTCTATTCCCACGTTGCAGTATTCTTACTGTGGGAGAGTACTAACAGCTTGGGAAGGGTGAAGGGTGGAGGTAGAGGTAGCCGATTCCAGAAATCCCTGCAGGATTACCCTAGCGAAACCTGCTCTGGAGATGTGATCCAATTTGTAGTGTCTGGTAAATGTGTGTATAGTTGTCCAGGTGGCTGCCTCCAGTATGGAGGCTGTGTCTAGGCTCCTGAAGAAGGCCTTGGAGGATACTACAGCTTTAGTAGAGTGCGCTCTTACCCCCTGAAGTAAATCCTTGCCATGGTAGGAGTAGCAGAAGCAAATAGTTTTTCCTGATCCAACAGGACATAGTTTGTTGTTTGGAGACTGCCTTACCCAGGGCCCTGGGTTTGAAATGATACAAAGAGCTGATTAGATTTTCTAATGGTCTTAGCTTTGTCCAGGTAACTGCCCGTGAACATCCAGGGAATGGAGAATTCTCTCGCTGTCATTGGTAGGAGAGGGAAAGAAGATGAGCAGGTGAATGGACTGATTTAATGATAGCTCGTTGACCACTTTGGGCATGAAGGAAGAGTTGGTGTGCAGGGATACGCTATCTTTGTGGAAGATAGTATGTGTGTGTGTGGGGGGGGGGGGGCATGCCATGAGAGCCTGTAACTCTAATACCCTTCTGGCTGAGGTGAGAGCTACCAGCAGGATTGTTTTCCATGTGCACATTTGTAGTGATACAGAACTAGCTGGGTCAAATGGGGCCAGTGTATGTTTTTCCAGGATAAAGTTTAGGTCCCAAGGCAGTGGTATAGGCTTCCTCTGTGGTCTGATGTGCAAGACCCCCTTCAGGAACAATTTAACATTTAGCCTGGAGAGTAAAGGAGGGTCTAAGGGTAAGCACGCAGAGAAAGCAATAAGGTACATTTTCACAGATGAGTATGAAAGGCCTGCCTTGATAAGCTCACATACATACGCTAGAACAAGAGGTACATCCGCTAGAAAGGGATCCCTAAAAGCCTTTGGAGACACCATTTGGAGAATCTTTCCCATTTTAGAATGTAGGATCTCCTTGTATTACGTTTCCTGGTCTCCCTCAGGACTGAAAGCATGTCTTGAGAGTAGTGGTGTCTGAAGGGTATTAAAAGTTCATCACTCAGAGTGTTAAGACACAGCATCTCCAGATGAAGGTGGATGAGAGCTCCTTTCTGCTGTGCGAGTACGTCCACCTTGTGAGGTAACTTGTGGTGACTGCCCTTGGCGAGGGATAATAGAAGGAGGAACCAATGCTGCCTTGGCCAACAGGGAGTCACCAGCAATATTTTTCGATTTTCCCTCCTGATTTTCAGGACGACTTTTTGAAAGAAAGGAAAGGCATACAGAAATCATCCCTTCCATGAGATGGTGAAGGTGTCCACTCTCTAGGCTAGAGGGGAGTGGGTCCTTCATACAGAATTCTCTCAGTTGTCTGTTTTGGGGGGAGGCAAAGTCTATTTCAGGTGTGCCCCACTGGGGGACAATGTCTAGAAAAACTTCTCTGTGCAGCATCCATTTGTGGTGCATAGAGAATGATCTGCTGAGAGCATCCGCTTGGTGGTTGTCTTGGGATGGGATGTGGGCTGCCTGCAGAGATAAACTGTTTTGTGAGGCTAGGTCCCAAATCTGCATTGCCAGCCTGCAGAGGAGGTAAGACTTGGTCCCCCCCCTGTTTGTTGATGTACCACATGACCGTTGTGCTGTCTGTGAAGATTTGAAGGGGGCCTGGCTGTAGAAGGGGGAGAAAGGCTTTTAGGGCTAAATGAACTGCAGTTATCTCCCTTATGTTGATGTGTTTTTTCAGGGGGTGTGACTACCAGTGTTCTTGCACCTTGAGGCCTTCATGGTAGCCCCCCAGCCCAGATCTGAGGCATTTGTGTGCATATGTTGAATCTGTGTAGGTGGTAGGAGGGGAAGGCCTGGGTTTCATTTGAACCTGTTGAATTCACCACTGTAGTTCTGATTTGAGGTAGGGTAGGAAGGGGAGCTGGAAGTCTAGAGGGTGGCTGTGTTGGGAACATACATTCTTTAAATACCATTGTAGCTTCCTTATGTGCATCCTGGCTAGTGGAAACATGGGAACAGTGGCTGCCATAAGACAATACATTTGCAGACATTGGACCCAACCCAGTTTGGCTTCGTCAAGGGCAGATCATGCCTTTTGAACTTGGTCGACTTCTTCGAAACAGTCACCAAGGCCATTGATGAGGGAAAGGCAGTCCATACAGCCTACCTTGACCTTGCAAAGGCTTTCGACACAATACCCCACTCTGGTATTGTAGAAAAACTTACCAGCTTAAATGTAAACCCATATGTCACAAGATGGGTTGCAAACTGGTTAAGGACAGAACCCACAGGGTTAGAGTTGCTGGCGCTATGTCAGACTCCAAGACGGTCACAAGTGGTGTCCCACAGTGCTCGGTCCTTGGCCCCCTGTTGTTCGGCATCTACTTCTCAGAAGTACAGGCCAACATGGGAGGACTTTGGCTGACAAAGTTTGCAGACGACTGCAAACTGGGCGCCATAGTGGAAAGTGCATCGGACACGGATATCCTTCAGAAGGGACTCACGGAAAGAGATAGCTGGTGCCAGAGCCATGGCCTGAAGTTAAACGCCAAAAAATGTATAGTCATACCTTTCGGGAAAAACAAGGTAACCCCAAGCTAACATATAGGTGGCAATCCACTAAGCACAGAAGAGGTTATCAGGGACCTGGGGACCCAGGTTGACAGTGGCCTTTCTTTTGACACTCATGTTGCTAAAGTGGTTAGAAAGAACTTCTACATTGCCCACCTGATCATGAAGGATTCACATCCAGATCTAGTGAGGTCATTGTTCCCCTGTACTCTTCACTTATCAGACCAATGATCGAAAGTACAATGCCCCATTCGGGATGTATCTCACCCGACATCTGCAGCAATTGGAGAGACCCCAAAAGTTCCTCACCAAAAGGATAAAGGGACTCCAAAATCTGTCATATGCTGCCAGATTGAAGAAACTCCAGCTCTATTCAGTCGCATACCGTCTGCTCAGAGGTGACATGTGCCTGACATACAAGGCCATGTCCAACCCGGAATTAATGGACATGCTCCACCTCAAAAAATCCAAATCCACCAAAACCACTAGAGCAAGCGACTTAAACCTTAGCACGGATATAAATAGGACGTGCTGGAGGGATAACATACAAGGCCATGTCAAACCCAGATTTGATGAATATGCTTCACCTCAAAAAATCTAGATCCGTCAGAGCCACAAGGGCGGGAGACTTAAACCTCGACACGGCTATTAATAGGACGTGCTGGAGGGATAGATTCATCACCCAAAGACTCCCTATGCTGTGGAATAAAATCCCGGTATATGTGAGGCAGAGCACCTCGCTGGCCTTGTTCAAGAGAAATCTTGACCAATGGATGGGAGATCGCAGATATACCCCAGGGATTACCTCAGTGTCACTGCTCGACAGAGGCACAGCAAAATAATGGGTATAGTTCCCCATACTAAAGGGGTGGCGTAAGCCACAAAACTATGGGCTAGGCTTGTAAATGCCCTCGGGCAGATAGTCTAGTATGAACCTATGAACTCAGAGACTCCCTATGCTGTGGAATAAAATCCCGGTCCATGTGAGGCAGAGCAGCTCGCTTGCTCTGTTCAAGATAAATCTTGACCTGTGGATGGGAGATCGTAGGTTTACCCCGGGAATCATCTCTGTGTCACTGCTGTACAGAGGCACAACAAACTAATGGGCACAGTATTTTTTCATATAAGGGGTGGCGTAAGCCACAAAATTTTGGGCTAGGCTTATAAATGCCTTAGGGCAGATAGCCTAGTATAAACCTATGAACCTATACACTTACCATAAATGTAGATATTTGAGTGTATTCACTGTTGCAGTCATTACATTTGGGTTATATGCATGCAGGTAGCCCTCAGCTGGCCTGAATATCAAAGTCTTGGGTACTGCGTCGCATGCGGTCTCTTCTTCCATGACATCAGGTCGTCAGGGGTATACAACATGCAGCCAACGCCATTACATCAGTTTTTCTTGCCCCAGATATCAGGTGCCCCCATAATGGAAAGTAATTATATGTTAGATTACACCTCCAACAAAAAGCAAATACACCAGAAAGCTGAAAAGCACTAAACAAGAAGAAAGGTATAGCCAAAAGACGTCAGGGGGCTGGAGGGAGGGTAACCAGAACTGCAACAGTGAATACACTCTAACATCTACATTTATGGTAAGTGTACACAACTGTACTATGTTCTTCATGTTTCACTGTTGCAGTCATTACATTTGGGTTGATTCCCAAAGCTAAGGAAGGGAGGAGGCATTTAGAGAGCATTAGGACCAGCTATTAAGCCCTGCAAAACTGCAGTGGCAAAACCAGCTCTGGATTTAAAAAAATAAGCATGTGGTAATACCTGGTGAAGGTATGGACAGAGCTCCAAGTAGCAGCTTCTAGGATGTCACTGGTAGGAACACCTCTGAGAAAGGCTATAGAGGTAGATGCAGCACTGGTGGAATGTGATCTTATTCCCTGTGGGGTGGGTTTTCCATGGTGCTTATAGCAGAAATGAATGCAGTGGCCTATCCACTTAGAAATGGTTTGCTTTGAAATGGCCTTCCCCTCTGCCCCTGCAGCAAAGCCAACTAGCAGCTGTTCAGATTTTCTGAAAGACTTAGTCCTGTCCAAATAAAATCCAAGTTGTCTGTGCACGTCCAAAGAGTGCAGTATTCGTTCTCCTTTGTTTTGTGTATTTGGGAAAAAACGTAGGCAAATTAATGGACTGATTACGGGCCACACTAGACACCACATTGGGCATAAAGGAAGGATTGGTCCTGAGGGACACCCTGTCTGCATGGAAGATGATGAAGGGCTCCACTGCCATGAGGGCCTGTAATTCAGACACTCTTCTAGCTGAAGTGATGGCTAGAAGGAAGGCTGTTTTCCAAGAAAGGAATTTCGACTCTGCAGTTGGCTCAAAAAGAGGGAGAGTGAGCTTTTTCAAAACAAAGTTAAGGTCCCAGGCTGGAGTACGGGCTCTCCTGGGTGGTCTTCAATTTTTGGCCCCTCTGAGGGATTGCTTTAGCAGGGGATGAGAAGAGGGGTGGTTCAGTATTATAATATGCTGAGATGGCAGAGGCATGAATTTTAATTGACGAGAAGGAAAGGCCCCTGTGGAGCATCTCTGTTACGTTCTGAAGAATATGAGGTAAGCTGGGCACAGTTGTGCCCATCCCCCGAGTCTGGCTCCAGGATCATTATCTTTTCCACTTTTCAGCATAGGATTTTCTAGTACTAGGCCTCCTTGCCTCCAGAATGACATCTAGCACCTGCTTACTGAGGGATGTTATTGGAGAGCTCAAGGAATTAGCCAGGCTGCAAGGGTTCAGAGTTTGAAGCTGAGGGTGCAGAATCTGGCCCAATGGCTGGGATAGCATGGAAGAGGTCTGAGGGCAGGTGCCATGGTTCCAGCAGTGACATACTGCGCAAGAGGGTGTACCAATGCTGGCGTGGCCAGTCTGGTGCAATCAGTATTGTCCTTGGTTTGTCCTTTTTGATCTTTAGTAGAACTTTTGAGAGAAGAGGCAGAGGGGGAAAGGCATAAACTGAGAGGCTTTCCCAGGTGAAGGACAGGGCATCCACTTTCCAAGCTTGACTGTAGGAAGTCCTTGTGCAGAATTTGTCCAACTGGTAGTTCTGAGGAGAGACAAACAGGTCTATCTTTGAATTCTCCCATTTGTTTCTCAAAAGATTGAATATCTTTGGTTCCAGTTTCCACTCCTGTGGGTCCATGAGATTTCTGCTTAGGTCTGCCAGTGAATTTAGCTTGCCTGGCAGGAATTGAGCTTGTAGGTGCACTTAGTAACTCAAGGCTGTGTTCCACAGAGCCATGGCTAATCTGCAGAGAGGGTAGGAGTGGACCCCCCCCCCCCGCTCGTTTATGTACCACATCACAGTGGTGTTGTCTGTCTTTACCAATAGCTGTCCTAGAAGAATGTGGTCCTTGAAGGTTGTCAGGGAATTCTGTACAGTTAACCTTTCTTTTTGATTGATATGCAGTTGCATCTGACTCTGGTTCCATTTGGCCTGAATGCACTGCCCTGTCAAATGAGCCCCCCATGCATAGTCTGATGAGTCTGTTAGGGTTTGGATGGCAGGGGGTAGAGTGAATGGGAGCCCCTTGTGGTAGCAGGCCTCTGCCCACCAAAGGAACTCTGTCTTTATACAAGGAATGATAGGAATCATTGATTCCAGGTCCCGAGAATGTTGACACCATAGGCTTTTTGGATACCACTGTAGTTTCCTCATATGCAGTCTTGCATGTGGAATTAGTAGAATGCAAGAGGACATGAACTCCAGGGCTTGCAGGGTTTTCCTTGCAGATTGCTGGGTCCTTGTGGCCAATAGTTTGAAGTACGCTGTCAAATAAACTTGTTTCTCTGGCGTGAGGTAAGCCATCTGGGAAACTGTGTTCAAGCTTGCCCCCAGGAATACAATTTGTTGGCAGGGTACTAGATGAGATTTCTTTTTGTTTATGGTGTACCACAGTGAGGTTAGAAGTTTCTTTACAAATGCCAGATGTTTTAGTAGCCTGTCCTAGCTTTCTGCCTGAAGAACTACCCCATGGGTGTATACCTTCTTACCCCATATGCAAAAGCCAGGGTACCTTTTTGGCTGGGTTTGTATAGGTCCAATGCCCCAGGTCCAATAACCTAGCACCTACCTATGAACCTATGAATTAGACAATCATCCAGGTATGGGTATATTTGAATATTTCTTTGCCTGCAAAATGCAATGCCTGGAGCTAGACACTTTGTGAATATCCTGGGCGCAGTAGATGAGCCAAAGGGAAGTGCAGAGAACTGATAGCGCATAGAGCCTGCTCTGAAGTGTAGGTATTTCCTGCAAGATTCCCTTATTGGGATGTGCAGGTATGCTTCCTTTAAGTCTAAGGTCGCCAACCAGGCATCTTTGCCTAGCATAGGAAGCAGCTGTTGAAGTGTTAGCATTTTGAATTTTGGGATTACCAAAAAGGTGTTTAGAATGGAGAGGTCCAGGATAGGACGCCAGGAGCTGTCTTTTCTGAGTACCAGGGAAAGTCTCGAGTAAATACTTGCCCCCTTTCTTCTGCTGGGACAGGTTGAATAGCCCTGATACCTAGAAGAGAAAGAACCTGCTGTTGAGTCGCTGCCCACTGATGTGGGGGTAGGTCTGGCCAACCGTTTGGGGTTTGTTGTGGAAGTAGAATCTGTATCCCTGGAAAACTATATTTAAAACCCATTTGTCCTGGGTAATGAGTTCCCAGTTTTTTGCATGCAGGGCGATCTGTCCCCTAACGGAAAAGGCAGTTCAGCAGGGCTTGGAAGGTTTAAGGTTAGGTCATTGTGACATTTTTCCATAGGGGAGTTGTCTTACTACTTCCAGCTTTGGAAGTGGAAACCCCCCACTGCTTAGGCCTGTGAGTACCTTGAGAATGTAGCCTACGTGGTCTGCTGTTCCTGGGTTTGGACTGAGGAGGCCTGGAAGAGACAGGAAAGAACCTATTCTTAGAAGGCCAGTGCCTACTAAATCTAGGAGGCTGTACTTGCAGGAAATCTTTAACGGTTTGCATAGATTTAGCTTTTTCCTCCATCTTTTTAAGGACAACTTCTACTTTGTTGCCAAACAGGCAGTCTTGGGTAAAGGAAGCATCCAGTAATTTAGCTTTAACATGATCTGGCAGATTTTGCTCCTTAAGCCAAGCATGCCTTCTAAGTACAGACCTGGTGACAGCAGCCCTGCAAGATGCTTCTAAAGAGTCAAAACCACACTGCAAAGTATGTTTACCAACTTGTTCAGCAGAATGCATCAAATCCTGTAATTCTTTATTTTCAGCACAGTCAGGAATCAACATAATTTTCTGTTTAAGTAGCCCCATAATATGCTGTTGATACTTTAACATATGTAACTTTTAGTTATGTACTTACCATAACTTCGGATGTATGGGATCCATCTCGCCTACATTCATAACTGATGGGTTCGGAGCCGATCCATCGGCTCCGACTCGGCCACTATACAATAGAAAGAAGTCTCTAATTGGCTGGGCTACCGCTTATCCCAGAATGCACCATGCCTGCTTCCCCAGATCTTGTTTGTTCACTTTCATACCTACATCCAGACACAGAAACATAATAGCAACTGTAACAAACTAAAGTCCTTCAAGAGAAAGAACTCAGTAGTAGCAACATTTCCTCTAAATCCAATGGGAAGGGGGAAGGAGGGGCAGTGCAGTATGAATGTAGGCAAGATGGATCCCATACGTCCGAAGTTATGGTAAGTACATAACTAAAAGATGTAATGGGATCCTATCTCGCCTACATTCATAACTGATGGGACAGCATCCCTAGCACCTAAATCCCGGGTGGCTCATTGGAAAACACTCCTGAGAACTGTGGAACCAAAGGAAGCTCTACCTCGAGAAGCCACATCTATCTTGTAATGAGAAATCAAGGTGTGCAGAGAAGTCCAGGTAGCGGCCGCACAGATATCATCTATCGATAATTTGGAGTGGAATGCTACAGAAGTAGCCATTGCCCTGGTAGAATGAGCCTTAACTGGGAATGGTAGCTCCTTGCCAGACTGTGAATAGATGAAGGAGATGCAATCTTTAATCCATTTGGCTATGGTGGTTTTAGCCACCGGTTGACCCAACCTATTTTCCGCAAAGGACACAAACAGCTGATCTGAGTTCCGTGTCTGATTGGTCCTACTTAAATAAAAACGCAGTTGTCTGTGAACATCCAACTGATGGAAAATATATTCTGCGCTATTAGAGAATTTAGGAAAAACACAGGAGCTCCAAGGATTGTTGAATGCATAAGGGGGATGCTACCTTGGGCAAGAAAGAGGGATTTAACTTGAGAGACACTCTGTCTTTGTGAAAAATCAAATAAGGGGGATTAGAACAGAGAGCCTGAAGCTCTGAGACCCGCTTGGCAGAGGTTATTGCCACCAAAAAGGCTGTTTTCCAAGATAGAAATTTTAAATCACAAGTAGCTGCTGGTTCAAAGGGACGGGCAGTTAAAGAAGCTAGAACCATATTCAGATCCCAAGGGGGCACAGGATGGGCTATTGGGGGCCGAAGGAGCCACGCTCCTTTAAGGAAAGATTTGAAAAGCCTGTTTGCCATTAAGGAAGGCTCAAAAGAGACATGAAAATTAGAGATAGCCGCCAGTTGGACTTTAATTGTGGAAACTGAAGAGCCCAAATGAAACAAGGAAGCCAGGTATTCCAAAACCTGAGGTACTGGGGTGGTAAGGGGATCTATACCTCGTTGCTGGGCCCAAATAGCAAACCTCTTCCACTTACTGGAATATAGTTTAATAGTGGAAGGTTTGTGAGAAGAGGACAATATGTGGATGACGTCTGGAGAGAGAAAATTATGTCTGACTAAGGTTGGAAGTGGAGTAACCAGGCTGCCAACCTCAAGGACCTGAGGGATGGATGAGACTGTCCCAACTGATGAGTTAACAGGTCGGGCACTAGGTCCAGAAACCATGGTCCCTCCACCGCATACCTCAGAAGGAAGGGGAACCAAACCTGACAAGGCCAGTATGGAGCGATCAGAATCATGTCGCTTCCCAGATAAATCGCCTTCTGTATCACCTTTGGGAGAAGGGGAACTGGAGGGAAGGCGTAAAGTAGACCGGGGGGCCAACTGTGGGCTAGGGCGTCCCTGGGAATCTGTCCCTGAGAGGGAGTCAGAGTGAAGACCTCGCTGCATTTTGCATTGTGAGGGCTGGCAAACAAGTCGCAACAAGGGAGGCCCCACTTGGCGAAGATGTTTGCAGCCACCCTGTCGCTGAGGGACCACTCGTGAAGCAACAGGAGGGTCCTGCTCAGCCTGTCTGCAATCACATTGGATTTCCCCGGAAAGTGCGTTGCAAGAAGGAAACGCTGGGTAGAAATCGCCCAATGCCACACTCTCATGGCCTCTCGGCAAAGAGGGTAGGATCTGGTTCCTCCTTGCTTGTTTATGTACCAGACTACCGACATGTTGTCGGATAGAATCGCAATAGTGCCCTGGGGGAGAACATGATGAAGTGCTTGCAACACCAGTAGCACCGCTCTCATTTCCAGGATATTGATATGTAAGTGCGTTTCGTGAGCCTGCCACGTACCTTGGACAGATCTGTCCAGATAATGCCCCCCCCACCCTATCTGAGAGGAGTCCGTGGTCACCGTGGCGACGGGAGGCTGAAGGGCAAAGGGTCGCCCTTGGTCCAGGTTGGACCGAAGCAGCCACCAACGTAGGTCCCGACGGCAAATTTCCGTAATCTGGACTAAGTGGTTCAAGGGGAGATCCTGAAAAGACCATTGAACCGACAGTAGCCATTGCGGCACCCGCATGTGCAGCCTGGCTAAAGGGACTAGTAGAACAGTCGAAGCCATCGTGCCCAATAACTGCAGAATCAGTCTGGCCTGAACTCGTGATCTGGGTAGCAAGATTTGAACCTGAGACCGCAGGACCTGAATCCTTTCTACTGGCAAGAATGCCCGCATTCTTCTTGTGTCTAACTCTGCGCCTATAAAGGTAATACGCTGAGACGGCTGTAGCACAGATTTTCCCCAATTGAACGTGATACCTAATGAATGACCCAAACGGACTGTGGTCATAAGCGCTCAAACTAATAGATGCTTGGTGGTGGCAGTAAGGAGCCAGTCGTCTAGATAGGGAAACACTTGGAATCCTAGGCTTCTCAAGTGAGATGTCACTACTGCCAGACACTTGGTGAACACCCTGGGGGCTGTGGTGAGACCAAAGGGCAGTGCTCGGAACTGGAAATGACTGGTTCCCAGGCGGAAGCGTAAGTGACTCCTGGACTCTTGCCTTATCAGGATGTGATAGTAAGCGTCCTTGAGATCTATGGAGCACATCCAGACATCCTTCTCCAATAACGGGAGAATGGACTGAAGGGTGACCATTCGGAATTTGGATTTTTTTATAAAGCGATTCAGTGATTTTAGGTCCAAAATGGGCCTTAAGTCCCCTGTCTTTTTTGGCACCAAAAATAGTCTTGAGTAAGTTCCTGATCCGATCTGGTCGGCGGGGACAGGCTGGATGACTCCATTTCTTAGCAGCTTTGAGACCTCGACCGCTGCTTGATCCCGCTGACTGGGTGGCACATCTGGGATTTTCCTCATAGGAGGAGGGGGCTTGATGAAAGGGATGAGATGGCCTCCGGTTATGGTTCGGAGCACCCACTGATCCTTGGTGATAGATTCCCAAGCCTGTGGGTGTTCCAGCGACTCGACTGGCTCCGGAGATGCGCAGTCGGGCCACGTCTCAGGGACGTTGAGTGTAGGATGGACCACGAAAGGAATCGCGGTCTCCAGAATTTCGGGGGCCTCTGCCGCCTCTGGGACGGCGTCTTCCTGAATCCCCCCCCTGCCTCTAGAGGGGGGAATCACTCGAGTAGGGAAAGACCTTTGAGATTTTTTGAACCACATTTTCCCTCCTCTCTGGGCCTTGGGGTAAGGTCTAGAGGGAGCGGAAAAACGGGCCCCGACGGCAGTCAAGGTCTTGCCCTCCTGCTCGCATCGAGTCAGTGTGTCCTTCACCTTGGATCCAAACAAGGAGGACCCATCAAAGGGGGCGTCGGTGAAGGAAGACTTAAACGCCTCCGCAAAGGGACACAAGCGTAACCAGGCGTGTCTTCTGAGAGCCACGCCTGTTCCTCTCTACTCGCCCTTCGCCGCATATGAGATGAGCCTCATGGACGAGTTGACTATCGAAGATAGGGTAGTCATCTGGGCGCCAACAGTTTGGGCTAACGCCTCAGGAAGGTTACCCATAAGAGACTCACCTAACTCTTTGAGGAGGTCTCTTTGGAGCCTGGTAAAATGACAAAGATAATTCAGCGACCGCAGGGTAAAGGCCGCTGAAGAGAGGGTACGCTTCCCGTACCTGTCCATGCTCCTGGAATCCTTAATAGGAGGGTGAATAGACGTTGAAGCCTCTGCCACGTCCTGTTGAGTGGCAGATGCCACCACCATCGCATCTACTGCAACTCCTTTTGTCAAAAATTCCTTTTCAGGAGGGGCTGAAAGAAACTTGTTAGGCCTAGCAGGTACCGGTTCCACAGAGTCAGGGTGTTCCCACACCCCTCGAGAAACTAAATCCAGCAATTTATCGGAGGGTGGAGACACCCAGGAGGTGGAGGGCTGGGCCCCAAAAGCCTCGAGGAAAACTGACTCCTCTGCGGAAGGGTTTTGGACTGCCAATCGCCTCTCTGTCTCAAGAGCTCGAGGATATCTGAGAATGAGACGTCATCCGAGGACGATTTAGGGGACCCCTCCGCATCATCGAGGTCAGTATCTGATGTGATAGACTCATCCTGGGAGTCAACGTGCTTCCTCTTGCACAATTTTTTCCTTGGAGGTTCATCTGAAGCGGAATCAGAAGGACCCCCCGGGAGAAGGGAACCCTCCAAGGGGGTATCCTCAGGCTCTGGGGCCCCGCTGTCGTGGGGGTGAGTTACACCAGAAGCACCAGTTCCCAAGTCTAGGGACGGTGAAGTAGAGACTTGCTGAGCCGGGAAGGACCTGGCCAGCGCACTCCTCATGGCCTCAAAGGCAGGACCTCCAGACTCTACAGAGGACACCGGCTGAGAGACCACTATAGTACCGGGAGACTAGGCACCGAAGCTACCAGTTCCAAGGTGTTCACCTCGGCCCCGACCGAGGAAATCCCGGTACCGAACCCTGACGCTGAAGACAGGGTAAGAATGATGGTCGGAACAGAGAGGCTCCGAGGGAGTCTCGGTTCCGACTGGACAACTCCGCTCCGCTCTACCATCACCGACTCCAACGGCTCCGAGGAGGTTGGAGCAGGAATCGGGTGTGTCGAAGTGGGAACTGCCAAGTGGGCTGGAGCCGAGACCATTTTTGCAAAGACCGGGGACTGGAAAAGCCTCTGGATAACTCTGTCCAAATCTGAATCAGACAATCTGGAGGATTTAGAGGAAACAGATGGGGCCCGAGACGACTTCTCTCTCGGCTCTGACAGACCAGGGGACTGGCTCCGAAACGGCTCCAACACTATTGGCACCGGATCCCGAGCCGTATGTATAAGTATCGGCGCCGAAGGAGACTTCGGGGCCGAGGGAGGAGAGTCTGAGCTGCACACCTCCAACGGCTCCGAGACCAAAGGAGCCGAAGCAGGTGATTCGCCTCTCAATCCCCCAACCTGCGGCTCCGACACCAATGGAGCTGAGGAAAGAGGTATCGAGGAAGACCCTTCCTCCCGAGGCTCCGAAGCCATTGGAGCCGAGGAAGAAGAGGTCGACCTATGCTTTTTGGAAGTCGGTTCCGACGGACTGGTCGGAGCCGACGACCTTTTCTTTTTAGAAGCTGGTGAGGAGGGAGAAGCCAAAGCTTCCTCAAAGGAGGGCTTAATAAGGTCCTTAAGAATCAATTTATTTTTACGTTCTTGAAGGACCCTAGAGGAAAAAGCATGACAGACACTACGTTTCCTGCAAATGTTTCGGTCGCAAACAATATACACAAACAGCATGGCTATCTGTAATAGACATTTTGTAATTGCACTTGGTGCATTTTTTAAAACCAGACTTTTGTTCCTTAGACATCGTAGGACACCACAATCTTTTATCCACACAAGAACAATAACTTTAAAGTAGGGCTCGAGCCCTTGACTCAGAAATGGGACTGGCCCGAGCTACAGAAAAAGCAAACGGACAGAAGCCCTCTAACTAAAAACGGGCTTAAAACACAACTCCAGTAGCAAAATTCACCACATTAACTCACAAATAAGGGCAAGGGCCCTCTAACTTAAACGGGCCTTGCCCGGTAAATAAATAAAATTTCAATCACACTGAAAAAGTTTAACACACACACACAAAAAGCTGTTAAAAAGTACAGTTTTGTACCTACCATAAATGTAGATGTTCGAGAATCACCATTGCTGCAGTCATGACCTATGGGTAGTCCGCTGTCCTCGGTCGGCCCGAATACCAAAGGGCTAGGACTGGCGTCGGACACTGTCACCTGAAGCTGATGTCAGAACGTAGCAGTATAAATGCGCATGACCGACGCCATATCCTCAGTCTTTCTTGCCCCAGATGTCAGAATGCATAAAACAGAACCCAAAACCCCAACCTAACAAGGGGGAAGGCGGGAGGGAAAATAGGACTGCAGCAATGGTGATCCTCGAACATCTACATTTATGGTAGGTACAAAACTGTACTATGTTCTTCGTCTCCCATTGCTGCAGTCATGACCTATGGGTAGAATCCCAAAGCAAAGGAAGAGGGAGGCTGGTAGCCTAAATAGCATTAGGAGCTGCTAAAATGCCCTGTAAAATTGCAGTGGCAAACCCAGCCCTAGATCTGGAGTAAAGGGGTAAATGATAGTGCTTTGTAAAGGTATGTACAGAACTCCAAGTAGCTGCCTCCAAAATATCCTTAGTAGCTACCCCTCTCAAAAAGGCAGTAGAAGTGGCAGTAGCCCTAGTAGAATGAGGCCTGATCCCAACTGGAACACTCTTTCCATGGTGAGAATAACAAAAAGCAATACAGTGGCCAATCCACTTAGAAATAGTTTGTTTCGAAACAGCTTTCCCTTGTGAACTCAAAGCAAAAGAAACAAATAACTGTTGAGACATCCTGAACTCCTTGGTTCTGCTCAAATAATACCTTAACTGCCTGTGCACATCCAAGGAATGCAAAACTTTTCCCCCTTTATTCTGGGGATCAGCATAAAAAGTAGGCAAATGTATAGATTGGTTCAATGCCACATTAGAAATCACCTTAGGCATGAAAGTAGGGTTAGTCCGCAAGGAAACTCTGTCCTTATGGAAAATCAAAAAAGGTTCCACTGCCATGAGAGCCTGTAATTCAGATACCCTTCTAGCAGAAGTAATGGCCAACAAAAAAGCAGTTTTCCAAGACAAAAACTTCAACTCAGATGTAGCTGCAGGTTCAAAAGGAGGCAGAGTCAGCTTCTCCAAAACAAAATTAAGATCCCAGGAAGGAGTAGGAGCTCTACGTGGGGGTCTTATATTTTTTGCCCCTCTAAGAAACTGTTTAAATAAGGGATGTGAAAATAAAGGAGGGTCACAATCATAGTGAGCCGAAATAGCTGCAGCATGTACTTTCACAGAAGAAAAAGACAAACCCTTGTCCAGTAATTCAGTAAGATACTGAAGTGCATAACTCAAATTAGGAAATGAAACATCAAAGCCTTTTGCTGAGCTCCAAAGTAAAAATCTCTTCCATTTGTCAGCATAAACCTTTCGAGTGCTAGGCCGCCTGGCTTCCAAAATAACATCCAAAACTTGTTTAGGGAGCTGAAGGCCCTCCTGCTCTAAAACAGAATGCGCCAAGCTGTTAGTTGCAGGGACTGAACCCTGATATTGAGGAAATGATTGTTTACCTGAGATAACAAGTGAGGAATCTGCGGTAGTGGCCAAGGTGCCCCGTGAATTAAACTCCTCAACAGAGGGTACCAATGCTGACGTGGCCAATCCGGTGCTATAAAAATCATGCAAGGCTTTTCCCTCCTGACTGTCAAAAGTACCTTGGGAAGAAGAGGCAAAGGTGGATAGGTATAAACGTGAAGGTTGCTCCAACTGAAGGATAGAGCATCTATTTTCCAGGCTTTTGGATGGAACAGCCTTGTGCAAAATTTTGGCAGTTGGAAATTCAGAGGAGAAGCGAACAGATCTATGTCTGGAGTACCCCAAGCCATGGTTAACTGAAGAAACACCTGAGGGTCCAACTTCCATTCGTGAGGATCCACAATCTGCCTGCTCAGAACATCTGCTAAAGAATTCTGTGTTCCTGGCAGAAACTGTGCCCGAAGAGTGATGTGCAATTTCAGAGCAGTTTCCCATAATATCATTGCTTGTCTGCAAAGAGGGTAAGAATGAGTTTCCCCCTGCTTGTTGATGTACCACATGACAGTGGTGTTGTCTGTTCGAATCAACACCTGTCCGGGTTGAAGTATGCTCTTGAATGCTTCCAATGCAAATTGAACTGCCAGCATCTCTTTCATGTTGATAAGCAGGTGAAGTAGCTTGGGAGACCAGAGGTCTTGTATCCATTTTCCTTTGAAGTGAGCTCCCCAAGCTAACTCCGAGGCGTCCGTCGTTAATATCTGACTTGCCTCTGGTTGGGTCACAGAGAGTCCCTTGTTTAGGTGACATTCCTGAGCCCACCACACAAATTCCTTCTGGATGCAAGGCAAAATCCGAATGACAGTGTCCAAATCGTGGCAATGTTGAGTCCATACGCTTTTGAGATACCATTGTAGCTTCCTCATATGCAATTTGGCATTGGGAAGTACTAGAATGCAAGATGCCATGAACCCCAAGGCTTGAAGGACTGTCCGAGCAGTCAGCCTGGACACTACTGATAACTGCTGAAAGTATAGGTGAAGATTTCTTTGTTTGTCCGGGGTAAGAAATGCCATCTGAGAAGCTGTATTCAGTCTCACACCCAGAAAGCATATCTCCTGGGAGGGTACTAGACTGGACTTTATTTCGTTCACAGAATACCCTAGGCATCTTAAAACTGTCATTACATACTGTAGATGTTGAAGAAGTTTGTGCTTGGTTTGTGCCAGAATCAAACAATCGTCCAGATAAGGATAAATTTGTATTTCCCTTTGTCTGAGGAAAGCTATTACTGGAGCCAGGACTTTTGTGAATACCCTGGGCGTAGTAGACAAGCCAAAGGGCAATGCAGAGAACTGATAATGCGAAGTCCCATTCTGAAATCTCAGGAATCTCCTGCAACTGGGCCTGATAGGAATGTGAAGATAGGCCTCTTTGAGATCTAGAGTTACCATCCAGTGATCTTTGCCTAGCATTGGTAAAAGTTGTTGGAGTGTTAACATCTTGAATTTTGGAATATCCAGGAAGGTGTTTAGAAAGGATAAATCCAGAATTGGTCTCCAAGTGTTTCCTTTCTTTGGGACTAAGAAAAGACGGGAATAAAATCCTGTGCCTATTGCTGAAGGAGGTACTACCTGAATTGCTCCCAACTGTAGCAGAGAAGAAATTTGTGCCTGAGCCTCCAGTCTTTGCTGAGGAGGCACATCCGGCATGCCTTTGAAAGGAGGGAAGGTGTGAAAATAAAACTTGTAGCCTCGATTTATTATGTCCAATACCCATTTGTCCTGGGTGACCAAATGCCAATTTCGTCTGAAAAGTCCCAGTTTTCCTCCTAAAGGAGCTGCCAGCAAGGAAGAGTCTGGCAGCTGAAGACACAGGTCATTGGGTCTGCTTCCGAAAGGACTGACCCCTGCCCTCACCAGCAGAAGGAGTAGAAGAACTCAAAGTCCTAGAGGTGAAAGGGCCCTGAGAGGAAGCTCTACCCCTACCTCGTCTCGACCTGCCCCTGGATGGAAAATCTGAAGAAGGGAAAGACCATCCCCTAGCTGGCCAATTTCTACTAAACTTTGGGGGCTGTACCTGCAAAAAATCCTTAACAGTCTGCATAGACTTAGCTTTTTCCTCCATCTTTTTTAAGACTGATTCTACAGGAGGTCCAAAAAGAACATCAGATTGAAGAGGAGCATCCAAAATTCGAGCTTTAACATGCTCTGACAAAGTTTGATCCTTAAGCCAGGCATGCCTGCGAATAACTGAACCAGTAGCAGCCACCCTGGAAGAAGCCTGTAAAGCATCAAAACCACACTGCAAAGAATGTTTGCCCACTTGATCTGAAGCATGCACCAATTCCTAAAGCTCCTTACACTCTATCCCCTTAGATAAAGCATCCACTTTAGATTTCAATTGGCCCAGCAAAAAATTCTGGTACTTAAGCATATGAAACTGGCAATTTAAAGCTCTCATAGCTAAAGTAGAGGAAGTATACACTTTTTTGCCCCACCTATCCAAGGCTCTAGCATCCTTATCTAAAGGAACTGGATTTTTAACCACAGAAGCCCTAACACCTTTCGGGCCTTGAAAAATAGTTTCTGGATCAGCCCTAGGACTCTTGTACAGATGCTTGTGTGCTTCCGGGACCCTGTAATATCTATCAGGCTTAACAGGGGCGGAGGGCAAAGAATCCGGGTTAAGGGTAGCTTCAGAAAACACATCCTGAACAACATCTAAGAGTAGGGAGGGAAGTCCTGGAGTTCTTCCACAGAAGAATCTGAATCATTAGAAGAATGACCCATTTCCTCTAACTCTGTCTCTGCCCTGGGCCTCTTCTCTGGGGGGGGGCAAAGACCCTCTGATCAAGGTAATCAAATCCTCAGCCATTTTTAACATGTGCTTCCTAGGAGCAGGCCCCGGAGGGCTAGAGCCACGGCCAGAACCAGAAGGAACAGACTTGGACTTAGCATGGCTTTTACCTAAAGAAGGAGAAGGCCTAACAACCTTATGAGGGGAAGGAACTACTGACACCTGAGAAGCACCCTCAGCCTGGCCTAACACTGGAGAAGCCAGCTCCTGTAAAAGTAAAGGCTCCCCCTGGGATTCAGCCGAACCCTCAGTAGGAGCCCCAGAAGTAGTCGGCGGTTCTAAAGAACCGGCGTCCGCTATGGACGACTCCTCCGGTTTGGACCGCACAGACTTTTCTTTGCGCTTTTTAGAAGAACCGGGCGTCGGAGAATCCGACGGCATATTGTAATTACAACGTTTACCAAACACAAGCCTAGCACAATCCAACTGACGTTTGACAGTGCGCTTATTAAAAGTACCACAAAAGCGACACCCAACTACGTCGTGCTCAGGCCCTAGACAAGGAATACAAAGAGAATGGTAATCCCTATGAGGAATCTGTTTCCCACAAGAAATACAATTATTAACTTTTTCTGACATCCGTCTAACTGAGGCAAGAAAAAGACAAAAGTTTCCCCAACGGGGTACTTAGCCCAACTTGGTCTCCGGTCTGAAACTCGAAAACCGACAATTTCAGAACGCCGAACGGCACTTGCAAACGCTGCTTCTGCTTCGGACCACGCGGCAAGAAAGACTGAGGATATGGCGTCGGTCATGCGCATTAATACTGCTACGCTCTGACGTCAGCTTCAGGCGACAGTGACCGACGCCAGTCCTAGCCCTTTGGTATTCGGGCCGACCGAGGACAGGGGACTACCCATAGGTCATGACTGCAGCAATGGGAGACGAAGAACATCAGCTGTTTGTTAATATAGTGAAGAAACCCCTAGGTCAAAAGACCAAAAAAGTAACAATAAACCACTTAGCTCCAGCCAAGTCGAGACCACGTCTAGCTTGAAAAGCGGCAAACGAGATCTGGGGAAGCAGGCGTGGTGCATTCTGGGATAAGGGGTAGCCCAGCCAATTAGAGACTTTGTTATATTGTATAGTGGCCGAGTCGGAGCCGATGGATCGGCTCCGAACCCATCAGTTATGAATGTAGGCGAGATGGGATCCCATTACATCTGTCAGTTTAAGGCCCTAATGGCCAACATAGCAGAAGTGTATACCTTCTTACCCAATCTGTCCAAGGCCCTGGAATCTGTCAGATGCGGTAGGGTTTTTGGCAGTAGTAGCATTAATGCCCTTAGGTCCTTGGGAAATGGTCTCTGGGTCCGCAGTACGATTCTTGAAGAGGAACTTATGAGAGTCAGGTACTCTGTAATACCTGTCAGGCTTCCTGGGAGCTGGAGGTAAAGTGTCTGGAGCCAGGCTAGATTCCAAGAAGGCATCATCTACAATGTCTAGGACAGGAGGGATAGCTAAAGGCCTGTATTGAGGGAGGAGTAAGAATTCCCTAAGCCTCTTTTTGGAGTCAGAGTAATCCTGGATTTCCCAGCGGAAATGCTCCCTAAGAGTGTGCACGGTTTCACCAAAAGAAAAATCTTCTGGAGGGGAAGCAGCGGGAGTGGAATCCTCTGCATCAGAATCCTCATAGGTAGATAAGGGAAGGTCCTGGTAACCAGAAGAAACAGAAGTTTCAGAATCCTGATCAGAAGAATCAGAAGGAAAATCAGTTCTAGGTCTCTTAAAGGGTAAAGGCTGGCTTCCCCAATTAAATTAATAAGGTCTTCAGCCATTCTTATCATTTGTTTTTTTAGGCATATGGGCCTGACCATGCACTTTGGACGTCGGTTTTCCAGGCGTGGGTCAAGTTTTGGGCCTTGAAGAAGAAGATGGCGTCAGTTTGAAATGCAAGTCAGTAGGCCTGAATACACCCTCAGAAGCTGGTGCCTGCACAGCGTCTCTGGACCCATTCAAGGTAGAGACATCCACAGGTTCCATAGTCGAAGAAGCATTTTGCGGCATAACGGACTCCGAATGGGTCTCAGTAGAGGCCTGCGAATCTGAACTAGCGGGTATCAGGGGCTACGAAAGCACCTCACTGAGTACTGGCGAACTGGTGACTAGCTTAACGAAAGCATCGGCGGCAGCTTTGGACCTATGCGGTCTGTCTCTGTCTTTATCTTTACGTCTTTTTCCAGAATGTCGGTAGTCGGATGGCTTACCAAAGCCATTTCTGGATAGTTAAACCAAGTACCAAAATAATTTGCTGCAAGTATAAACAGATGAATAGTCCAGGGGTTGAATAAGGCACAAAACCGACAGCGAGGGAAATCGTGGTCTGGGCCTAAGCAAGGAATGCAGTACGAATGAAAATCTTTATGAGGTATTTGCTTTCCACAGGTAATACAATTGTTAACTTTTACTGACATTGTTTAAGAGCAAGAAAAAGGATCCCCAATGGGGTACTTAGCTTTTTTGAATACTTCTGTTCTGAAACTCAAATGAAAATTTCAGGAGTCTGCCGACCGGCACTTGCGGACTACTACTGCTTCGGGCACCACGCGGCAAGAAAGACTGATGTAATGGCATCGGCTGCATGTTTTATACCCCTGATGACCTGACGTCATGGAAGTAGAGACGGCATCCGATGTAGGAATCCAAGACTTCGATATTCAGGCCGGCTGAGGGCTACCCGCAGGCAGATAACCCAAATGTAATGACTGCAACAGTCAAACACGAAGAACATCAGGGCCCAGCAAAATGTAAGTACTTTCTGTGAGTTTGTTGTATAGGGATATGGAGGTAGGCCTCCTTTAGGTCTAGAGTGGCCATGAACGCTTGGGATGGCAGTAGTGGAAGGATAGTCTGAAGGGAGCGCATTCTGAAGGAAAGGACTTTTAGGAAGAGTTTTAGAAAAGACAAGTCCAGGATTGGCCTCCACGGTTCATCCTTTTTTGGTACCGGGAACAGTCCTGAGTAGAAACAGTTTCCTTCTTGTCCTGAGGGATGGGTTCTATTGTTCCATGGACCAGTAGATCCTGTATAATTTGAGAGATAAGGTGCAGTTTAGGGGGGGAATAGAATACCCCATGGTGTGGGCTTTTCTTTCCAAGATAGAAAATATCCCTTTTCTACAATGCCAGAACCCAGCGGTCTGAGGTGATAGTTCTTCAGAGGGGAGGGGCAGGCAGTAGGGGAGAAGGGTAAGCCAGTCATGCATTGTTGGTACCATTTCTGTCCTGAAAGGGCTGTCTGTGGGTAGACCGAGAAAGAGCGGGCCTGAAGAGGTTTGCCTCCTGTTACCTTTCCTATGCCTGGAAGAAGGAATAGCAGTCGAAGGGGTTCTATGGACATAGGAAGTCTTAGCCGGATAATTTCTGTAGTATTTTGGTATAGGGAGATACCAGAAGGTGCTTAATGTCTTTAACTCCTTGATCCTCTCCTGAAAGTTCTTAAATAGTTAAGCAGACTGTTTGCCAAACAGGAGGTTGTGATATAGTGGAGCATCTACAATTTTAGATTTAAAATCTTCAGGTAATGGTTGTAGCCAGAGCCATGAATATCTCAAGTACAGCTGCAGATGCAGCAGGTCTTGCAGAGGCCTCTGCTGCATCATAACTGCATCTAATGGAGTATCTGGCTACTTGGGATGCCAGGGTCAGTTTTGAAGCTACTTCTGTCTTGTTGGGAGAGTCAGGCAGGGAGGACAGAAGTGTAGATGCTTGGGATACCAAGTCCAAGGCATACTTAATCATATGGGTTTGGTAATTAATTGCTCTGAAAGGCTAGGGTGGAAGAGGTATAAACCTTCTTGCTCAGCCTGTCCACGTCCTTGCTATCCTTGTCAGTAGGCAGAAGAGACGAGGATGGAAACTGTCTTGACTGCTTGTCAGTGGCCACAGCTATCACTGCAGGGTCCACCAAGGGGGGTTTCACAAGATATTTGTGGTCATCAGGCACCTTATAGAAACGATCATGTCTCTTAGGAGCAGGTGGTTGAGAGTCTGGATTTTTAGATGCTGAAGCAAATGCATCTAGGTATGCAGGAATAACGGAGGGATGGCAGATGGTGAAAGAGATTCAACTTGCAGTAGCTTAAAGTATCTTTTTTGAGTTTCAGTCATTTGGGAAGTATCCCATTTGAAATATTCTTTCATTTTAGTAATGGTCTCTCCAAAAGTGATATCTTCTGGAGGAGAGTACCCTTCTATGGATTTCTCATCTGGGGAATAGTATTCCAGAGGAGATGTTATTTGAGAGGAGTAAGTAATAGACTCATCTGATGATGTAAAACTTACTCTTCTTCCTGAGGAGTGGGAGGCAGAACAGAAGTAGTTGAGGTAGGTCTAGGGCTAAGCACTGGGATACTGGAGGGTGAGGAGGCTGAGGGCCTAAGAGCCATGAAGGCCTGCATCAAAGACTGTGTAAAGGATTGCCAGTCAGGAATTCCTTCCGAAGAGAAGATTTTTTTTTGCTTTCTTTTCAAAGGGGTAGCTTTAGGAGAGGGAGAAGGCCTAGTTTCAGGGGCCTGAGCTAATGAAGAGGATTTGGATTCCTGCATCCCAGACGGGCATCTAGTGGAGCCTGGTTCCCCCTCAACTTTGTTAGAAACTGACGTCTTAGTAACCTCTGCGGACGTGCCAGCCGGTACTTCAGAAGCGGTGTCCTCAAGGGGAGCCGATGAAGTAGACGGCTCTAGCGGGCATCCCTCAACCCCTAAATCGGCAGTTGGTGGGGCATCTGACAAGGGAGGGGCAGTGGTAGTAGGCCGTGAAAGTTTGGCCTTTTTACATGGTGGCTCCACCTGGGCGGCCGACTCGGGATCCATTCTAAGCGCTAACTTTTTAAGCCTCTGGTTTTCCAAGTATAGATTAAGGGTGGCCAGATGGCTAAGCGTTTTTGGGACAAAAGATTGGCAAATGGTGCAGGACGTATGTTCGTGTTCCTGAACTAAACAGAATACACAACGGTCATGGGCGTCTATGTGAAATTCGACATCCACATCGGCATTTACCTTTCTTAGCAGATATCGGCTAAGAACAAACCAGCAAACCAAACTCAAGCAATAATAAATTTTAAGAAATCCCCAACGGGGCACTTCGCTTTAGATGTCTTGATAGCAGAGGAGCAATGTGATCGATCTGACTTTTGACTGCAGAAGAAAAGTTCTGAGGTCTGTGGGTGCAGACGTCACATTTAAGGTATCTGTTCTATGGCCCTGCATGTGACGTCCCATACATTAACTGCAACCAGGCTTAAGCTTTTGTATAGGAGCCGACATTCGAGAATCTCACAGTAAGAATACTGCAAAATGGGAATGGAAGGACATCTGTATTTTGTACACTCATTTATAAAATGCATACAAAACTTTTCATTCTACCCTTAACCTACTCACTCAAGCCTATAATGCCTTTTTTGTATACTTTCAGTTCACACCTACAGCTCTTTATGGCGTCCAGAACCTTTCGGGGGTCCGGCTTCCTTAACTAAGTGACTTGCCAGCTAGTAGTAGGCAGGGCAAGAAGTTATTAACAAAATTACATCAATATTGTTTGTCTAGGATGTCCTGCAATGGAGAAATTAATCTTTTGTTTGCAACTTATATTTTCATATTTATGTTTAAATTTTCATAACTGAGAGACCTACATTTTATTGAGGTGCACGGCTTGAAACACCAAGTGGAAGACAGGACAAGTCAGGGAAGATGCTGGTTTATATCACACTACACTGGAGATACTGACTAGATGTTTGCTAGTAATTATGAAAATAAGCAATATTTCCATATGTACTTAATACTTCAAAAAAAAAAAAAAAAAAATGACTTACAAACTGTAGCATGACATTAGAAATACTTAGATGTTATTGAAGAAAACTGATATTTGCACTTCAAGATATCTAGTATTATTTGTATTGCTAATTATACAATTAAACATATGCATATGCATATGCATATATATATAAATATATATATATATATATATATATATATATAAATATATATAAATATATATATATATATATATATATATATATATAATTTCTACATCTGTCCTCCGAAATTACACTATCGAAGAACAGAAGTATGAACCCACGTATGAGAAAGTGCATTTAAGCGAAAATACACTTTCGCGAAGTACACTTTACCGAAGCATGGAACCACATAAAAACACACTACAAACACATTTTTGCAGGGTGCCCCACCCCCGATACTTAAATATACTAACACCAATATTGCACTACAGTGGGGAAAAGTGTATATTCCCTAACCCCACTGTACTGTGCTTCAGTAAAGTGTACTTTGCGAAAGTGCAATTTCACTTAGTCACTTTCGCTGAAGTGGGTTCATACTTCTGTTCTTCGATAAAGTGTAATTTCAAAGAACAAAAGTAGACCCAAATATATATATGTAAATATTTCAATAAACATACACTTACAAAGGAATTTCTTGTCATGTGAAAGCTTATGTCTGTTTCGTTAACAAAAATATTCTAATATATGCCTAGGTTGTACAGCTTTCAAGACATAATATTGGTTTGTGAAAGTTTAGAAAAAATAGTTTGCGATTTTTGAAATTTATAATATATTACAGTATTTACGGACAAGACTATGAATGCACTGACTACCATCACTGTAAAGAACACTTCTTACTGATAATATTGCTATTTGTACAGTTTTAATAGCTTTTATTGTTGACAAAATATTTACATTTGTTTTATGTTTTTTCCCCCAAGATTTACATTTGTTTATCTTGTGCTTTATAAGTTTAATTTTCAGAAAATACTCTGGAATGAAAGATGTGTGCAGGATGTGACAGGTGTGACATTTCATACCACACAGGTGTCGAGTAAAATACAGTTCATCGCTGAAGCTGGCCTGGCCATAACATCAAGGTCAGTAAAATATTTTGGTGGTGGTACCTTTTCAGTGACAAAGTCCATACTTTGGAGAAATTATATAGTTATGATTTCGGGCATAAATTGAACTCAGTAGAAATGCAAGCTATATACATACCTTGACTGAAAATGAATATATTAACAGACTGATATAACTAAGTGCCTGTATACTAGTAAATGTAAAAGCCAATAGCATAAATCACCTTTGACACTTTAAGAAAGCTTCTGGAAACTTATTTGGATACTGAAGTATGTAACACACACAATATTGACATTCTACCATTATGAACCTAAGTACATCGCAATGCTGAACTTGGAGTTGTCATGCCATTATGTGTACGTGTACAAGGATTTGTGGTAACAGCCATCTTTCCAGTAACAGTAAAAACTTTTAGTTATGTACTTACCATAACTTTAGATGTATGGGATCCATCTCGCCTACATTCTCTACAGATGGGTTCGGAGCCGATCCTCGGCTCCGACTCGGCAGCTATACAATAGAACGCAGTCTCTTATTGGCCGAGTTACCTCGTATCCCAGGATGCACCACTACTGCTTCCCCAGATCTTGTTTGTCCGCACACATGCACACCCACATAGACTGTTGTTATAACATTGCCAGGTATTTCAAGAGAGGAAAAAGTTGAATTCGGATCGTCCGGTCTCTTCTGGCCTACAAGGCAGGGGGAAGGAGGGTGGGTTATTAGGAATGTAGGCGAGATGGATCCCATACATCTAAAGTTATGGTAAGTACATAACTAAAAGATGTAATGTGATCCTATCTCGCCTACATTCTCTACAGATGGGACAGCGTCCCTAGCACCTAATTCCTGGGTGGCTCACTGGAAAACGCTCCTGAGAACCGTGGAACCGAAGGAAGCTCGCCCTCTAGATGCCACATCCAATTTGTAGTGAGAAATAAAGGTGTGTGGAGAAGACCACGTAGCAGCCGCACAAATGTCACTAATAGAGAGCTTGGAATGAAAGGCCGCCGACGTGGCCATAGCCCTGGTAGAATGAGCTTTCACTGGAACTATAAGCTCCTTATTTGAAATGGGATAAATATGACTGATACAGTCTCTGATCCACTTGGCAATAGTGACTTTCGTGACGGCTTTGCCCAATTTACTATCCGAAAAGGACACAAACAGTTGATCTGATTTTCGTGCTTGGTGTGTCCTATCCAAATAGAAACGTAATTGTCTGTGCACGTCTAAGCTGTGAAAGGTATACTCAGCTCTGTTTGAATACTTAGGGAAAAAACCCGGTAATTCCAGTGATTGTTGCAAACAAAAGTTAGAACAAACCTTTGGTATAAAGGATGGGTTTGGTCTGAGAGATACTCTATCCTTGTGAAATACCAGATATGGTGGTTTGACACATAGGGCTTGAAGTTCTGAAACTCGCCTGGCTGATGTAATAGCAACTAGAAGAGCAGTCTTCCAAGAAAGAAATTTTAAGTCACAGGTTGCTGCCGGCTCAAAGGGAGATGAGGTTAATGCACCTAACACCACGTTAAGGTCCCACGGTGGTGCAGGATGAGATATAGGGGGCCGTAGAAGCCAAGCTCCTTTAATAAAAGCTTTACATAACTTGTTGCTCATTAAAGGTGGTTCTACGCTTTCGTGAAAATTGGAAATAGCAGCCAATTGAACTTTGATGGTAGACACCGAACAACCTTGGTTGAACAGGGAAGCTAAAAACTTCAGAACCTCTGACACAGAGGCTGTCATAGGGTCTAATCCTCGGAGTTGGGCCCAAATAGCAAACCTCTTCCATTTACTGCTATACATCTTTTTGGTAGAAGTCTTGTGGGCCGATGACAAAATATGCATGACTTCAGGGTCCAAAGAATGGCTCCTAACTATGGTCGGAAGAGGAGTAGCCAAGCTGCTAACTTCAATGAATGGAGGGACTGATGGAGCTGTCCTGACTGATGCATCAAGAGGTCCGGAACTTGGTCCAGGAACCAGGGACCCTCCAATGCATATTTGTGAAGAAAGGGGAACCAGACTTGACAAGGCCAGTATGGGGCGATTAGAATCATTTTGCTTTCCAAGCGAATCGCCTTCTGAATCACCTTGGGGAGAAGGGGAACCGGTGGAAAGGCGTATAGCAGACCGGGGGGCCAAGCTTGGACTAGAGCATCCTTGGGGATCTCCCCCGGAACTGGGGTGAGAGAAGAATTGCTGGCATTTCACGTTGAGGGGAGTTGCGAAAAGATCGCAACAGGGAGCTCCCCATCTCATGAAAATCTGTGTTACCACTCTGTCGTTCAAGGACCACTCCTGAGGGGAGAGAATAGTTCTGCTCAGTCTGTCGGCTATCACGTTGGATCTCTCCGGGATGTGTGTTGCCACTAGGAAACGTTTGGTTGCAATCGCCCAATCCCATACCTTCATGGCCTCTCTGCAAAGGGGGTAAGACCTGGTCCCTCCTTGCTTGTTTAAGTACCAGACTACCGACATGTTGTCGGACTGAATGGCAATCATGCCCTGGGGGAGGTGATCGTGCAGTGCATGCAACGTTAGAAGCACCGCCCTCATTTCCAGGATATTGATGTGGAGAAGACTCTCGTCGGTGTGCCGCGTGCCTTGGACCGACCTGTCCAGATAATGTCCCCCCCACCCTGTCTGGGAGGCGTCCGTAGTCAACGTGGCCAAGGGGGATAGGGGAACGAAGGGTCGCCCCTGATTCAGGTTGGAGGAAAGAAGCCACCAACGAAGATCCTGTTTGCACGTCTCTGTGATCAATATGTGGTGACTGAGGGGAAGGTCTTGATAAGACCACTGGACTGATAGGAGCCACTGGAGTATCCTCATATGCAACCTTGCCAAGGGGACCAGAAAAATGGTGGCTGACATGGAACCCAACAGCTGCAGGACCATTCTCGCTGGAGCGCGACGTCTGAGGAGTAATGCTCGAACTTGAGACTGCAGCATTGCTATCCTTTCCGCAGGAAGATAGACTTGCATCTGCCTTGAGTCTATTTCTGCACCAATAAACAGAATACGCTGAGATGGCAGCAATACGGACTTTGTCTAATTGAAGGTGATTCCTAAGGAGTTGCCTAGAGAGATAGTGGCTGCTAGAGTTTTCGAGAGTAGATGCCTGGCGGTGGCAGTTAGGAGCCAGTCGTCTAGGTATGGAAACACCTGGAATCCTAGACTTCTCAGGTGAGCAGTCACCACTGCCAAACATTTGGTGAACACCCTGGGGGCTGTGGTGAGACCAAAGGGCAGTGCACGGAACTGGAAATGACTGTCTCCAAGGCTGATCCGCAAGTGTCTCCTCGACGCATGATCTATCAGAATGTGATAATAGGCGTCCTTGAGATCTATGGAGCACATCCAAACACCTTTCTCCAACAGCGGGAGAATGGATTGCAAGGTGACCATCCGGAATTTGGACTTTTTTACTAATCGGTTTAACTTGCTGAGATCCAAAATGGGCCTCCAGTCCCCGGTCTTTTTTGGTACCAAAAAGAATCTTGAGTAAGTACCTGATCCTGCCTGCTCTGCGCGGACAGGTTGGATGACTCCTTTTTGAAGCAGCTTCGATATTTCGCTGGCTGCAAGATCCCGTTGACTGGGTGGCGGGTCCGGGATTCTTTGGGATGGTGGGGGGTGTTGAGAGAAGGGAATGGTGTAACCTCCGGCGATGATTCGGAGCACCCATTGGTCCTGAGTGATTTCCCAGGCCTTTAGGTGCTTCGAAAAATGACCCCCAACTGGCTCCGGAGCTGCACAGTCGGGTACTCCTTCAGGGATGCTGGAAGGAGGAGGAGCCACGAAAGGACTCATGGTCTCCAGTGTTGCGGGGCCTCCGCCGCCTCTGGGACGGCGTCTCCCTGAAAAATTTCCCTCCTCTGCCTCTAGAAGGGGAATCGCTCTGCTGCGAGTAAGGCTTTTAGACTTACGGAACCACATTTTCCCTCCTCTTGAGCCTTGGGATAAGGTCTGAAGGGAGTGGAAAACTGGGCCCACGGCAGTTAAAGTCTTACCCTCCTGTTCGCAGCGAGTCAAAGTGTCCTTTACCTTGGGTCCAAACAGAGAGGACCCATCAAAGGGGGCGTCGGCAAAGGAAGACTTAAAGGCCTCCGCAAAGTGACACAGGCGTAGCCAGGCTTGTCTCCGTAGAGCAACAACTGTTCCCGCCGCTCTGCTCGCTCCTTCGGCTGCATAAGAAATGAGCCTCATGGACGAGTTGGATAACGAGGACAGGGTAGCCAACTGGGAGTTAACCGTCTGGGCCAACTGCTCAGGTAAGTTACCAGAGAGGGTATCCGAAAGCTCCCTGACCAGATCCCTCTGAAGTCTCGTGAAATGCGTCAAATAATTCAGAGACCTTAATGTAAAGGTCGCTGAAGTAAGGGTGCGCTTCCTGTACCGATCCATGCTCCTAGACTCCTTATTAGGAGGATGGACGGACGTTGAAGCCTCTGCCACATCTTGCTGGGTAGCAGATGCCACCACCAAGGCATCTACAGCCACACCTTTCGAAAGAAAGTCCTTATCAGGGGGAGCCGAAAGGAATTTATTGGGGCGAGCTGGCACCGGTTCAACAGTGTCCGGGTGTTCCCACGCCCTTCGAGAGATCAAATCCAGAAGCTCATCGAAGGGGGGAGACACCCAGGAGGCGGAGGGCTGAGCCCCGAAGGCCTTGAGGAAAACAGACTCCTCAGCAGAAGGGGGTTTGGACTGCCAGTTGCCTCGTTGCTTAAGGATCTCCAAGATGTCCGCAAAGGAGACATCATCCGAGGACGACTTGGGGGACCCTTCCGCATCGAGGTCGGTATCCGAGGTGAGAGACTCATCAGGGGAGTCAACGTGCTTCCTCTTGCACTGTTTCTTCCTCGGAGGTTCCTCCGAAAGCGTTTTGGAGGGACCTCCAGGAAGAAGGGAACCCCCAATGGGGGTAACCTCAGGCCCCAGGGCTCCGCTGTCGTGAGACAGGGGGACTACAAAGGAGCCAGTCTCCGTGCCAAGGGAAGGTGGTGGTGAGATGGAAGAAGTGGCCAGAGAGGATTTGGCCAAGGCACTCCTCATGGCCTTGAAAGCGGGACCCCCAGAGTCCTGGGATGGTTCAACCCCCAAGGCCACAACAGCAGTCGGAATTCCCAGCCGGCCTTTTGAGAAGGAGGCTCGAACCGAAGGATCAGTCGAGCGTTCCCCCCCGGGGCCGACAGAGGAGGTCCGCGTACCGAACTCCGACCCGAAGGGTGGGGTTGGAGTTAGGGTCGGAACCGACCCGACAACCTCCACCGGCTCCACCAACACTGACTCCAACGGCGCCAAAGCTGTTGGAGGAGGAACCGAGATAGGAGGATGGGAAACCGCCTCCGGAGCCGACTGGGCTGGAGCCGAGATCAATTTTTTGAAGACCGGAGACTGAAAAAGCCTTTGAAGCACCCTGTCTAAATCCCAATCAGACATCCTCGACGACCGAGAAGAGACCGACCGGGTCCGAGTCGACTTCGCCGGCTCCGAAAGACTGGGGGACCGGCTCCGTATGGGTTTGAGAAGTATCGGCGCCGAGGGAGATTCCACTACCACTGCAATTTCCCTCGGAGCCGAAGGGGACTTCGGCACCGAAGGGGAAGAGTCTGAGCTGGCAACCCTCATCGGCTCCGAAGTCAGTGGAGCCGATGGAGATGACTCGCCTCTCGACGCCCGAGCTCTCGACTCTGAAGCCAGAGGAGTCGAGGCTGGAGACATCGAGGCAGACCGTTCCGCCCTTGGCTCCAAAGTCTGTGGAGCCGACGGAGAAGCCTGCCGTGACTTTTTTGCTGCCGGATCCGATGGGCTGGTCGGAGCCGAAGATTTTTTCTTCCTCGAGGGGGAAGAAGAAGAAGATAGGGCTTCCTCAAAGGAAGGGGTAATGAGCCCTTTTAAAATCAACTTATTTTTCCTCTCTTGGAGCACGCAAGAGGAAAAAGCGTGGCAAACGCTACAGGATTCCTGGAGGTGCTTCGGGCCCAAACAATAAACACACAATGAATGGTCGTCCGTAATGGACATTTTATAACTACATTTGGAACATTTTTTAAAACCTGATGGTCTATATGTTCCTTCGACATGGTTAACTCACTAAACTTCGAAAACTACACAAAACTACACAAAAAACAGCCTAGACTCTAACTAAAACGCCTAGGATAGGGCAAGGCCCCTCTAACTCAAACGGGAACGCTTACCACAAAAAATACAATTTTACCACAAAAAACTTTCAATTCACAGTCACACAACAACACGTAGCTGTTAAAACAGCTTTTGGGTAAGTTTTAGCACAAAATTTGACAGAAAATAATGTCACTAAGAGGCACTTAGCTCAGCCAAGTCCGAGACCACGTCTATGGTTCAGAAGCGGCAGACGAGATCTGGGTAAGCAGTAGTGGTGCATCCTGGGATACGAGGTAACTCAGCCAATAAGAGACTGTGTTCTATTGTATAGCTGCCGAGTCGGAGCCGAGGATCGGATCCGAACCCATCTGTAGAGAATGTAGGCGAGATAGGATCACATTACATCTCACTATTCTAGAAATGCACAATTTTTACTTCCAATATATTGCCAAATCAATAAGAAATGCTCTGGATATGTACTGCATCATCCAATCTGGAAAGAAGCCTTATACCTACACCTTACAAAAGCCAAGCATAACATCAGTTTGGCAAGTTTCACATTCATATGACAACAAAGGCCTCTCGGGAAAGACTGCCAATGCAAGCTACATTTCTGAATCAGTTTTACATTTTCTAGTAATACTTTTCTGGATAATACATGGATATTCAGTTATAACTTGCATTTCTTCTACATTTGTTTTAGATGCAAAGGCAAAGAAATCGATGACTCATAAGAAAAAGGTATATGTGCAATTTTATTGTGAAACGAATCAATGAACATTTTCAATATGCCAGATTCCAATGCAGCACAAAAGAAGTGGTGGGCTTAGGAGTAGCATAAGATACAATTTGTTAGTGTGGGGTACACAAGCTCCCAAACACACACACACCACAGAGCAACAGCCAGACTGCATCACGAAGGAAGGTCCTGGTGCTCTCTGTCTCTCTTTCACTCTCTCTCTATATATATTATATTACACACGCACACACTACGTTTCTGGTAGCAGTAAAACAAAGAGAATCCAAGCAATTACGTATGACTGTACTACAATGCTAGGCAGTTATGACAAGAGTCTCTGCTGTACCGTCACTGCCAAAACTTGTCCTGCTTTTTAGAGCAGGTTGCTGATTATATGGCTAATTTACGGACTATATGCCTTATGTCCAGGCCACTTGCTTCACAAGTATTCTGCACAGAGGACTTCTTTAAAAAATTACAGATGCAAGCACAGCTCTAAAAATGTATGTTAAGGGAGTCTGAAAGCATTACTGCAAAAGTGAAATGGTACAAGCTTTAACAAGTTCTGTTCAGACACAAGTAGACCTTGCATGGAACAAACAACAGGGATAACATTTTCTGAACTTTTAATTTTGCTCGCACAATCTTTTACTTGCTTACTTACAATGATACAGTCTTTTGTTTAATCTCTGCTTGCTCTGTAAAGATGACTGGCAGATCAAACGACTGCATCACACAGACAGCTTAGGTGGCCTTAAAGATCAAGATCAAAGTGTTTTTTTGTACTACATTTTCATTATAAATATGCTCTCATAATACGAGGAGGGCTTTGTTGTGTTAGTTTTTACTTTAGTTACTTCAGTGGACCTATATTAAAGTTTAATAACCAGGAATTTCTATTTACTGTATGATGAGCACCTCCAGCCCTGCCTTCTGATGATGCAGTAGTGGGGAGAAATAAGTATGTAGTGGTTAGTCATGTTTTCTGTAGCCTGCTGCATATGTTACTACAAAGCAAACGGAATGACGCACAATCAGTCAGACAACAAATCAATAAACAAACACAGCTATATTGAAGTGAAAGGTAACAAAAGTAGGACTAAATAGGCTAAGATTCTTAGTAAGGTGTATAGTGCTTGCCAGTGCAATCAAACGGATGAAAAACTAAAATTAGAAGTTATGTACCTACCATAACGTTCCATGTTAGTCGTCTTCTTCTCGCCTTCTTTCTTGCTGGATGGGTTCGGAGCTGATCCTCGGCTCCGACTCGGCCAATCTAAAAGCTCGAGAGCTAGTTTCACCGGCTCAAGGCTCCCCTATATCCCACAATGCTAGGCGGTAACTCCCTCAGATCTCGTTTGAAAGCTAATACCAGCAGTAAATTTCCATAAGGAACTAAGAAACTCTTCTAGGTCTGTCCTGGCTAGGGGGAAGGAGGGTGAGACGCAAGAAAGAAGGCGAGAAGACAACTAACATGGAATGTTATGGTAGGTACATAACTTCGAAATGTTAAGTTGTCAATCTCGCCTTCATTCTTGCTGGATAGGACCGCGTCCCTAGCACCTTGTCCCGGGTGGCCTATCGGAACAGACTCTTGAGTACAGTGGAACCAAAGTTGGCCCGGTCTCTAGAGGCCAGATCCAACTTATAATGAGAAATGAAGGTATGGGGAGAAGCCCAAGTAGCTGCAGAACAAATCGAATCAATATGCAGCCTATCTTGGAAAGCTACCGAGGTGGCTAAAGCTCTAGTTGAATGAGCCCTGGGTTTGGATGGCAATCGTTGATGTCTGATTTCATACACTAGGATAATTAACAAAGTGAGCCATCTAGAGAGAGAGACTTTAGAGACTGGAAGGCCCATTCTACCTTCTGCATAAGAAACAAACAGCTGGTCAGATTTCCTGAATTGTTTGGTCCTATCTAGATAGTACCTGAGCTGGCGGTGAATATCTAAACTGTGCAACTTTTGTTCTGACCTATTAGAATAATTTGGGAAGAACACAGGAAGCTCAATGGTTTGATTCAAATTTGCCAATGAAGCTACTTTGGGCAAAAAGGACGGGTTAGTACGCAAGGAAACCCTGTCTTTATGAAATACCAGATAAGGGGGTCGACTACACAGAGCATGAAGTTCAGAGACTCTTCTAGCTGAGGTGATAGCTACTAAAAAAGAGTGTCTTCCAGGAAAGTAATTTCATAGAACATGACGCCGCAGGTTCAAAGGGGGGAAGAATTAAGGATGCCAGAACCAAATTGAGATCCCACAGGGGAGGAGGATCTTTGATGGGTGGTTCGAGTAGAAAAACTCCTTTTAAAAAGGCTTGCAGAGTTTGTGAGACATGATAGAGGACTCTGAGACTCCAACATGAAAGTTCGAAATTGCAGCCAATTGAACTCTAATGGTAGAGGGGGACGAACCTGCATGGTAAAGTTCGGCTAGAAAGTCTAGAACTGTTTGAATAGAAGCAGTGAAAGGATCTATGTTCTTTGACTGCGCCCAAAAGGAAAAACGTTTCCACTTACTATGATAAATCTTCCGAGTGGAAGATTTATGAGAGGCAATCAAGATATCCCTAACTGAGTGAGATATCAAAGGAAGCCTGGCTAAGGTCGGAATTGGAGGAACCAAGCTGTGAGGTTCAGAGAGGGAAGGGAGTGGTGCAACTGACCTGACTGATGGGTCAAAAGGTCTGGAACTGGGGTCCAGATGCCAAGGTTGTTCCAACAGATAACGGTGGAGAAAAGGGAACCAAATTTGTCGAGGCCAGTACGGGGCAATGAGGATCATAGAAGCTTTCTGAGCGATGGCTTTCTGTATCAGCTGGGATATCAGTGGGAAGGGGGGGGGGAAGGCATAGAGAAGTCCCCGGGGCCAAACGTGCACTAGAGCGTCTCTGCTGGGATGGCCTGGTTGGGGAAAGAGGGTGAAAAAATCGTCACACTTGCTGTTTTGGGGAGTAGCAAAAAGGTCGCAGCAAGGCCTGCCCCACTTTCTAACACTTTCTCCAACACTGAGTTGTTCAGAGACCACTCGTGAGGCATGAGAATAGCTCTGCTCAATTTGTCCGCAATCAGATTGGACTTCCCGGGAATGTGCGTTGCTAACAGAAATCGCTGAGAAGAGATCGCCCATTGCCATAGTCTGAGTGCCTCTCGACATAGGGGGTAAGACCTGGTTCCGCCTTGTTTGTTGATGTACCACACTACAGACATGTTGTCTGTTTGAATTGCTATAGTTCCTATGGGAAGAGAGTCTTGTAGGGCTTGCAACGCTAGGAGCACTGCTCTCATCTCTAGAACGTTTATGTGCAAGTGGCACTTGAACGGTTGCCACATGCCCTGGACTGTCCTGCCCTGGAAATGCCCCCCCCCCCCACCCGATCAGGGAGGCGTCCGTTGTCACTGTAGCAACCGGAGGGGGAGGGACAAAAGGTCTCCCTAGGGGGAGCTGAGGGGATGAGATCCACCAAGAGAGATGACTCTTGCACGATTGAGTTATCCGAATAGGATGGGACATTGGAAGGCTCTGAAAAGACCATTGTGTGAAGAGCATCCATTGTAAAATCCTCATGTGGAAGCGGGCTAATGGTAGGAGAGGGATGGCCGCAGCCATAATTCCCAAGACTTTCAGGATCTGTTTGGCCTTGACTTTGTTGTTCTGTAAAAGGAGAAATACCTGTTTGTGAATGTCTGCTATCCTCTGCTCTGTGAGTCTGGCTGATATCTTGACTGTGTCTAGATTTGCGCCTATGAAAGTAATAACACGACAAGGCGACAAGACAGACTTTTCGTAGTTTATTGAGATGCCTAGTGCTTGACATGTGCGAAAGGTGTAGTCTCTGGCGAGGAGTAAGAGATGCCTGGTGGGGGCTGTAAGGAGCCAGTCGTCTAAATAAGGAAACACCTGGAATCCTTGACGTCTCAGATGAGAAGCTACCACTGCCATGCATTTGCCCAGTGAACACTGGGGCTGTAGTGAGACCAAAGGGCAGGGCTCTGAATTGAAAATGACTGGTTCCCAGCCTGAAGCGGAGAAATCTCCTGGGCGTTGATTCATTTTGATGTGATATACACGCATCCTGGAGATGTATAGAGCACATCCAGCTGTCCCCCAAAAGGGGAAGAATGGACTGCAGCGTGACCATCGGAACTTTGTTTTCTTGACAAACTTGTTCAAGTTGCTGAGATCAAAATGGGTCTCCAGTCCCCTGTTTTCTTTGGAACCAAAAAGAATTTGGAGTAGGTTCGGATCCTACCTGGTCTGCTGGCACTGGTTGAATGGCTCTTTTGTAGCAGCTTTGAAATTTCTAATGCTGCTTGTTCCCTTTGACTGGGTGGAACATCTGGAAGGGATTTGTTGGACAGCTTCGGAACGAAAAGAAAGGGAATTCTGTAGCCTTCGGAAAGGATAGACTGTACCCACTTGTCTTGAGTTAGGGATAGCCAGGCTTTTGGGTACAGTGACAAACTTCCCCCGACTGCCTCCGAAGGTCGACAGTCGGGCAACATCTCAGGGATGTTGTAAGGGCTTGTCAGAAAAGGATTCTCGATTGCCCTGATTCTGCGGGCCCCCTCTGCCTCTGGGGCGGCGTCTACCATTGTTGTTCCCCCCACTGCCTCTAGAGGGGAATCGACTCTGTGCGTCAGGCAAGTCTCCTTGAGATTGTTTCCGGAACCATATCTTTCCCCCCTTCTGACCTTTGGGGTAAGGTCTAGAAGGAGTAGAAAAACGGAATCCGACGGCAGAAAGAGTTTTGCCATCAGTCTCGCACCTAGTCAAGGTTTCCTTCACTTGAGGACCAAAGAGGGATGATCCATCAAAGGGGGAATTAGTGAAGGACGCTTTGAAGGGGTCCGCAAAGTTACAAAGCCGCATTCAGGCATGCCTACACAAGGCTACACCTGTAGCTCTACTTGCTCCATCAGCCGCATATGAAAGGAGGTGCATGGAGGAGTTGGTGATAGAATTAAGGGTAGCCAGCTGCGAGTTCATCCTATCCTGAAAACCCGCAGCTGTTGGGTCCTTCAGCATTTCACTCGCTTCCTTGAGTAAGTCCCTCTGAAGTCGAGTAAAATGGCACAGGTAATTCAGCGATTTCATTGTAAAGGTCGCTGACGAGAACATCCGCTTCCCGTACCTGTCCATCGACCTAGACTCCTTGTTAGGAAGATGAACAGGTACCGAAGGATCAGCTAGCTCATTCTTGGTAGCTGCAGCCACCACCATAGCATCAACAGAGACGCCCTTGGTCAGAAATTCTTTGTCTTTGGGGGCCGTGATAAACTTAAATGGTCTCCTGGGGGTGGGTTCCACTGAGTCAGGAGCCGCCCAAGCCTTCTTTGCCACCACTTGCATAAGGGGGTCAAAAAGAGGGGACACCCAGGAGGTGGAAGGGTGAGAGCCAAATGCCTCAAGGTACACTGATTCATCCTCTGAAGGGTTGAGGACTGGCCAATTTCCCCTCTGTTTTAGGATTTCAAGGATGTCTGCAAAGGAGACATCTTCAGAGGGGGAACGAGGGGAACCTTCAGAATCCTCTAAATCAGTGTCAGAGGTGACAGACTCAGGGGAGTCAATGTGCTTCCTCTTACACTGCCTCTTCCTAGGGGGCTTTCCTACAGCATCAGGAGAGGCCTCGGAAGAGGAGGAGATCCCCACAGGGGAGACTTGAGGAGCTGGCTCTCTACGGTCGGGGACAAGAGAGTGAGTAGACATCACCGGAGGCACCATGGAGGGAAGGGCAGAAGGAGCCGACTGTGGATTAGAACCAGGTTCCAACACGCTCCTCATGACCTCAAAGGCACCCCTGTCAGGCAGAGCCGGAGGTCTCCGTTCCGAAAAACTGAAAACCTCCCCCGGCACCGACAGTGATGGTTCGAGGCCGATGTCGGAGCCGAACTCACCAGCGCCAAGCACCGAGAGGAGGCGGGGTCGGACAAGGGTCCGATGCCACTCGCCCCCTTGGAGCCGATGAGGGAAGTCCGGCGCCGAGATTCTTCCAAGGAAGAAATCGGAGCCGACGACGGAACTGAAGACAAGGGTATCGGTTCCGACACCACCACAGTCTCGGGTCTGAACCGCCCCGGCTCCGAACTCAAAAGAGTCAGAGGAGGAATATTTTGAGTGGTGGGAATAGTCTTCGACTGTTGAGTCGGACTTTGAAGCATTTGGGCTAATGCCTCGGACTTAAGAAATCTACTCACTACTTTTTGAAGGTCGTGGTCCGATAACCTGGAAGACCTAGAAGAGTGAGATCTATGGCTCCGTTCAGACAGCAAAGGTGAAGCTGGAGCCGAATGAACGGAGCCGATAGATGGGGAACGGGACCTCTTCTTAGTTGTCGGTTCCGACAGCTTTATCGGAGCCGACTCAGTTATGTCTTTCTCCGGCCGGCGGAGCGAGGACAGCACAGGTACAAGCATTCGAGACTCATCGGCTCCAGCCGGAGCCGATGTTCGAATGGACTTAGAGCCCCCAGAGGTCGGCTCAGAAGCTGGAGCCGAAGGTCTAGAGGACTTAGAGGGTCTCCCCGATGACTGAGTGGAGGGACCCTCAGGCTTTAATAAGCCTCTGAGAATTAATTTATTTTTTCGCTCCTGCAGGACTCTAGGGCTGAAACCATGGCAAACAGCACATGAGTCCTGCAGGTGCAAAGGTCCCAGGCAGTACACACAAGAAGTGTGACCGTCTGTCAGAGACATCTTCTGACAGCACGAGTCACACTTCTTGAAGCCTGAGACCTTTGATTCTTTGGACATGTCCAAAGAAAAAGTAAAATGTAATCACAAACACACACAGACACACACCGATTACACTTTAAAAAAAAAAAACTTTAAAATAAAACTTCCAAGGTTTAAACTAAAAAATTTCCCTACAAAAAACACTGACACTCCAACTACCAAGGGGAGGGAGGAGAGGGCCTAAGCCCAAGGGAAAAGGTTAGATAATTTAGGGTAGGAAGACTGGTAAAAAAATTAACTAAAAGGGATAAAAGTATTTAACTAAAGTTATTAAAGGGAGCTAACTTAAAGGGGTTTTGACTGACTAAACTTGTCAAAAAGTTTAAACTAACCTGAGCCGGTTGAAAAAAGCACCTCGATCGCGTAGGGGCAAACGAGATCTGAGGAAGTTACCGCCTAGCATTGTGGGACATAGGGGAGCCTCGAGCCGGTGAAACTAGCTCTCGAGCTTTTAGAATGGCCGAGTCGGAGCCGAGGATCGGCTCCGAACCCATCCAGCAAGAATGAAGGCGAGATTGACAACTTAACATCTGTTGTTTATTAATGGATTTATTGATCAATTCTAGTTAGAAAGCTACAGATGTGTGAATCATCTCAATGCCATCCCTACTGTTCAGGGAGTCCGAAAGTTACTCTGCATGGAATTAAGTGCTGGAAAGAAAAGATAAGACT